>NC_136059.1:2067957698-2068387153 GCF_964261635.1 Lissotriton helveticus | reverse complement strand
CAATGCCCTTCAACCAGTTTTACTCTATACAAGTACCACATACCTACCTACACAATACAGAATACTTTTGTATTGCAGCTAAGCAGCTGTGAAATATTTGTTGAATTTTGTATTTTGGTAAAATACATCGTAGCATAGGAGCAGCAGTTGTGTTTACTTTTAACATGCAAACTTTCAGTACCTTGTACACAGGTTAGAATATTGTGATGCACTATTACTATGAAGCTGTTGAGGACACTGATTTAGTTTTGCAAATGGCAGTGTAGTAGCCACTTTACAGATTAGAGGCATCACGCATTTGCAATAATCAGCTATTCAAGTGTGCCACTTTCAGCTTGTGAAAATCTAATTTTTCAACTAATCAATTCGTGAGAATGTCATTTTGCCATCTTTGGTTAGTGGAGATCAAAAATTGACCCAGGCTCTAACCCAAAATGACTCAGTTCTCTGTGCAATTAATATAATCTGGTTTGCGGTTCAACATGGGTGCCATTATTGTTATAGAATTCTTTATCCGCTAATACCCTACAGCGACAACTTGAAAAACAGCCTGCATCGGAACTTTTTCAACCGGGCAACAGAATAAAGTTCTCTAATTCAGTTAAAGATAAGACAAAGAATATCAACTAACATACGACGCAAAACAGGAATAACTCTAAATAAAATCGCAGCCGAAGGGCTATCATCTGTCACACAGCAACGTTACATATTCATATGTACGTGTTAGTTTTGAATAATGATATTGCACACTAGGTGCGTTTTTCTCATTTTAATAGACTTTCATCTTTAAACTATGTTAACATAAAACCAAGGCTCATAAAGAAAGGCTCAGCGCTTTGGAAATGAACAAAACAATGTTTGAAGGCAAACATTTCTGTCTAATTAACATGTTTAAAGTAAGCTGTAAAGCCTGCATGCGAAGACTTTCAAATCGTTACTAAATTTTTGGATCGAGCAATCTCCAGGGGCGAATGGTATCACTTTTAATTCGACACATTTCCCAGGAAAATGTATCTAGAGCAGTTTTGTAAAAGAAAAGGGGGGGTTATTTACAAGCCCCTTGCACCGCGGTGTGTCACATTGCATGACGCATGGCAGCACAACCTGCTACTTGATATTTACAAGCACAAGCCACCCTGCCTAGCTTTATGTGTGCCTGTAAATATCGCCCCTTTTCAGCAACACTTTGCGTATTAGGGGCAGGACATTGGTACTGCTGTGGGTGTTTCCACGCAACACCCATTTCCACTGATGCATTTCAAGATTTACGAGCAATCGTAAACTTGGAAATGCGTCAGACTGCTACGCCACACCAGGGGTGAGGCGCAATGAGGAGAAATGTTTTAATATATCCTTGTTTTTATCCTCTTTCAATGCCTGCTGCACTCTACAGCATGCAGTGGAAGAGGAAATCACCTCAATTGATTGTTTTTGAGCAAGAAGGTGCCCCTTCCTGCACAAAAACAATCTTCCCATGGCGCAGGCATCCTTGCACCTTGTTGCAAAGGTGCCTGTGCCAGCGCATGCCAGCAGTTTGTGCGCCATCACACGGAAAAGCACAGAGCATTGTAAATATGTTGCATCCCTGTGCTTCTAAACTAAAGCAGCGTGGCTAGGCAAAATGACTTGCGGCACAATGCTACGTTAGTTTCTCGTAAATAGGGCCCAGAGTGTTTTGATAATTCGGTCTACAATGAGAGAAATAGTCTTGTGACATAGTCATTTTAAAACGTCATTGATTCATTTAAAAGTATGTTATTGTGTTTTGCATTACCTCTGCCTAAAGCACCACTATTGGGAGCACATACATATTTAGGCCCTGTTAGAAGGTAGTTCTGACCATCTGTTTGGAAAACAGGGGACCCCTATATAATGACTAGACTAGCTATACATAGGGAAAGAAATCTAGTAGGAAAGGTCTATAGCTTAGTCAATAAGGCTGTAACGTTCCAGCCTGGTGCCCCTTGCTCTGGCCTCCATATTCCAGGATTCTTTCCTGGATTTACAGTACGATAAGACGGTGACCTGATGAAGGCGATCTCGCCGAAACGCGCGTAGTCCTTACTACCGCCTTGCCACCACCATTTGTGTTTATGTTTTAGTTTGTACTGTGTATTTGTATCAAACAATCAGAAATATTGTCTATAATGATTGAATAGCAATATTTTCTATATCAGTCTATAAAAACTACAATCTTTTTATATAAAAAAATAATAAAATATAATATGATTCAAATCATGAGTTTTTGAAGTATGTCATGTCTAGGCCATAGCAGTTTTTGAAATTAATGTTTGGGTTTTCCTCAGAACGTTACAGCCTTATTGACTAAGCTATAGACCTTTTCCTACTAGGTTCTGACCATCTAAGCCACCCGGATTTTTCGCTTTTTGAACACCTATTTAGTGAGCATTTACTGGGGGAGAGCCTCATAAGTTGGGACTCACACACAGTGAATTCATGATGAAAGGGACTGCAAGTGTATTTTACCGGTGTCCCCCTGGCGCGAGTAGGCCATTGCGCGGTAGCCAGAGCAAGGGGCACCAGGCTGGTTACATGCAGACACGTGTGTACATGCATGTGCACAAGTGTAAGGGCTGCACTGGGGAAATTCCTAGCTTGTGCAGCCCAGGAGCAGCTACAAAGTGAATAGTGTGGCAGGACTAATGCAGAACTGGGTGGTGACATGGAATAGGCTTTCTACAATGGGAAGAAACATTTGAGGGAAAGTCTGTGTGCTTTACTGTGTTTATTCCATTATTCTCCTACGAGGATGAGGAGCACATGGGCTAGTTTTACACTCCTAGGGCCTACAAATTCCAGACACACACTAAAGTCCACTGTAACTTATGTGAGAAGAAGTATTTCTCTGAGTCAGCTCATAACCAGCGCCTGGCTGGGGCTGACCCTGCTGAATTACTAACCTCCCTCTCCAAGCTGTAGCCTCAGAGGCCCAGGCCTGCACAACAACCATTCCAAGGGCGAAGGCCTCCACTCCAAGAAGAGAAGATGAGTGGAGCTACAGGTTCATTCATCAGCAGCTGACACCTGGTGCCAGGACCAAGCTGCTCTGGAGAGAAAGCAGCAAGGGGGGAAGGGGCTCTTAGAGACCATGTGGCATGAGGCCACTGGACGGCGCTATTTTGAACAGACCCAGAGGCCTGGGCAGGAAGGAGGGAGCTGGGAAGTGATGTGTCACTGTTTGATAGGGCAAACCTGCCTGCCTGCCCCCTCCAAATTCTTTTAAAAGAGTTTACACAGGAGTAGGACCTCTCTTTGGGGTGTGGTCTGCTGAGGACGACTGGTGCTGGAGCCTGGCACCATGGCCAGCTGGAAAGAAGAACCTTCAGACTGGCCCAGGACCCTGACTGGCACCAAAAGGGGAGACCAGGACAAGTGACCAGAAGTGTGGGCCTCTGCGCAAGGAGAAGAGAGGCTCAGGAGCAGAGCCAGGTGACAGGCTGGCGCAGGGAGCCAGTGAAGACTGCT
Source organism: Lissotriton helveticus (assembly GCF_964261635.1). Classification (NCBI taxonomy): domain Eukaryota; kingdom Metazoa; phylum Chordata; class Amphibia; order Caudata; family Salamandridae; genus Lissotriton; species Lissotriton helveticus. Next base: position 2,068,383,667 of record NC_136059.1, on the reverse strand, counting down.
CCCTGCTGCATTCACCCTCTTGGAGATCAGAGCCCGGGATCCCAACTCTGGGCCCCACAGCGAAGTCGGGGAGTGCTGTTGCTCTCCCCATGAAAATGCCCCCACAGGGTAACAGGAGCCCACCCTGGCACCTGACGAAAATGGTGATAGGGGCGTGCCGTCACGCAACCCTCCTTGCAGGTGATGAAAAGCCAGGGAACACCATTGTGCTCCCCTATGAAGACTCTGCAAGGGCCCGGGACCCCATCTCCAGGCCCCGAAGTGATGGAGGAAGGCAGGGAGTACTGTTGCACTCCCCCGCAGCTGCAGAAAGGTGAGGGGAGTGCCGCCACACTCCCCCGTGACTGGAAGAAGACGACAGAGTGCCGTCACACTCTCCCGAGATCCAGACAGCCGGCAGGAGAATCCGTGTCTGCCCACAGAAGCGGGAAGACCAGAAGAGATTGGCCGGCTCCCGCTGCAGCACGCAAGGGTGCTGGCCAGTCGGGGAGCCAGTGGTGGCAGCAGGGGGTAAGCTCCCTGAGCTGCCCTCCAAAGTAACCATGACACGGGGTGCCCAGGTGAGACCGGACCCCCAACAGGAAGAAGAAGCAGCCAGGGGTAGACTCCCTGAGCTGCAGGGGCTCACCTGCAGCGAGGGGCCCGGGTGGGACCAGGCCCGCCACGAGGATCCAGAGCGGCATGGGACAGCCAGTGATGGTGGCGTGGCTCTCCCCACTCAGTGGGGGACCCGCTACTATATTATGCAGGGGCTGGAGAGAATCGCCCCATAATGCCTTGCAGACCCGGACTGGCCTGCAAGGAAAAGTGGATCGTTTTCTGCGTGTGGTGGCCCCAGGAGGACGGGGTCACCACCAGAGGTGTGCCAAGGTACAGGCGGAGCTGCAGGTGAAAGGCAGACTCCCCCAGCACGAACCGGAAAGTACCTCCCTAAGTCTCATGCGGACTCAAAAGAAACAACCCCTCAAGGGCGGAGCCAGCAAGCAACTTTCCCCTGAGCTGGAACTTTTGTTCTGCAGCTGGGGGGGGTGCCTTAAGGATTGCTTTGAGGTGTGGAAGGCTGTGCTGGGGATGTCTGGAAGAGGGCATTCCTTGGAGGTGAAGAGGTGTAATTGCACCAGTAGTGCATTTACTAACGTTCATTTTTGTAGAGGGACTGAAAGTCACATGTGTTATGTGAAGTACCTGTGTAAGGTGATGTCATAAGTCAAATGGGGTTATGTTGTATTTGCGTAATCCTGTGATTTCACATGTGATGCCTTTCAGAGGCTGTGATTGCAATGCATTATAATTGTTATTATCTATAATAAGTACCTTGTTTAAAGTGATGCCCAAACATGTATTCTTGCTACTGCATTAGGGGAGGAACAACCCAGACTGTTAGCCACAAGATGTAGAGGTGCATACTGTATGGTCAGTATGAGATTCTCGGTCAGGGTTATGTGTCCCCAGGGCCGGTGTACCTATTTTTAATGCTTGTTGAGATGATGGGGTGGGTTGCCACTGGCATGGTGCCAGTTGGCAGGGCCCTACCTACAGGTTGTGTCAACCTACTGCGTTAGGGGGCAAGATGATGTACGTACACTATCACTATCCCACTCTCTATCTAAGTAGGTTTGGCTTCTGGTTCTTATTGGATCGAATGTCAGGTCGATTACTGGGATCCATTCATCTTGACTAGTGCTCGGTTGTTCGTCATCAGCTACTTCAGGACCAACATCTGGAGACCCCTCAGCTGGACAACCTTCAGCGTCAGTTTCTTCGTCTTCGGTTACCTTTTTCGATGGCTGGCATGGATCCACTTTGGCACACCTGCACACTTCACCGCAGTTGTGGTTACCAGAATTACTTGTCTTGGTTTTCCCCACCTCGGTGCAAGGCAACTTGATCGGGTGTGTTTCTTTAGTACCACCCAATCACCCGGATTCAGATTATGGACTGGAGTTGCTGGCCTGGCGACGGCGTCTTCCATAATCTGGTGAGAGATAGAACGCACTTGGTCACCCAGTTGCTTGCAGTACTCTAGTACCAAATCCTCAGAAATGTTTGTGTCCTGGTACCCATGCTTGTCGCATTACTCTTCCCATCAGGATCTCATGGGGACTCAGGCCTGTCTTTCGGTCTGGAATACTTCTGATTCCCATTAGGACAAGTGGTAAAGCGTCTACCCAGTTCATGCCAGTAGATTCACACATCTTTCCTAGTCTCGACTTGATAGTGCCATTCAGTTGTTTCACCACTCCAGAAGCCTCTGGGCGATATGCACAGTGCAGTTTTTGAGTAATTTTGAATGCTTCACAGATTTGACTTATTATTTCATTCTGAAAATGCCCACCTCTGTCTGATTCAATTGTGACCGGAAAACCGTACCTAGGTATTAGTTCTCGCAATAACAATTTGGCTACAGTGATGGCATCCTTTTTCTTTGCAGGAGAAGCCTCTACCCATTTTGAAAATAGGCAAACAATGACAAGGACGTACCTCATTCCTTTACAAGGGGGTAACTGGATAAAGTCAATTTGTAACCTTATAAAAGGACCTTCTGCTTTCCCAATTTTACCCGGTAAAACTACTGTTTTGTTCCCGGGATTGTATTGCTGACATGTCAAGTACCTCTGGCAGAGTGCCTCTGCTACTTTCCTGAATTTTGAATTGAACCATGTCTGTCTGAAGACACGGAACATGGCATCCCTACCAATGTGCGCATCTCCATGTATTAGCTGGGCCATAGGAGCAAGCAAGCTATCAGGCAATACAGGCATACCATCAGAGCAAACAATGACACCATCCTCGTTCCTCTGTTGACAACCAAACTTTCTCCATCTTCTCTTTTCATTTGGTCCTGCTGCATTCTGTAAATCTCTCAGTTCCTCCCATATTTGTACATTCTCAAACACCATAAGTTGGCAGCTGTTTCCGCTTCCCCCCAATTTGATATTGACTGACATTCTATGTCTTGCACAATGTTGGGCCAGTTGGTCAGCATATCGATTACTTGCTGTCACATTGTCATCGGCAGATTTGTGAGCAGCACACTTGACCACTGCCAATTCTTTTGGTAACTGGATTGCTTCCAGTAATTCCTGTACCACTTTTCCATTTCTGATAGGAGTACCTGAAGAAGTCAGGAACTCTCTTTGCAGCCATAATTGGCCGAAGTCATGCACAACGCCATAACCATACTGGCTATCAGTATATATGGTTATTCTTTTATTTTTCCCAAATTTACAGGCTTTTGCCAATGCAATCAATTCGGCTACTTGTGCAGACTTTACTCCAAATAGATAGGATGCTTCTACGGCACGTGATATTGTAACTACAGCATAGGCAGCACTTAGGCCTCCATCCTCATTTCTCAGACATGAGCCATCTACAAACAGCTCGAAATCTTCTACAGGCAGGGGCATTTCCTTGATATCTGGGCGTGGTTTGGTACTAAACTCAGTCAGATCAATGCAGTCATGCTCGACCTCTCCCTTTGCTTCTGCAATCAGTGAATTTGGTAATAGGGTAGCTGGGTTCAGTATGTTACACCTAGTAATGGTTATATTTGCTGCACCCACAAGGATTCTCTCATACTTAGTCAGCCGACTAGGTGTGAGATACTGGGTTTTAGTTCTGGTCAGTAGGATTACAACTGCATGTGGAACATACACAGTTACAGGATGTCCCATAATGATGGATTCACTCTGTTCAAGACTCATGCAAGTTGCAGCTACTGCTTTCAGACATCCAGGTAATCCAGCAGCCACTGGATCCAAAGTAGCAGAGAAATATGCTACTGGACGTCTAGTCAAACCATGCTCTTGAGTTAGGACTGACAGTGCACAATTGTCTCGTGTATCACAGAACAGTGCAAATTCTTTCGAGTAATCAGGCATTTCTAATGCGGGAGCTGTACACAGACATTCTCGTAATTTTGTAAAAGCTGTCATGCTTTCCTCATTCCATTCCACTGGGTCTTTTGCTCCTTTCTTTGTCATTTTTATCAAATGTTTGGCTAGGACTGAAAATCCCACAATCCACTGTCTGCAGTATCCTACAACTCTAAGGAACATTCTGATCTCTTTCTGAGTATTGGGTAAATGCATGTTTCGAATTATCCTAATTCTTTCTGAAGTAACTTTCCTGATACCTTTCTCTATCTGGTGCCCCAGATATTTTACTGAAGAGGTACAGAACTGTAGTTTGTCAGGTGATACTTTATGTCCTCCTTCACCTAAGTGGTTCAGTAAGGCAATGGTGTCAACAACACAGTCTTTCAGACTTTTAGACGCCACCAAGAGGTCGTCTATATATTGCACCAAAACTGATTCTCCAGGTAAAACCAAGGATTCAAGGTATTTTTTCAGAATCTGATTGAAAATTGAGGGGCTTTCTGTATACCCCTGAGGGACGCGATTCCAGACGTACAAGTGACTGTCGAATTCAAATGAGAAAAGAAATTTGCTGTCTGGATGCAATGGGATTGAAAAGAATGCGTGACATAAGTCAATAACGGTGAACCATTCAGCATTCCAGGGAATTTGATACAAAATCACTGCAGGGTTCGGAACAATAGGACAGCAAGGAATAACGATTTTATTTACCTTGCGCAGGTCCTGCACTACCCAGTACTTACCACTAGGTTTGTTGATGCCAATTATCGGTGAGTTGCAAGGACTACTCAACACTTCTTGTATGATGTTTGCTTCTAGCAATCTTTTTATTTCAATGGCAACTCCTGCTTTCACTTCTGCACTCATTTTGTATGGTTTAGTATTTGGGTAAACTGCATCTTCTTTTATGGCTATTTTAATTGGGTCAACATTTGCCATTAATCCTACATCTTTTCCAGTAAAATCCCATACTTCTGGTTTCACTGTCTGTTGGAGGTCTTCAGGTAAGTCTTGTATTGTCAGTCTTTTAATTTCTGAGTCAGGTCTTATTAGCATTAATTTGTATATTCCATCTTCGTCTGGGGTTTGAATTTCGACGCCTTTTGGTGTGCAAAAGATGGTACAGTTCATTTTACACAGCAAATCACGTCCCAATAGGTTTACAGGACTGGAATCACAGACAACAAATCTATGCATTTCTTTGAAATTCCCTATTGTAATCTCCATGGGCTCGGTAACTGGGGTACTAATCAATTGATTAGATACGCCCACTACTTGGATCGCTTCTCCCGAGAGGGGTAGGTTTGGAACGTCTGCTGTTCTCACAGTAGAACGGGTAGCCCCAGTGTCCAACAGAAAGGTGACATCATTTCCTTCAACCTTTCCTTCAATGTATGGTCCTGACTGGTCCACCGGCAAGGAGGCGCCAAGCATGCACTCCTCGTCCTCCCCCCTCAGGCACCGTCAGTAAGGTTCATCACAGAGGAAGGTATCATTCAACAAAAACTGCAAAGTTGTTGCATTTCTATCCTCCTTTCCTTCCCAAACCTCGGTGTCTTCACCCTGCTGTGCTTTGCTCCTAAAATTTTGTCTAGGTGCACGGGGCAACTGATTCCGTTTTACCTGTTGCTCGGTCTTTCTTGGTTTCTCATTCTGCGTCTGTGGATTTAAATCATTAATTTGGACGTTACCATTCTGTACATGTGGACACTCGTCTCTCCAGTTCCCTATCTGTCCGCACCCATGACAGGGGAACTTCTTTTTGGCCTCCTCTCGGCTCATTTTTACTCTGGGCTTTCCTCCACCCCCAGAACCTTGATTTTGGGTATTACTATTCATTTTCCTCAACTGCTTTTCTTGTTGTTCTGCTAATTTTACTTGTGCCCACATGACCTTTTCCTTCAATGCCTTTCGTTTGTCAGCCATCTCATCCTCACAATATTTGGCATATTTTAGAACCTCATCAATTTTTTTAGACTGCCAACAGATTTTATTGTCTTTGATCCATTGTGAAATTTCAGGTCTTAAGCCTGATACAAACCTGTAAATGAAATGGGTCATGTCCTTCATCTCGATGTTGTCTAGACCACTGTACGTTTTGAACACCTGTAACAGTCGTTCATAATAGGAATGCACAGTTTCATCTCTATCCTGGGTAGTTCTATCTATTCGGGTCCGATCAGTTTCTTTTGCAGGCACTTTTCCCTTCAGATGCAACATTACCTGATGGTACTTTTTCATTACATCAGCAGAAGGAGCCCCTGTGATAGGGTCCCTCGGGAATTCCTCACTAGGCCAATCAATAGCAATTTTACATTCTGTCCACAAATCTACGGGAACTACAATGTCAAAAAAGCCATCCAGATCTTTCAAAGGCATTTTTGTACCTTCACAAACCTTTCTACCTGTCTGTACCAATCTACAGGTTTTTCTCGTAATTTCGGGAAGTCATTGGTAAAGGACACAATATCCTGTCGGGACCATGGAACATGCACATACTTTCCACCTGGCACTTCTCGCAGAGGATATCATTTTTCTGCCTTGTCTGCTTCTTTTAAGACATACTCGGAAGCCATCTGCTTTGATCTAATTTCATCCTTTTTCTTTGCCCATCTGGCTTTCCATTTTTCTAATTCTCCCCACTTTTGCAACAGGTTCAATAATTCTCTGATCTGTACCTTTTTCCCTGACACATTCATATTTTCCAAATCTTTGTCTGAGAACTCTGCTCTGTAGGATTTTTGCAACGCTTTAGATTTCCCAATATCTATTCCCATACTAGCCGCGGTGTCCATTAATTTTTCATGGAACACTCTAGTATTACGGGTGATAGTCTTACAGATAAACAGCAATTCTTCCTCGGAAAAAGTGTTTAGTCTGTCTAACCCCACATTTCCAGCCATCAATTCTTCCAATTCTATTCTTAATTTGTAAATATCTAATGGTTTTGACTGAGGATTTGGTTTTTCTAATTCTCGACTCCATCTCTCGATTTCTTCAGGAGTCACTACGGTGGCACTTCTAGTACCAGAAGCTGATTCAATCTGTACTTCTCCTGAATTGAAAGGAGTGTTCTTTCTCCGTGAACCCCTTTCTGGTTCCCTTATCGGTAAATCCATCAAGGAAATCACAGACTCACATTCACTTTCTTGGTCATCTACAATTAAGGGCTCTTTTCTCTGCTGTACTACAGCTGGGGTAATAATTGGAGTCTTTGGACACCCCTGTTTATCCCCATACAAAGGAACAACTGGTCCAATAGTTACTGGAATTGTCAAGGCTTCAGGACTTGTATTTAGTTGGGAATTTTCTGAACTAATTCTGTTCTCTGTTTAGCTATAGCCTCTTGCTCTCTTTCCTGCAGTACACTTTCCAGGTTTGTTTCATGTACTATTTGCGGAGTCAGGGTTGGGGCATAAGTCGGGGCAGTTGGATGCGTCATACTGGGTCCCTCACCATAGTTAGGTTTCAGGAATGGATTCCCTGTGGTTAAAGGTCTCGGCTCCTCCTGATAAGGAGGTATTTCACAGCCGTCTCTTACACTTACTGGTCTTGATCCCTCCTGGTAAGGGGGTCTTAGGCAAGCATCCCCTACACTTGAGGATCTGGGTCCTTCATTATAAGGAGGTGGATTCTTCATTAACAAGTCCTCCAAATAATCGTCATCTGAATCCCCACTGGTCATCAAATGTTTTGTTTTCTCTGTCCTTTTCTCTCCCATTGGTTCTCCTAGTGCCATCATAGGGTACAGTCCTTCTACTATCATATTCTGTCTCCATTGTTTCATTCTTTTCTCTCGGGTTTCTTGTTTTACTTTAGGATACCATTTGGTTAACCCTTTGTCCATTCTAGGTTTGTCTCGCTCAAAAGCCTCTATCTCCCATTCTTCTAAGGCTTCGTACTGTGTCAATCTGGGTCTGGGATGCAAATCATTCATTCGGGTTCTCAAATTGAATAGAATCCTGCTATTAAATGTACCATCTAACGGAAATGCCAAAATTCCGTCATTCTTCGTGTTTTCCACCCAATTTTCCAACCATACACAAGAGTGGTACACTTTATCAAACATCATGAAAGATGCGGGAGTATTAGGTGGTGGGATGACAACTCCTTCTCTAGTTTTAATAGGCTTGTCTCTTTGAAATAATTTTTCGCTTTGCTTACTAAGGTCATTTTCCTCTTTTCTCCGTACATAACGCTTTTACGACCTTTGAACTTATCTTTTCCAAACCCTAGATATCTTGGATCCGGTCTAGTCTCCGGAGTATACGAATGCCACATATACTTTTCCACTAGCGACCTTGTTTACAAAATCACTCCCTATCCAAATCCGTATTTTATTCTTCAGCAACCAATCAACAAGGTGGTTGCAAAATATTTCTGACCAATGGGTGCGCGGCCTTTTCGTGAGACAAGTTCTCACGCTACTGTGCTCACCCCTCCTTTACAATACCAGCTCCGTTACACACCCGCTGTCTCTACCAATACCAGCGCGGCACAGAGTGACGTCAGAGCAGCTCCGCAACTGACTCCCTCCTTCACAAGGTAACGGAAACTTGATTTCTTTCTTAAAGTGCAAGTGCTTTATTTAATTTACAACGTAAAACATTTGCCACTGTACTCGAGTGTCTAGAAAGGAAAGATTTGTTTTACTGCAAGTAAACCTCTTCTGTCTACTTTTCATACACTACGGATAGATCTCTTCTGCCTACCCTTCACTCAAGCATTAGAGAACCTGCTACTTCTTCGACTCATCCACTCTTTTCGGGATATATACTAAGTCTAAAGTTTCACTAGTGAACTCTTTTGCTATCACTCAAGCTCCGATGAACCTACTACTCCTTTCTCGTGTGACCCTTACTAGGTTATATCACAACTGAAGTTTCATTAGCGAACTCGTTGCTATCATTTATTCAACTATTCATACAGAAACCCTAATTAGCGCTTCCAGTTCTGCCTAACCATGCACTAATTTTCCTCGAGCCACTGACCTCAGTGCGAAGTGGATTCTCCTCACCACTCACTATTGTGCCCCGGGGATTCCAGACAACATATAACAATTACTAACGATTTGTTAATTGCATATAAAATATAGCAGCATTTCAGAGAACATTTTCAAACATTTCAAAACATTTCAAAGCAATTTCAAAGCAGTACGATTGAATTTCAAAGCAATTTCAAAGCAGTACGATTGATCAATCTTTTAGCAGCAAAATAAATTTTAGCAGAAAAACCTCATCTACCTATCTTAACTAGTCCTTACCTATCTTTAACTAGTCCCTAACCATCCTCTGCTACCAGAAAAATACTGATAGAGCGCGTAGGTCACCCGACTCACAATTTTACCATATACGTATTGGGCCCATAAATTCAATCTTCCATATTTATTAATCGGGTAACCTTACACTCTACTACCAGTATCCCTGTTCCTTCCTATTGTATTTCCAATGTACCCGACTTACCACTCCACTGTTACGGGTACCTATGATCACAATGGATCAGGGAGCTAGCTGTGAAAATAAGTAAGCAAAACAAAATACCATATACCGTTTAATAATATTTTTGTACTCTTAAATAACCACAAACTCAGGAAGTTTTCAAGACCTTTATCTAATGATTATTATCTTCTAGTGTCATGAGCCGAAGGTTAACCCCAATCAAACTATCTATCATGAGAATCATAACAATTGTATAACTATGTATGAGAATAAGAAACATTTAGAATCATGAAAAATAAAGGAAGGGAAAATAAGGAACACGCTATTTTAGATAAACAGAACTTCACAACTTCACTAAAGGCGGGTAAAGAAAGGGAACATACTAATCAAAGTAGGCTTTCGAAACTTACTAACGATTCAGAGGAAATGAGATTCAGACTATTTGATTTATCCAGATATGCTAATTCACTATAGGAAGGGTAAGAATGGAACAAACATATATGCAAACAGTTTTAGCATTTACTACAGGTAGGTAAAAAGTGGAACACGCTAATAAACAATAAAACATGAAAATCTCATTTAAGAAGAGAAGGTTAAATGACATATGTAAATGTATACTTCGTTCAAGACAGTAGGAGAGAGTTTTAGAATGACGGACACCCACATGGATTATATTTACCTAGGACAGATTGAAGAAACTAACCCTGGCCACGGGTCAGTTGGGAAAAGCGGGGACAGGACCCTCAAGGACTTAGGTTGCCGGTAGGCGAACAGGTACGGCTCATGGACAGGATAACCCCAGGATTTGGATCAGGACCGGATTCGTCTAAGGGTACGGCCAACACCTGCAGCTTTGGATGCAACGCCTGCGCTACTCCCTCTCTGCAAGGAATCTGCCAATAACCCCGATTGGGTTCTCGAATCTCCCAGCAAAGTGATTCGCCAGCACTTAAGGTTTCCAAACCCCGATTGAGTTTGTGGAAATTACGGACAGAGTGCTCCGCAGCTCTCTGTATCAATCACCTATAGAGTTCGTTGGGTCAGTGACAGGTCAGCTATTCGGACAAGTCGGACAATTTCTCTAGCTAAACCTAGGCTAGTTATACTGTTTTCAGGTCAGTGTACCACCCACTAATGTTGCAAGTGAAAGGGTCCACAAGTTCTGATTGGACAAAGGAGGGGGTTAGGTCACCATTTACCTAAGATTTTGACTTTCCCAGACTTAATATTCAGTTCTCGTACCCACCCCTTAAGTTCTAGCTTCCCATGACACTAGATTTACAGAATACAATAGAGTATACAGTAGTGAAATACAATTGTAACAGTTTTAGGTACAAGTCGGCTTCTGCAGCTTGGTCACAGTTCAGGTTCCCAGGAGCATCTTGGCTTTGGCTGCCAGCTGGCTGGGCTCCACTGCATCATGAGGTTCTTTCCCTCATCACGTGACGAGTACCAGAAAGGATTTTTCAAGATGGAGTCACGAGTGTTCCTCAGGCCCCAAAGAATGCAGTACATGAAAAGTAAGCGAAAACAACTTAGAAATACAGAAAAATTTAATACACTGTATACCATGAATAGCTACACTATACCCCTTACTTTATAATAACTATAGCATTAGGATAAGTGCGGAACGAACGACTTTGCGAAAGCAGCTTTGCAAGCACGGAGCATATGAGAAAACAAAGCGGCCATTTTAGCAGTATTGCGCATGAGCAAACGTTTCCCACCAGAACTGCAAGTGCGTCACATCACGTGATTATGACCGACGCATGCGTAGACTAAATTCCCGCGAAGCAGCGGCCATTTTAGTGGCAAGCGTTATTACTGTTTAGTAAACACATAGGCAAGCGTCACTGGGACACCCCGTGTAGTGTAAAATGTGCAATATTAGTAAGACAAACATATTGATTAGACTATTAACATTAGTCGAGGTTCATGAGTACAAGCAAGTCGCGTAACGTGCGAATCCTTGCTCCATCAACACCACCTCCCTTGAGTAAGCCTTAGACTGCTCTGCAACGCTACCCTCTGAGAGTCAGGTGCTACACTAGGGTGTTTGGTTCCCAGTGAAGGACAAATGTGACATGTTATTTGTGCAGACCTCACAGATGCTGCCTTGTTTTCCAACAGGCCCCTTATTAGATAACTTGGAAACCCAGCAACAAGCAGCAAGGGCAAGATTAGGCGAATGTTTAAATTTCACACATATTTCAGTATGCAGTTAATATATATCTCGTAAAACATTCATTAAAAGGAAACTTTAGGTAACTTTCAATCTTCAGCACCCAGTAATGGGAAGTACGATTAAAAAAAATCATTAAACTAGAGAAACAGGATATTCTAAACCCTACCATACTATGATGGACTCTGCATCATGTGCTATATAGTATCTTTTGTGGAGGGTTCATGAAGTATAGTCAAGATTATTGAGGTGGTCCACAGATTGTCCTTGTCAGAGCCAGCCAGGGCCGACGAGTAGATCATAGCCCATAGTTTCAACGCCTTTTCTAAGCTTCACACCTAGTACTCTACAGAGACATAAGCACTGAAGAGGAGACCACGTGAAAACTGGATCCAGGGTGAAAAAGGGCGAAACACTGGATTATACTATCTAGTGTTCTAGCTCTTCTGGTAGAACCTGTAAATGATGAGCTTTCAGGTATGGATATTAATATTGAACATTAAGCTAGGGACTTATATAATATATATATATATATATATATATATATATATATATATATATACACACACACACACACACACACACACACACCAAAGGCTCACTGAGCACCAGGAGTCACTGGGGCTGCTTCACACGAGTTGATACTGTGATACTGGACACAAAGCAGGCAATGAGAACAGGTGCAGATGATGAAGGCAGCTAAGGAACACCCTCTAGAACTTGACTATTCAACCAAATACGTTAAGAAATGAATAGGTACGATGTAGCAGAGCTATGTGAGATAACATGAACAAAGAAGGCAAACAACAATAAAAGAAGGACTGATGGAATGGCCACAAATAAGAATGGCACAGAAGGTAAAAAGATGAGAGAAACCCACTAACATGCAAAGTTGCCAGATTAATCCATACACTTTCCTGTACATCCTATGATGGTTTTGCTTCCTTATGACCCCAGATAACACAAATTAGTGTTGCTCATCAAATTAGGTTGAGGAACTGCAAGTGTTGCATATAGGAATGAGAATAATCTTGAAATAGGTTGCTGTCTTTTTAGGCTGACTTACCCACTGTCCTTTCCCAACTAACCCCAATGTCCATAAAGCTTCGGGAAGCCATAATTACCACTCTTCTCCCATGTGGCTTTGAAGAACCCATCATCATGCCTGTATTACACTTTCGCAGAGCAGTCACCAAAACTCCAAACCAAGCTGACACATAACAACCATGGAAACTTTCCCGCCATCTTCTCTGACTCAGACAGGTCCTGAGTCTCTCAGTCTAATAATACGGGTATTGCTGTACATGTCCATATGCTCAAAGCAAGAGATATTATTAGCCCAAAATAGCAATGTAATGGGCCAGAAATCATGTCGCTAGTGTGGTAGAAAAAACACCTCATCCTGGCCATAAACAGCAATTCAACTGGATATACGTTTCCTAACCTGTACAGTGAGGCGTTTTTGCCAAAATGTAATCTGGAAATGTGGCAGAAGCCCTAATGGCAAAAAAGTAGATTGATGACTGGACCTCCATGGTACAGTGGCTTACAAGACTAGTTTGCAGTTTTTCTAGTTTTCATATGCAAATCCTAGTTGTGGGTTTGTCTTTGAAGTGGCTGGTTTGAGTTTGATAAAAAATAAATAAATACACATTGCCAGTGATGTACTTGAAGGTGTCCCCTAGCCAATGTAGGTAATCAGACAATTATTCATCTCTGTAACTACCAGAGTGTGACTTATCATCTTAGGCAAGGAAAAAAATCTGATGTGAATGATGCCAGAAAGCTTATTTTTTTTAATGTAAATGGAGGTAAGGTTGACGGATTCTCCACCATCAGAAGCATGCAATTTATTCTGATCCAAATGAGGTGGGAGAATTAATGGATGAGAGGATGGACATCCATTATTTTTTGTTTAATGTTCCATTAATAACCATCCTTAAATGATTCACTTAGACACTGATTTGGAATCGTACATTTGTCATGATGAATTCAAGTGTTGGCCAGCAGTGGAAATGTAGTTGTTTAATCTTGTGGCCATTAGGTGGTTGTATGCCTCATACACAAAAAGATCCATGAAGGCTAACCAAGCAATAAACTCTGGGGCAGATTTATGTTAACTGGCGCATCCCCAGGGATGCGCCAGTTAACATGCGCCACAGTGCGCCACTGCTCCGCCACCCATGGTGTGCCGCATTTATGATGCGGCGCACCATGGTGCAAGGCAGTGAAGATGCGTGACGCATCTCTCGGCGCACGGGCGGCGCATTGCAGGGTCATGTCGCAAGTGCGACATGACTCCTGCAATGCACAGGGCCCACCTGTTCAATATATGGTGCGTCACCCTTACGCCTGCTTCAAGCAGGCGTAGGGAATTGACGTAGAAAGTGACTGAGTGAAATCTCATAGATTTCACTCAGCCACTTTTAGGAGGCGTTCCTGCACAGGAACGCCCCCCCCCTGCGCACGAACGCCTCCTTATGGCGCAGGGGTTTCCAACGTGACGCATCTCCTAGATGTGTCACGTTGTAAATAGGGCGCATTGTTTGCGCCGCCGTTGCGTCACATTACGTGACGCAATTGCGGCGCAAGAGCCTCATAAATCTGCCCCTTTGTATCCCAGAATCTATAAATCAGCCTAGCATTCTCAGATCCCAAACAGTCATGCAACCTTCAGTTGAAGACATAAGATTTGATCCGTAGCTAAGTTTATGGAGCTGCCACTTTCATACATACCTCATATAAAAAAAATCACCAACTCCCCCAAAACAAATGTGGCAACCATCAAAGCCTACATGTGGGTGGAACCTAAGAATTTGTGCTAATTCGATGTGTCTACAAATGGAAATCAAAGTAGTAAAGTGACCATCCTTTACTGAACATAATCTAGGAAACATATTTTCTTATGATCACAGTTTATAAGTGGTTGGAAGCTGGTATTTTTCTCTTAAATTGGACGCTGACCTAGTAAGATGACTAAGGGCCTGATTTAGATCTCGGTGGACCGGTTACTCCATCACAATGGTGACGGATATCCTGTCCGATAAAATATTAAACTTATAAATCCTATTGAATATCATGGAAATTACCTTTTGGCGGATGGGATATCCGTCACCGTTGTGGCGGAGTAACCTGTCTGCCGAGATCTAAATCAGGCCCTAAGAATAAAAACTAGTTTCTACATCGACACACAAAAAAATGCTAATATTTCAGCCAATATTTTAGGATATTTGTGTGTTTAAATTCCCTTATAAAGCACTTTAGCATCTGTGAAGTTACCATTGTTCTAACAACAGAACCATCATGCATTTTATTTGTGTAGTGTTTACTAATCCATGAAAATACTGTGCAGTATAAACAGCCACGGCTCGTGCAGGGCGTTACACCGGACGGTGACGTCAGGCAGAGGAGGGACAGGATGGGGGGTTGTAAAATGCAGGATATGGACGATGTCAGGTAAGTACCGAAAAAAAAAACACGAATTTCGTTACCCGCGCTGCATCGCCAAATGTGATGCAGTGCGCGCAACGAAATTCGTTTTTTTTTCGGTACTTACCTGACATTGTCTATATCCCGCATTTTACAACCCCCCACCCTGCCCCTCCTCTGCCTGACATCACCGCCCGGTGTAACGCCCTGCACAAGCCGTGGCTAAGTTTAAATTTCCACCTGGAGGTGAGCAGCCATCTTGTACCAGGACCTGTCCTAATGTCTTGGGGCGAATTCTGTTATACTAAATACATCTTTGAGACTTCGCTGGAAATCAACAAGCTTGTTTTATATTCTACTTCCTAGACAACTGGCAAAATATAAGTGGCCATATTCAGAAAAAACACTGTTTGATTGCATGGTATTTTATAATCTGGTCAATGTAACTATCTATCAATTTAATGAACATAGAACATCCCTCAATAGTGTAAAAGCAAACTGGATGATACTGAATGCAGAATTGGATGGAATAAATCATAACGTCCTCTTCTCTACTTCACTCTAGCATATATCGACAGATTTTTTCTTTGAACCTGTACTTACAACTCAAAACTGGAGAGAAAAACGATAATAAGAAATCTAACGTGTATGAGGAAATTGCTAAAAAATGTAAACTTGCCTAAGCTTAATATGACAATATGCAGGTGTTGCCTGCAGATGTGTGTAGCTTTGATTAATGGATTTATGGAGTATGGTTGAGAAAGAGCCGTATCAAGTCAATGTCCACTGTGGAATGTGGGTCTGCCACAACCTTTGTTATCTTTTACAAGTTGTAGAAAGAATCCTGAGATTCTAGAAGCAGCTGCTGACCTCTTCTGGATAGCTAATTAACTGAAGTGCTGGCATCCTGTAGTGGATCTGAGCCAATTGTGTGGAGGTAATTGGATCTGTGATGTGATGTTTATACATCATTTGATAAAAGTATGCAGTGTCCCTGGAGTCCAGTCCACTTTCAGCTCCCTGGCACATTCATATTACGATAAAAGTTAATTTATGATTGAAACATACACTTCTCTTAGGTTGCCAATGAGATACACATAAATCCCAAAGGATGGGGAATCTCAAGTCCAGAAACTTGCTCTGAAGATTTCAGACAGAATGGTTAGGATGAAACTTTTAAAAACTTTCAAAATTGTTATACGAATTGTCATCTTGTGACTGAGATCTCATGTGAAAGGTGTCCAACCTTTCTCAAGCCCTCTAGAGGTTACCTTTTCTGGCTGGTCATTCTTGATGGTTTGCAGTTCCAAAAGAATCAATGGCATTGTTCACTGATAAACAAGGATTCCAGAAAAAAGTGTCCTTCCTATTTGGAACCTTGTATAACACATTTTAAATTGGTCTAGCATTTAACTTACTAAAACTACCTAAATTCTGGGGTAAAAAAAGTGAAAATCCATGTAGGATTGAAAAACCTAATGAAGTCCCATTTAAAAACGTTTCAATTCTTTCTCAATATTATATTTTCCTCATTTCATTTTGTAATAAGTATTACCAATTATTTACATAACTATACTTTTTATTTTGTTTTCCAATATGCAGATGTTAAGATTTGACTGTGTTTCTATAGTGGCCTTCCTAGTGATTTTTATGTCAACATAGTTGCTAGCATTTTTTCTTTGGGATCATTTTCGTTTTCATTGTTTCCAATTAATATGACATTTGTACAAGTATTTGTCTATTCATTTTTTGACCAGCTTTATTTTCCCATCATCTTGATGCCAATCTTTCGAACACTTATTTTTTCTGATGTTATTTTTTATTATGTTTGACATTCCATACATTTGGAATATGATATACGTTTGACTTTAAATGTTTATTGATGTCAGATTTCATTTGCCTGTAGACCTTGAATGATTTTAAATCACTTGAGTTGATTATTTGTTACTTTTTTTATTATATTTTAATTATTATAGTCAAAACTATAATCAACAGTGAAGTTCTTTTTTCATAATGTAATCTTCAGACGTTGTTGACTATAGCTAGTTGCACTTTTGTAGCCTGGTGTTTTGTGTTGACATTAAATCATAATTGAAACCTATTTACCTCTGTGGAATTGTTTGTCAGCACTCGGAAAACAGACTCCTTCCTCACAATAGAACTTTACCCTATCTCTTACTATAAGATGCATGTAGTCAAGTGGTTATTTAAGTAGATGGAAATACTTATTCACATTGTGGGCCTCATTATGATGCCCGTCGGACAAGCATCTGACTAACATCGTAGCAGAATTGGAACCGACCAACAAGTAGTCGGAGGTCTCACCCATGAAATTATGATGCAACTGCCATGTAGGCGGTCGGAATCATTATTTTTTCAGTTGTGGCTTGTGCTGCAGCTCGAAAAACAAATGTTTTCAAACATCCATGCCCAGGGTGCCAGGCACCATTTAGTGCCTGGCACCTTGGGCAATTGTTGTTTTGGGTGCCCCACAGGTGCCCATAATAGAGACACATGGGGGGTAGAGGCCTTGCTAGGGGTACCCAAAGTCCCATTCCGGCTGCCTTTTCATGGCGTTCGGACTTCAAAAAAAGGCAGTCTGAATAGACCATCATAATCCCTACAGCAGTGTCTGATCAGGCCACGCTCCTATGGTAAGGTATTACGTTTTGACCTGACGGGCTCCTTGAGCATGTCGGAAGCGTTAGTCAATCCCTTTGCCCTCTGCCTCCGACTGCTGCGAATCATAATGTGTTGGTCGGACTGCGGCACCAGATGTCGGACGGACCGCCACCAACAGGTCTTTGTCGGCAGTCCATCTGACATCATAATCGGGCCCTATATCTTGAGAAGAAGTTTGAATAAGAGAGTACAGAGGCAAATGCTAGTCACTTTGTGACACTTGGAGCGTTTTATCTGGATTCTTGAACTATGCTTTGGTCTGAATCAATATGATACGCTATATATACAATTGACATGTTAAATCACTTTTCATTTTCCAATGCAATTCGGTATTTTGCCAACATGATTATCATTTGATACTCCAACCATTTCATCTGAAATATGTTTCAACCTTTTAGTTCTGAACCTTCAGCTTCAGTTCTACCACCCTCAATATGATCATTTTGTAAATGGGCACAAGTTTGCTGATATCTAAGGTTAGCATTCTCTTCTTCTATGGATGATGGTCCGCGAAATGCATGTTTAAAAATTAGCGTACTTTGGTTAGTTCTGGAACTGACAAAAATAAATTAGGAAATGTTAATGAATCAATTCTATTCACATTCTCTGTCAAGTAAAAATAAACTCGAACATTTGAAAGTACTATTGTCTCTGTTCCACATGTTTACACTTATCATGTGTTTTCTTGTTAACTATTGAAAATGAACAGGCGCTCCCCCGCAACTAGGGGAGGGGCGCCCTTAGTCACGCCGTGTGGCTTAGATTCCTCCGAGGGCAGGGAAAGTAGATGGATAAAGGAGGGGTGGAGTTGACATCATCAGGCGGGGCAGGGAATCCTAGGCAAGTAGAGTATTTAAGGATGCGTCCCAGTAGTTCGGCCTCTTTGTCCTCTTGGACCTTACCGTGGCCGCATGAGCGTCGTCGACCACCCACCCACCTGTGAAGAGGGTAGGCGGAGAGGGGACTGGCCTGCTGGTGGTCCTGGACTCTACTCCCCTAACCCAACATGGATGGACAGGAGTAGAATATTGGAGGGGGGCTGCCTGTGCTCAGGTACCCCGGTGGCAGGTGCGGTATGCAGTGCCCTGGATTTCAAGTTGTGCCACTGCTGGCTGTAGTCCGTTGGGACCTGCTGGTGCAATGGACACAGCAGAGTGGGCACTGGGTGGGCCGAGTAGGCCAAGCACAAGTGTATGGCCAAGTTCAAGTGTATGGCCAAGTTCAAGTGTACAACCAGGGAAACATCCTTTATAATGCGGTGTTAACACCACGGGGCCTTTACGTTGCAGCCATCACAACGCAAGTCGTTACTACGACTTGCGCTGGATGGCGCTCTTGCTCAAGGAATAGTTTAATTTTCTATTCCAACACCTTCCCTACTGTTACCTGGGCTGGAGTTGGAATAGAAAATTAAAATAATCCACAATCCAGCGCCCTCCAACGCAAGTCGTTGTAACGACTTGCATTGTGATAACTGCGTTTTAAATGTAGCGCGGTGTAAACACCGCGTCGTAATGACATACATCCGTACAGCCAAGTAAAGTGTACGGACAAGTTGACGATCAAGTGCAATGTCATGATTAAATGCTGATAAACTGTGAAGCTGCGAATACTTTGATATATACCAGGAAGATACGTTTACTATCGTAATGAACTGTGGTGAAGTACCCTGATTGATGTGAATAAAGAAAAGGCTATGCCCTTCAACAACATATCCTGAGTCTAAGAGTTCTTGGGCACAGCGGGATGGAAGGGTGACAAGAATGTGGGGAGGAATGAATGTCAAGTTGTGCGCGCACTATATAAGTGCATTAAGAGATTCATCTTTTTTCGCCTGACTCAATCTAAAGGTCTGGTGGGTTTCACCTGGACATTTTACCTTCCAACAGCTGGAGAAATGCCCAGGGGAAACAGCAAGAGAAAATATGGGTTCATTGTATCCATCAGGTATTTACAGTCAGCTTATAAATCCCAATTTCTTCGGGTACTCCGAGGGTACAACTCAGAACTTCGTGGGGTGAGGGGGAATCCAGAGCTTTTTCTGTCAATGGCCTCTGCATACAAATAAATGAATGGACACCTTTTCATATGTCATGGGTCTAAAAGGTCACATCAGGTTCTCAAATTAAATATTTAGTGTAACACTCATCTTTTCTTCAGCATGTTTTTAATCTTTGGTGTTCCATAAAATCTCACTAAATGATACTGACACATATAGTATCACCAACAATTGCAGCATTGCCCATTTTTCTGTTCATGTCAGTAGGGGTATTAGTTTGTTGCAAGCGCAGCAACCGAGGTACTGGAAATTTAAAATATTGCAAAACAGTGTTCTGCATTCCTCAGTCAGAGAAATTAAAATAATGTTTCCCTTTTTTAGATCAGCAACATCAAAAAAGAATTGTAGAAGCACCAATCAATTCTAAATTAGACTAGGCAAATAATTGATTCGGGGTGGTGGTTTCTACCGAAACGTCAGATTGACCATCTGCAATTTATACAGAGAGCTGTGGCATGCCTTATCCTAAACCTCAATAAAGCTTGGCTGTATAGCAAAGGGCCTGGAGCTGCCACATTGACTCTCAGGCAGCTTGTAAATTATCTGCAGTCTGTCTGGTTTATAAGTGTCTGTTAGGAGCCGCACCAGTTTATCTGCAGACAGAAATATCCTTATGGCCATTTTCACGTGTGGGGGACTCAACGACTTGATATGGTTGTGGTTTTATGCATACAGCATAAAAGGAAGGAGATCAGCATTTATCAGTGTTGGGACCTGACCTTCGGAGCTCCCTTCCACTAAAAGATTGAGCCAGAACATAATTCTTTCAGAATTAATTTTTATTACATCGCTTTTCTCTTTCTGTTCTGCCAGCGACAGCACAAAGTTGCTATTGGAAGCAGATGTATACATTTTAGTGTAGCGATGCATTGAGACTATTAAGTTTGTGGAGGGGAACATTTCAATCAAATCAAATAAATGATTTGTAAGGGAATGTGTGTGAATCTCACATGCTTTTAATTGGAGAGAGATCATATCCATAATTTGAACTGTGGCTGTGTCTTATCACTGACCCAGACAAGTGGACAATAAGCATGGGTAATACTTGTGTCATTTGTGTCATTTTCTTCGCAGCAATTAAGTGAAATGTCCAACATTTCTGCAAAATTATACATAAACATGAAAAATAATTGGTCTAAGATGTCACGCTATTTGTAGTGTGAAATGTGTCCTTGCACCCATTTTGGATGTAAAGGTGCATTTTGCACACAAAAATGGTGCAAAATCATGCATGACCTGATCAACAGACACTTAAGTTCACTTGCTTTGCATTGTTACCGTGCTTCAGCAATAGGATTTGTACCTGAACTCTATTTTGATTGCATGACGTGGCGCCATGTCATCATCTTAGGGCTTTTCACATAATATACGTAAAGTGAAATGCCGAAAATTACTTAAAAATTACAACAGAGTAGGCAAAAAGTTGCTTGGGCTTAGTGGACTCTCAGATGTAACAATCCTGCAGTGAGTGGAACATTAGCATGCATAAGATCAGTGGTTAATTTGAGCCTGTGGTTTCCCGTGGTCTGCACTGGCACTTAATAGTCAACACTGGCGCTTGTGACATTCTGCCACAATGTACTGATGTCTGGCTAGTTTGAAGATGACCACAACAACATTTCATTATTCATTCAACATACATTAAAAATGACTATTACCTGCCATCCTAGCCATTCTTATTGCTTTGGGGGCCTGAGAAAGTCCAACTTGTCACACAGTCTGATGTTTAATAGTTATGTTGTTACTATCATTGGCAGCATAGCAGGGGCAATGTGAGGTGCACGCTGCAGTAGCCTCCCGATGAGAGCCCTGGTACGTTTTTATTTTACAAATTAGGCACTGCGTGGGATAGCTGTGAACAGCTGGGAAATATTCTCAAGAAAGAGTGTGAAGGAAATGTGTGTATAAGATAACCAAGCAAACACGACAGTAATAAATAAAGTTCTTCTATTGTCCACACAGAGACAAAAAATTCTTAGAAAAGGAAGGAACAACTTTTATAATTGTTCTTTGTAAATTATTAGGAATTCTTCAAGGTCAGGGATATCTTCCTTTTTTGATCCATGTACTCTTTTAGATCTGATGAAATGTGACTCAGCAGAAGAACTTCAAATTAAAATCCTACAAAGTCATTGGTAAGGGCATTACACCATATTCTACAACAGTGCCTCCACACGACCATCTACCTTTCCAATATTATAATGTAAAAGAAGGCTTGGGAGACATATGATCAGATCAGTCACATGCAATTTAGGGTCTTAAGAAAAAATAAAAAAGACAGGGTGCATCCTTAGTTAGAAAAGTATGCTCCAATGTATCTTCCAGGAGGAATCAAGGAAACGGCACTGGCCTTCAAATGTATGAATATGATAAGAAAAAAGAAAATAGTTTTTTTTTGTGTTTTTTTTACAAAAGAGACAAAAAAGGCCGTTAAATGGTTCCTGACAAAATCAATTAAATCCTACGCACCTCGGCTTCCTCATTTCGCAATTTGTCCAGTGATGCTTTAGAACTTCGAAAGTGCTATACCTAACAGCAGGACAGTTACCAAAAGTTAATTAGATACACTTCCTTTGCAGACAGGCATTTGATTTAGTAATTCCTTTCTAGATGTAAAACATAACAAAATGTTACTCAGTCATATCTTAAATACCTAACAAAATATATCTTTTAATATGCGTATTTCAGGCAAAAGTATATATACGCTCTGTAAGTTTCACCTTAATAGTTGTAATAATTTTGTTTCGCTTTTAGCTTAGAATGTCTTGTGTGAGAGGAACCTGATGCATGCTAAAAGGCAGCAGTGTGACATGCTAAATAACAATGACATGGTTCTGAAATGAAGATATTATTATCATGGTTTACATTTACTTACTTGTTAACTTGGCAGTGTAGACGTTCGTCCTCCAGCACGCCTGTCATTAATAATTTACTCCTCAGAATGTCAGCAAAGTGAAGTGTCATCATGCCCGGGCATTCCTTTAGCAGTAGGGGCTGGCCTGGAGAGAAGGAACAGACTATTTTACATCAATTATAAAGTGGCACAGATCTTTACAGCAATCGAGAAGCCAGGGTCGAAAAGCAGGGTGAACTGTGAAAGATATGGATACATTAATTTTATTCAAGTTGTTAACATTTTTTTATCAAATTCATTATACTGAAAAAATACCGTAAATAAACATATTTGGTGAGATAACGCATTGCTGGAGTGTGTCAGAAAACAGACGCAGCTTCAGCAATGGTGTCATTACACATAGGCGAGTCCCATGTGAAAGGCCCTTCATCACTTACACATGCTTGAAGCAGGAGTAAGGATTTGATGCAGTCAAGTATTAGAAGTGGCACAGTGAATACTCACAGATTTCACTGCACTACTTCTTTTTCTTTTTCTTTTTTACCTGGGAACGCCCACCCTGCATACATTATACCTGACGCAGGTATAATGTAGGGTTGGCATTTACAAACTGACGCATCTGCCTAGATGAGTCACTTTGTACATAGGGTGCAGTATAGAGCATTGATTACGCTGCCTCAGCATCCCTGAAAAGTGACGCAATGGCGGCGTAAGACCTTCATAAAGAAGGCCCTCAGTTTCACTTCTAAATATAACGCATTGCTGTTCCTGCATGAGATCTTAACGTTTTGAAAGCACAGCCAGCCTTCCCTCAGGCGCAATTCATGGAAAGACCAGGGGAGCCTATTACTTTGGGAGACTGTTCAACCCTGTGACCGCCTAAAAAGAGTGATGTCCATTTGTGATTCTCATCAACGTTATATTTATCAGATGAATAAAAGTGAACAGCTAATTGATCTTCTAATCTAAGGATGGCTATGAGCATTGCATTACATAAATGACAATTAGTAGCCATGCCTTAAGCTTCTCTTTCCTATTCTCTTAAGCTATTAAGGCCTTTGATCATCAATAAATTAAAGTAGGATGCCAGCAGGAAATAGAATGGATGCGCCTACATTTTTATTATGCTCACTAGCTGCATATTTAGACAATTTATATCTAATGGATGAACTCTATATCAGGTGAGGCAGAACCTTATTTATGTTATGTAAGATATGTACAGACAATAAATCAGAAAGGGTTTATTCTCCATATGGCTTAATTAACTAAATGTTTACGATACCCGATGTGGATTTGTTTTTTCACTAAAAAGCATGTGAATTGTGTCAGGAAAAAGTGTAAAGAGGCTACTCGAGCTACTTTGACACTCACAAACCGGGTTCTACTTGGTTGAAATACAAGACGTGTTCTTAATCGAAATTAACTGGCAGAAAAGCTTTAATGACTGCTAAAAAAATCGACAAAAAAAAAACGAATATTGTTGGAGTTCATGCGACTGGATGAAAAGCAATCAAGATAGTTCAAGATTCTTCCTCATACTACCTGTGTATTTGTCCTAATTATAAAACGAGGGTGAACCACAACCCCCAAAGCTGCCAAAGTGTCTGTCTGTCCCACCTGTGCTATCTGCCATTCCATCTACATCACTGGGACACTGCTGCTGTGGTGATATGTGTCAGTAGCATCTCTAATGACACGCAGGTGGAGCACTCCGGCCTCGTAAACCCTGACTTTTTCTTTTTATAGTAGTGATCACTATGGTGACATCAGTTCTTAACTTGTGTGAATATTGCACCTCTTGTGAATAAGGGGACACCACCACTAAGCCTCAATCCTTCTGAAATGGCTTTACTTTCAATAACATGAGGCACAACAAGATCAAAGTGCTCAGTCGAAATAATCAAACCATGTTCCATTAGTTTTCCCCGCCATGATAATGAGAGGAAAGCATTTGTTCATAGGAGGCGCTTGAGAGCTGATGCATAGGTTTTTCTATTCTATTCTATTCTGAAGTTTTTCTATAGCGCATGGCACCAGAAGACCTCCCAGTGCTGCCGCAGATACCGTGGACCATCAGGGTCTAAACCTTATTCCCTGAATAGCCAGGTCTTCAAGGATTTGTAAAAAGGGAGTTCTTGCTTCAAAAGGCGTAATTCAAGAGGCAGGGAATTCCAGAGTCTAGACCCCAGAAAGGATGTGGAGTGTCCACCCTAATGTGATCTTCAGATCCTGGGAACCTCGAATAAGTGGGCGGTGGCTGATCTAAGAAGTCTTCTGGGTGCGTTCAGTGAGGCTAATGGTCATAGCAAAGGCGGGCCTCTACTGTTTATCACCCTATGCATGATGCAGAGAGATTTAAATTGAATATGTCGTTCAGGATCCAGTGGAGATCCTTAAGAGTCTTGGTATTTAAATGTATCTGTAAGAAGTAGAGCTGTTGCATTCTGAAGTTTGCAAACTTCTGACCACATAGCAGGGTGAGCCAAGGTAAAGGTCATTCCCATAGTCCAAGTGTGCCAGCATCACAGCCTGTAAATCACTCTTCTGGCTGTAAAAGAAAGGAGTTTAAGAACTTTCCTTAATAATCTCAGAGTGCCATAGCAGCTTGAAGAGATTTTTTTGGCTTGATATTCCATTGTGAGATTGTGATCAAGCCACATCCCCAGGCTCTTTAGTTGACCTTTAGGGGTCAGCAGCTTGTTCAGACATCCTGGTAAGTGACACTGCTCCGGATGTTATTGCTCAACAGCTTAACTTCTGTCTTGTCCTCATTAAGTTTTAATTTGTAGGCCCCCATCCAGCTGGCTACTTCCTGGAGGCACGGAGTCATAGACAGGTGATTGGAGGTTTGATCAGTGGAAATGGACATAAACAGTTGGGTATCATCGGCGTAGGAGACCAGTGACAGTCCAAATGATTTCACAATGTCGTCAATGCGAGACATACACAAATTTAAAAGGGTGAGACTCAGGGAGAACACTTGAGGCACCCCACAACTGAGGGGGATAATGGTGAAAAGCGAGCCTGGTCGAGAACCTGCAAATGTTTGATTCTCCGGAAAAGAAGAGAGCCATTCTGGTGCTCTGCTCCCAACATTGGCATTGGAGAATCTCTGAATTAGAGTTGGTAGGTACATAGAGTCAAAGGTAGCACTTAGATCGAGAAAAATAAGGGCTACAGATCCTCCCTGGTCCAGGAGTTTCCGTAGTTCCTCTGCCACTGCTAATAGTGTCCGTTCAGTGCTGTGTTGTGGTTGGAACAATATTTGGCACCGCCTTAGATTCCAGAAAGGCAGAGAATACTATCTATATCTACAAAGCTTTGCCACCTTTGGTCTTCACCATCTTACAATGAATGTTTGTTGTATATGTTGTTGTGTTATTGCTTTTAGTAATGGTTATGTATTTATTACATGAGGTGTTATATTGATTGTGATGGTAATGTCTTGTCACTATGAATGTCACTGTCGAAACTTTAAAAAAAAAAATTGTACGAATAAAATGAATTGGTTTTAACAGTCCTATGGGTAGAGCACGGAGCCTGTATTTATCATTGAGTATGTACAAGATCTGACTCTCGCCAGATCCCTAGTTACCTAGGAATGTTACTATTATAAAAGACATTTTTGTGAACAGTTTTTTCTAAAACTTTTTGCAATTCCAGGTAACAAGGAAATAGACCTGTAGTTACTTAAATTAAGGCGGTCAAGATTGGGCTTTTTTAAAAGTGGTCTCCAAATTGCATGCCTCCAGTGGTGCAGGACTTGCCCGCTGGAGAGAGAGATGTTTAACAGCTATGTCAACACTGGAGTATAGATGTATTGTGTTGGCTCTTCTTACTATTTTGTTTCAGAATGCACTGCCACGCACCCACTTCTATAATCTTGGAAAATGGGGGTTCCTTTCATAGTAACCCTGCTCACATGGGACTGATATAACAAGTTAGCTCGCCGTTTGGCTGATCCTGGGAAGTGGCAACTATTAATAACCAGTAAAACTGAAAGACTGTAGTGCACCTGACACTTTCTGTATGGCCTTAGAGAATGTGGGTTATCTGGCTGTAATAATTTATATACTGTCCATACAAGAATAGTCACATTGTCTTTTGTGCCTATATAATTTTCTCTTGTTTGATGGTGACTCCTGAAATAAATTTAACCCGTTCAGCGCGGCGCGAATTTTCGCGCTGTGCTGAACGTTCTGAAAAACGGGTGTGGTCATGACGGAACGGTTCCGTCATGAGCACAGCCCAACCGACGCTCATGACGGAACCGCTCCGTCATGAGCACCGAAGGGGTTAAAGTTGTTTGTTGATTATGAGGCAAAACTCAGAAACTGGAATCATATTTCAATTATCCCACTCCAATCAGCGGCAGTGCAAGGATTTTGTTTTCCAGTTATATTCACCCATTAAAGACTTAATTGCACTTCGAGGCCATCGAAAATGTAGCATTAACCCCATTGCACTGCCGTCGGCCGCTGAACGTTCGGAGCACTACCTGGCTGCTGAGGCGAACGTTCAACGGCGACGCAGCCACGCTCACTCTTCAGAACGCCCGCACTGCACTGAAATAACCAGGTATCCACGTGCTCTGAAGGCATGAAGGCGGGGTGAAAAGAAGCTCTTGCTGCCCTTTGAGACTGTCTGGACACTATGGACCTCATCTACAAGCCCATTGCGCCACCGGTGCATCGCTTTTTTGATGCACAGGCAGCGCAGCAGGAAGGCTTGCTTAGCTGCGGTGTGTCAAAATTTAATAAACGAGGCCCTATGGCACTATTGCCCCGTTTACCAAAGGAGAAATCCAGAGGCCGGAATTATTTGCAGTCCAAGTGGAACATTTAAAGTCCACGAGAGGACTGGCCCCTTCATTCTCGTGCCTGCAAGAGCACACAAACCCTAGACAAATCGGGTCATTAACTTATAGTGTAAGAACACAACTTTACAAAACATGCTAATATGTTCGTTTTTAATTAGAAAATTTGCAGATGTAATTTTCCAGTTTTTTTTACTAACAGAGTACATAAGGAGGCTTAAACAATGCTCCTTTTTTAAAAAAAAATTAGCGTTACTTTTGGGACACTGTAGGGAGTGGCAAATGTCATGTCATGATTTCAAATCCAATGCGTTATTTTGAATCTAGTCCGATATAATGCTTCTTTACATCCTCCACAGTTAGAGAACGTAGTCTGGTTTCCTTACCATTTAGAATGCATGTTGTTTTCGGCCATGATGTGTGCACCTTTACAACTGCATATTATTTTTTGTTATGTTTAAGAGATTTTTATTTAATTTTTAAATGAAATAATACAAATTAATACATATGCAAGGAGTAAGTGTAAAATATAAAATATACATAGAATAGTTCACCAAACATAACTAAGCAAATAACACAATGATAGGATATGAATCTAAGAGAGAAAGAATGGAGAAAGAGAAAAAGAAACAGAAAAGAGAGGAAAGAAAAAAATAAACGACAGCATATTATTAAATATGCGTTTCTTTGCATGCGACGGATGCATTTAGGAGTCATGCGAACTGTACTCTTTACTCCTTTCCTCTGGATTGGCTTCATAATCTTTGGGAAAGCAGATAATACAGTTTCATCCCGCCTTGATCTCCTTTTCCTTCCCAGTAATCTTGACTTTGCTTGCTGAGAGGTTATTTAGTGCATATGGTCGCCCCACTCATCTTGTCTTACCTGCTAAATCTTATAGGGATTGACTGGAGCCATCTGTGCACATCACACGGGGGTATAAATAGAAAGGCGCTTCAGAGGCATTCCTTCAGGTTGCCCGACTCACTTACTGTACAGTGTGCAAAGTGTTTAATAACGGAGAGACAGGTAGCCAGGGAAATGCATGATATTTATCTGAGATATGGGAAGCTTTGGTTCTCGCACGCAAGACCACTGCGAGCTGTCCTTTTATTGCAGCAGTCTGCGTTCAAGTTGTTAGCTCAATAAATAAAAAATGGGATGCTATTCAGATAGCACACAGAGTATGATTTTAGCGCACTGTCTGTAGGAGATTTTGCCGTTTCTTTAATCTTTTCAATCCATCCCATCACTCCCGAAATCATCTAATGGCTGTGACTATCGAGCTAAAACTGAGCCAACATACTTTTACTTTCATTGTGTACTTTTTTGCATGAATAGTTCAAGCCATTTTACCATAGATACACAATTGCGGATCTATTCTTCGTAAAGAAAAAACTAAAAACACAATTTAAGACTGAAGAGGTTCATCCGAATATCATGTTGGTCTTGAGAATTGAACAAGGCCCCAATTCTCAATGTTGTAGTGGCTTTCCCTTCTAGCACTGCTGGGATACGTGGAGATTGCAAGGCCGTGTCTGGCTTACTCCTGGAATTCAGGGTTATGCCAATAGTACTTTAGGGCAGTGAGACAGGTGCAACTGCAACGGGGGCTGACTTCGGGTGGGGTGTTGTTGTATTTAGGTGATTAGTGTTCTTCCTGGAGAGAGATTGTAGGTTTATCTGGTGGAAGTTTTGACTCATGGTAAGGTAGCACAGTGGGTTAATATGCCTGCTGCAAAGAACGTGTACCATTCAGATCACAAAGTGCATATAATGTAAATAGGTCAATAGGTTTCTGCTATTGTCAGAGAGATCCATTTGTTACTTGCAGTTTATAAATTAAAATCCTAACATAGAACAGTGAGCCATTAAATATCATCCAAGAGGTGCATGTAAACTGAAAGGTACAGATTAGAGTGCTATGATTGTTTCCCCTAGTCCTTCATTATCCCAATGTTGGAAAAAAAGGTTAATTTGGATAGAAATCAATTTTAATTATTGAAGAGAACCCCCAAACATGGTGATACGTTTTAATTTCTGAGTTTTTGCTTCTCCGGACCAAGCACTCCCAAACTATACTGCCTATTAGTATAGCTGACATGTGACTCCTACACCTTGTAGTCCTCAGACTAGTGTAATATTTCATATACACTGATTTACACACACATGATTGATTGTCTCTGTGTAATGTGTGTGTTATGTAAAGTGTCCTGACACCCTACATTGGTATGAGTGGGGCTATAAAACTAATGTATCTCAGAGAGAGTGGTTATGGGGACTTGAGGGGCACTGTTAAATGGCGGTGATGACGGAATTCGTGTCGGAGGTGGTCATTGGGGGTGGGGGGGCCAACAAACAATTTGACACCTGGCGCCACCAGTGCTGAAGCCGGTCCTGGTGCTAAAGTGGATTAAGTCACACTCATTAATTGCACCATTTTTGTGAATAAAGCCCTAAATGTCTATATAGGGACTGAGTTAATTGAAGATGCCTGCCATGTATTCCGCCTTTGGTATTGTGCACCATGCCACTATCTATCACCTTGTAACATATTTGTATTCTGTGTATTATTTTATCGGTTTCTATCATGGCTAATACTGGTTAAAGTAGCAAAATTTGATGCTCGATTTGCTGTCAGAAGCTGAGGGCCTGATACACCAAGGCAAACGTACACTTTTTGTAAGTTTATAATTTTTTGCAATTCACAAAGGACGTTTACGAGTAGTACCTTTTTGACGGCGGAGCCTCCGCATTCGTGGTGGATAAACCGCACATAAAAAGATCGGCAGTCTTAAAGATTCTGCTCATAAAATTGCTTTGTGAATTGCAAAGAAATTGTAAACTTACACAAAAGCGTAAGTTTACCTTTGTAAAACAGGCCCTGATTTTCTCTGGCAGAAAACACCACCACTAGTTGCAAAAAAGAAATGAAGCAAGATACGCACTTTTACAATGTGGCTCATGGTGAAAAATTGCCTCCATTTGAAAACTAATCGAGATCAAAACCGAAAGGTATCACTTTGTGCAATGTCTGTAACACTCCCCAGGATGTTGAAATAAGGGCAATTGATTGTATAGTAGTAGCTGTGGTGAAATGGATCTATGGTGTAACTGAGGAAAATTGAGTAAAGTAGTTTGTGTTTTCTGAGAGTTCCAGCCACTTGTTGGCTACTTCATTACTTAAGTAAAGTATAGGTGGGGAGTTTAGACTCGGGATTAGAATACAGAGATCATGAATGAAAACCTGGGTAAAACGAAACTTTGGCTCAACAGCCCAACTTGGGTGTAATATTGTTTTAAAGGAAATCCAACAATTTAGTAAACAAAAAGACTTTTCTAACTTTTCCACACAACTGTTTTCAGATATAGGATCATAGTCATTGAGATGACAACAGTGAAATTGGTATGATTCACAAAGAATTTGTCGTGGCTTGCTCCTGAAATCCAGCAGTAAGCGAGGAGTAAGCCAGAAACAGTTATTGAGTAATTCATGAGAAAGTCAGGAGTACTAGAAGAGAAGGTCAGATTCACTCATTCACTTACCTTGGTGAATTCCACCCTGCTGATGTGTCAAAGTGAGATGCAGTTACTCAGAATAGAAACTCCAGGACCAGATATTTATCCTCATTCATTTTTGCTGATACCAATAGAGTTAGAAAGTGGGTGGAAACATATGAAAACATCATTTCTTCACTTTTCTTGAGGTGCATAAACAGTTCCTAGATGTTTTTGTAGCAAATGATAACTTCCTGAACAGTTAGTACTTTTCTTCACCTGCATGACTCTGAGTGAAAAGGAGTCCAACCTCACCCTCTTTTCCTTTTCCATTTCCCCTCTTGGCCCTGCTCATTTCTCCCCCTTCTGGGCCTGTCTCTCCAAGTCTCCCCTTCCTTTTTCAAGAAAACCCAAATGCAGCACGTGTCATGGTGACACGGTACTGCTGATTACACATATCCAGCTCAATGTTGCTGAAGGGAGGGTGAAATTACAGTGCTCAAGCTCTGCATGCTCTTTGGAAGCTTTGAAGGGCCCATCCCTGGCTTTACATTCTGGCAGACCATGTAATACTGGCCCAATGTGAGAGACTGTGCATAGAAAATTCATGCTATCAACCAAGCATTGATGAAAGGCTCTGGCGAACTTGACTTTCCCTATGAAATACAATTTTCATGAGAACTGCAAGTGCATTAGCCCACTCACTAATGGAACATGCCAGAAGACTCAGCCTCCAAAGCACCTTAACCCCCACCCATATCATGCATTCCCGTGAAAGGCAGAAGAGAAGGGTAGTGCTGAATGTCAATCATGATAGGTAATAGTAGGGAATTAACTCTGGCAAAAATATCCGAAACACGATAAAACGGATTCATAGTGGTCAGAATTGGTATTTATTTGGAACCAAAGGTACTAGTAAATATTAGCACTCAAGGAAGAACTAACAGCTAAAAAAAGAAACGGAGAAACCATTATATGTCCTGCTCCCTCTCATTGCCATGGTATCTTTTTTAGTTTGCTAAGTAGGTCGATTAGCAAACTAAAGGATCCCTTGGAGAAACTGTATGACTGAAGTTAATGCTTTCTGTCACTCTTAGCTGAGCATGAGATCTTCATCAAAGTAAAAGCAGTACACGTGGTATACTGACTGACATAACTGTACTCTTTCACTAACCAAGATTAATTCCCCTTTGTCTTAAAATGCTGTAGTTTGAATCATTTATAAACTCACCAGGTTAAGTGAGGAAAAGGTACAGCTGACTTTCAACGGGCATATTTACTTTCCCTGTTTTTTTACATATCTCTTTGCTATCATTTCTAGCTTATGTATGGTATTGTATAATTACACAGTCAAAAGTTTTCTCACTAATAGAGCACAGCATAATCAGAGACCTCCCAGACGGCTGGATGTAAAACTGCACCCATGCTTTTGGCGCACTACAGTTATTGTATTAAACATCGTCGGTGTACTTGTTGTGGTGCATCATCATTGATATTACAGAGAAGAACTACAAACACAATGCATACTAGCATAAGACTAGACAGCTCCTTGGGGCAATCTTTGCATTTCATCATTTTCGTTTTTATGGCAATTCCATCTATCTATCTATCTATCTATTTATTTATTTATTTATTAAGCAATTTGTACCGCGCAAACTAAACCCGAAGGTATCAAGGCGCCTACCAAGAGAGAATCAAAATGCAGAGCACAGCTACAAGTACGCCCGCACAAAGAGGTGGGTCTTCAGAGCAGTTCTAAATGATTGTAGGGTGGAAAGAGACCTTAGTTCAAGAGGGAGAGCGTTCCACCATTTGGGGGCAAGATTGGAAAACTCTTTACCACCCCATCTGGTTTTCCGAATACGTGGAACTGAAAGAAGAAGCCTGTTTGAGGAACGAAGGTTCCTGCCAGGATTGTAAAGAGACAAGATGGATCCAATGCCAGAAAGGCTATCTTTTGCTAATGCCTTATAGACCATGCACATAGTCTTGAAGAGTATCCGGTCCTCAACAGGAAGCCAATGGAGCTGCTTCCTGGCAGAGGTAGCAGAAGAACGTCGAGGTAGATCCAGAACAAATCTGGCTGCAGCATTCTGGACCACCTGCAAGCGCTGTAGCTGACTTTTATTCAGTCCTGCATACAGCGCATTGCAGTAGTCCAGACGAGAGCTCAGAAGGGCAACGGCGAGTTGCTGACTTGCCTGTGAGGAGAGATAATGCCTGATTTTCCTCAGTATGCGGATGATACCCCAGCAGGTCGATACAGTCCTGTTGACCTGTTGGCACATACTGAGGGTGGGATCGATGATAACCCCGAGGTTTTTGGCTGAGGAGGTAGGAACAGGACAGGCACCCAATGAGTCCGGCCACCACTCCCCTGACCAGATCTCCTCCTTTCCTCCAAATACCATCACCTCAGTCTTCTCCCCATTCAGTTTTAATGAATTGTGAATCATCCATTGGCCGACTGCCTCCATACAAGATCTAAAATTGGAGGCAGTCGCCAGAACTGACTGGGAGAGAGAGACGAGGATCTGGGTATCATCCGCATAGGAAACTACCTCCATCCCGAAAGATCTGATAAGTCTGGCAAGGGGGGTCACATAAATGTTGAAAAGGGTGGGGCTGAGAGCCGACCCCTGTGGGACCCCACATTGTACAGACAGGGATGGAGATAGAAATTTGCCCAGCATAACCCTTTGCTCTCTATGATCAAGAAAGGAGGAAAGGAGCCCCAGGGCCGCACCCCGAACCCCAATCTCCCTCAGTCGAGATGTTAAGACCGAGGGAGAAAGGGTATCGAAGGCAGCCGTGAGGTCTAGAAGGATCAGGAGGGAGGTCTGCCCTCCATCCACGTGCATACGGATGTTATCAAGCACTATGGTGAGGGCAGACTCGGTGCTATGTTCCCTCCTGAACCCATGCTGGGAAAGATCCAAACAGCCCGAACTCTCCACAAAGGCAGCAAGATGTTTATTTAGGTGAGCTTCTAACATCTTTGCGGGAGCCGGGAGCAGTGAGATGGGGCGAAAGTTTTTTAATACGCCCGGGTCTAGAGAAGGTTTCTTGAGCAGTGGTTTTACTACAGCCTTTTTCCACTGCTGCGGAAAAGTACCCTCCCTCATCGCTCTATTCATGATGTCAACCAAAGGGGGCAAGAGGGATTCTCTACACTGCTTGAGGATCTTTAAAGGACAAGCATCCAGCGGTGACCCAGATTTAGTTTTATTGAGAAGAGTCTCTAGGTCCTGTAAGGAGAGAGGAGGAAAAACCTCCAAACCTTCGGACAGAGAGAGCTCTGTGGGAGCAGAGTCTATAACCATGGGAGCAGGAGGTTCAGCGATAGCGGATCTCTGCGACTCCAGGGCAGTATAGATGTCCGATATTTTGGACTGAAAGAAGGAGGCTATCCTATTGCAGAGCTCCTGAGATGCAATTACTGGATCGGGAGTCTGAAGAGATATAAGAGAGTCCACGATCCTAAAAAGCTCTTTAGGAGAGGAAAGTGAAACTGTGAGGGCCGTGAAGTATTGTTGTTTGGTCCTAATCACTTCCAGCTTATATTTTTTTAGCAGGATCTTGTGGGCTTCCCTATCTTTCAGGTCCCAACTGGAATGCCATAGGCGCTCCTGTCTCCTTACTTCCTGTCTAAGGAGTCTTAGATGTTCTGAGAACCAGGGGGCTGACGGTCTTTTCCTGGCTGAGTAACATGATCGAGCAGGAGCTAGTTCATCCAGGGCCTCCATAATGGTCGTTTCATATAGTGAGACCGCCGACCGAACATCCTTTTCCTGACTTGTGAACAGACTGGGCATCCATGGATCAAAAGAGTCTTCCCTGATGTTTTTAAGGTTCCTACGTACTTCCGTCGTACTCAGAACTTTCCTAATGAAATCCTGGGTCGGGTAGGTCAGATTAAAGGGGACGGCCAGGTGATCCGACCATGACAGCAGAAAGGGGTCCATTACTGTCAGCCTCTGATCATTAGAAAAGATCCCATCAAGTGTATGCCCCGCTCGGTGGGTAGGTCCTCTCACCAATTGGGTGAGTCCACAAGCTGACATAACTTCCAACAAAGAAAGGGTGTCGTGAGACTCCAACAACTCTAAGTGAAAATTAAAGTCACCTAGGATAGTGAGATTTTCGCGGCCAAAATAAGGTTCCAGAACATGAAACAGTTTCAGCCCAAAATCTGCTCTAGGACCAGGAGCACGATAGACCAGAATCCCGTTAAATGCGGGATTAAGAGAGTCGGACAGGGAGAAGTATAGCACTTGGAAGACATCCTTAGGGTCAGAGACAGGTATGGTATGACAATGAAACCTGTCATTATATAGGATGGCTAGTCCACCTCCAACTCGGCCCATTCTATCCTGCCGTGCTAAGCAGTACCCCTCAGGGACCGCTTCGACAAGATCAGGGCCTGAGGAGTCTTTGGCCCAGGTTTCAGTAATAAAAAACCATGAGGGTTTCCTCTCTAGAATGAGCTCTTTGAAAACTATGTTGTTTTTAATGAGTGAGCGAGCGTTAATGAGAAAGCCGTTTTCGCTCCGCGTACTAGGTCCCAGTGGGGGGCAAGACTCCAAGGGAGAGGAGGGGGAAGAAGGATCAAGGCCCTCCGAGCTTACTTGGTAACAACCACAACCCATGGGTAGTAGGAAGTCATCAGGGGTACTCCTATAAAAACATGACGCTACTGGAGGTTTAAGACGCAGTAAATCCTGTAATGAATATTTCAATAGATGATGACCTACCTTAGCGTGACATGGAGGCCAGCCATCCAGCCCGTCCTCAGCGCGGACGGGCGCAGACGGGCTGGACACTGGCATGATTCCGGCGTGGCTGCGGCGAACATGCTGCGCGCACACGGTGCACGCCATTATGTCCGGTTTTAGTAGAGCTCTAGCCAGTCCTCCTGACTGCTAGAGCGCGGGAGAATCCAGCGTTTCCCTACACCCACCCAAGATGGCGCTCACCCAAATCCTAAGCGCGAGGGACCGGCCCGCCAAAGTAGCGGTGAGGAGCCTATTATAGTGCGAGAATGCGAGCGGAGGTTTAAAAACAGGGGATACAGTGTTAAAAAGAAAATAAATCAAATAGACAAAAACAGGATGATTAAAATACTGAAGGTGTCCTGAAACGAGCCTAGCTGTATTAGTGCAAGCGAAGCAGTGAGAGCCTACCTCCTGCCCTGCTTAAGTGGAGATCCCGGCATCAGCCTCTAGCCAGTCCTCCTGACTGCTAGAGCGCGGGAGAATCCAGCGTTTCCCTACACCCACCCAAGATGGCGCTCACCCAAATCCTAAGCGCGAGGGACCGGCCCGCCAAAGTAGCGGTGAGGAGCCTATTATAGTGCGAGAATGCGAAAAATTTTTTCGAGAGAGATATCAGAACCTAATTGCATTTTCATAGGTGGACTGCCATTTCTTCACTACAATTCATACCATTTGGATGTAAGGTAAGGTACTTGATGCAGTCAAAGAAAATGTAAGGGGAGGTGATAGGTTGCGACAGCTGAGAATTCTTGAGTCGAAATATATCATTGACTTTGAGACCCTACATCCAAATGGTATGAATTGTAGTGAAGAAATGGCAGTCCACCTATGAAAATGCAATTAGGTTCTGATATCTCTCTCGAAAAAATTTTTTTTTAAATGTATATATGTTGAATTCATGAATTTTAAATGATTACATCTTTTTCATGCAGGAATGTGCAATAAGATCTGGAGGACAAACGTAACATTGTTTTGGAGACAAGGAGAGCCACTCATGATTAGCCCACTGGGGCAAGACTTTTTGTAAATTGTGGAGTGAATCAGTTTAGGCATTGCGACTTGGTACACGAGCCCACTGGGGCATGACTTTTGCCAGATCAGGCGATACATAGGTTGGACTTTATGATTTGTGGAAACACAATTATTAATATTGTGTATATATTGTTATAAAAGCCCAAACAGGCGTTATAAAATTCTAAATGTTAGGAATTATTGACAAATTTATTAGTGTATCAATCAAATTGATTTGCCCACTTGGGCGACATGAAGCAAACGCAATGTAAATATGTATAAACTGGTAAACTGCTGCAAATTTAATTTGTGTATATTTTGGTGGCAATAATGACATTAAGACACACTCCAAGATGGCGACTACAAGATAGTCTGTGTAATCCAACACGAAAAGTCCTTTCTTTTTGTTAATGACTTAAGATGTAAATAGAAGCTTGTAACTGATCACATTCACCGTGACCAAGCCTTAAGTGGCGAAACGCGTCGGTAGGGAGCTGCTGACTTCGTGTAAATAAAATCATTGAAGCATCGTGAGTAGTCTGTGCAATTTTCTTCGAACTGGGAGGAAAAAGTTGTCTTCATGTATATATATATATATATATATATATATATATATATATATATATATATATAGATATAGATATATAATTTTTGTAACTTATGTATAATTTTATAAATATATGTATATATTTAGTGCGACTCACCTTCTTTCTCAGAAAGAACTTTGCTGTGATATATATATATATATATATATATATATATATATATATATATATATTCCTTGTACTCCGCTCGATGTTGCAGCCACATCACTGTCCTCTTTGCTCGGACAGTTTAAAAAAAAAAAGCGAACAAGTCAGACCCAAAGTTTCTGGTGCAAATTTAGCGTTTTATTTCAAAAATAAAACCCAGCAAGTCCGCATATATATATAATTTTTGTAATTTATGTATATTTTTATAAATATATGTATATATTTAGGTGTGTATATATACATATATATATGTGTGTGTGTGAATTCTTTTATTTTTAAAATAAAGACCGATATAGCAGCTCTAATAATGTCTTCTTCTCCTGGTAAAAAAATTAAATAAACAGTGTGTAAATTCAGCTTCTCAAGAAACGTGTCATGGCAGGCAATAAACCAACCTCCTAAAACCCCCGCTGTGTCCCTCAGATTCCTTCCTGGTGAAATGATCTTCTTCTGATATAGTTGCGTACTAGCCCCTTGTGCGCTAATAGGTGACCCATCTACGAAGTGTCAGGAGGCCCATGGGCAAAATCGAAGGTGTGCAAAGGGATTGGTTGACTCTGAGACCGCCACATCCAAGGACTGCATTGGACTGCTGTGGAAATGCAGTCCGTCACTGCAAAGAGAGATGGAAGGCACTATACTCCTGTCTCCAGTTCAGCATGACTTGGACTGATGTGGCTGGGCGTCTGGGGGCCAAGGAAGAGAAATATTGCCAAACACTCGACTTGCATCTACATGCGCACCAATCCAGATTATGCAAGTTTTAAACTTCAGCGCTTATTGAAGCAATTTGTGGACCGTTTGATGACAATGTGCCAAGCAAGCCGCCATGGCGCATGCTGGGTGTTGCAGTTTACCAACGTGAGCTGTAGCCAATCATCACACAAAAAACGGCCCTGCTGAACTGCCACCAATGGAGATTACGTAACCACTTTAAATCTGCTCGGGGAGCTCCAGCCTAGTGTTAAGGCATTTGAAAAAGGTACACTCACCAAAACACTTCATGCCAGGCAATAAAGCAAACTCCTGAAACCCCCGCTGTGTCCCTCAGATTCCTTCCTGGTGAAGTTATCTTGTTCTGATATAGTTGCGTACTAGCCCTTGGTGTGCTAAGAGGTGACCCGTCTATGAAGTGTCCGGAGGCTAATGGGCAAAATCAAAGCTGTGCCAAGGGAGTGGTTGCCCCCGAGACCGCCACATCCAAGGACTGCATTGGACTGCTGCGGAAATGCGGCCCATGACTGCACGGAGAGATGTAAGGGACTATTCCCCTTTTTCCGGTTCAGCAAGACTTGAACTGATGTGGCTGGGCGTCTGGTGGCAAAGGAGGAGAAATATTGTCAAACAATTGACTTGCATCTACATGCGCACCAATCCAGATTTTGCAAGTGTTAAACTTCAGCGCTTATTGAAGCAATTTGTGAACCGTTTGATGACAATGTGCCGAGTAAGCCTCCATGGTGCATGCTGGGTGTTGCAGTTTACCGATGTGAGCTGTAGCCAATCATCACACACAAAAACGGCCCTGCTGACCTGCCACCAATGGGGATTAGGTAACCAATTGAAATCTGCTTGGGGAGCTACAGCCTAGTGTTAAGACATTTAAAAAAGGTATACTCACCAAAACGCGTCATGCCAGGTAATAAAGCAATAAAGCCACCTCCTGAAACCCCGCTGTGTCCCTCAGATTCCTTCCTGTTGAAGTTATCTTGTTCTGATATAGTTGCGTACTCGCCCATGGTGCGCTAAGAGGTGACTCGTCTACAAAGTGTCCGGAGGCTCATGGGCAAAATCGAAGGTGTAGCAAGGGATAGGTTGCCCCCGAGATCGCCACATTCAAGGACTGCATTGGACTGCTGCGGGAATACGGTCCTTGACTGCTGGGAGAGGTGGAAGGCACTATACTCCTGTCTCCGGTTCAGCATGACTGAGACTGTTGTGGCTTGGCATCTGGAGGCCACGGAGGAGAAATATTGCCAAACACTCGACTTGCACCTACATGTGCACCAATCCAGATTTTGCAAGTTTTAATCTTCAGCGCTTATTGAAGCAATTTGAGGACCATTTGATGACAATGTGCCGAGCAAGCCGCCATGGTGCATGCTGGGTGTTGCAGTTTACCAATGTGAGCTGTAGCCAATCATCACACAAAAAACGGCCCTGCTGATCTGCCACCAATGGGCATTACGTAACCACTTTAAATCTGCTCAGGGAGCTACAGCCTAGTGTTAAGGCATTTGAAAAAGGTATACTCACCGAAACGCGTCATGCCAGGCAATAAATCAACCTCCTGAAACCCCCGCTGTGTCCCTCAGATTCCTTCCTGCTGAAGTTATCTTGTTCTGATATAATTATATATATATATATATATATACACATATATTCACTGAAAAAACCATAGGTTTCAGGCCTTATATAGTTAGGAATTAGCATTTAAAAAATGATGATTGAGTAAATAACGGAGCAAACCACATTCACTGAATGATGTCATCAGTGATGTCATTTGTGATGTCATCAGTGATGTTACTGACCATGTCATGAATGATGTAATATGTGACATCATCAGCAGTGGATTGCGGGTGCGCGAAATATAGTTAGTACAACTAACTATATAGGAGCAACTTCAATGGTTTTGTATGAGTGAAATGTCCAGCTATCTATAACACCCCTAAAACTTATAGTTTTTTGAGTGAATTTCAAAGGTTTTTTAAATGCTAATTCCTAACTATATAAGGCCTGAAACCTATGTTTTTTTCAGTGAATTTGCAAGGTTTTTTAAATGCTAATTTCTAACTATATAAGGCCTGAAACCTATGGTTTTTTCAGTGAATTTCAAAGGTTTTTTTAAATGCTAATTCCTAACTATATAAGGCCTCAAACCTATGGTTTTTTCAGTGAATTTCAATGGTTTTGTAAATGCTAATTCCTAACTATATCAGGCCTGAAACCTATGGTTTTTTCATTGAATTTCGAAGGTTTTTTAAATGACAATTTTTAAATGTATTTATTGTTATTTTTTTACACTGATTTACTACATTTTTGCAGGCAGGTGTTCAGAGGGCACGCCCCCTTTTTACAACACTCTGTAGCGCAGCTCCATGGCGCTTACTGGAGATACCTGTTGGAATAGTTCCCTCTAGGGGACCTCTGGATTGAACAGGAATTAATTCCCCAACTTAAACTGTGCAAACGCACCCTGTAGAGTGTTCTAAATTGGGGGATTAAGTTCCCTTGCATACTAGGGGTCCCTGGGGGCCAACTATTCCACCTGAAACCTCCATTATGCGCTAGGGGGCTGCATTGCAGAGCGGTGTAATGAGGCCACACCCTTTTTTACACCTCTCTGCAACGCAGCCCCCGGGCGTGTTTGCAGAGGAGGAACTAATTCCACTTGCATACCGGGGGTCCCTGGGGGCCAACTAGCCCACCAGGAGCCTCCAGTATGCGCCACGGGGCTGTGTTGCTTTGCCCCGGGGAAGGGGGGGTGGCGGTCCCCGGGGCAGTGTGGGGGGGATTGGGGACCCCCCACACTTCTTTATCACTATGCCCCCATGATTTGGTCCCCCCGGGGGGTAATTTAAAAAAAACCAGACCGGGTTTAAAATAAATTAATTTGGGCCTTTTTTGTCCTTCTGAGACCACCTGGGCAGGCCTAGGGGGTCAGGGTGTGTCTACACGTTTGTTTTTCTGCTTTCTTGTGCCTCGGTCTACCGAGCACAAGATGGATGCCAACACTTCCTGGTTAGAAGTGTTGACAGCCAATGAACATGCAGCTTTCTCGGGAAGGCATGCTGATTGGCTGCCACTGTCTGTCAACACTAGCACAAGATGGATGCCAACACTTCCTGGTTAGAAGTGTTGACAGCCAATGAGCATGCAGCTTTCTCGGGAAGGCATGCTGATTGACTGCCACTGTCTGTCAACACTCCAAACCAGGAAGTGTTGGCTGCCATCTTGTGCCTCGGTAGAACCAAGGTACAAGAAAGCAGTGAAACAAAGGTAGAAAACACGCAAAGGGGGCAGGGTAGAATCACCCTCACCCCCTAGGCCTGCTCAGGGGGTCCCACAAGGCCCCCTCAATTGAATTTTTTTCTTTTTTTAATTTACGGGGTGCGCGCACCGTACGCGTACCTATGCAAGGTACGCGTACGGTGCGCGTACGCCGCGATTTAATCCCAATCAGCATGCAGCTCGCGCACGCAAAGGTCCAAAATAGAAATTGTTGGCAGCCATCTTGAGCCTCGGTAGACTGAGGCACAGGAAAGCAGAAAAACAAACGTGTAGAACTCAAAAAGGGGGCAGGGTAGAAGCACCCTGACCCTCTAGGCCTGCTCAGGGTGTCCCACAAGGACCCGCAAGGCCCCCCAATTTTATTTTTTTTCGAAAAATCGCACGGTGCGCGCTTATAGATATATACATTTTTTCAAATTCGATTTTCTCAACAACTACTGGAGGGATTTACACCATTTAAACAAAAGGCCGATTTGCGAATCAGACTCTACCATTTTGCCACTTTGGTGTAATTCCGTTCAGCCGTTCGGGCTGTAGCCGTGTCTAATCGTCCTATGGAAATTAACATGCGGAAAACACGTTTTGGGACCCCCCTTTTTTCTCGGGCCCCGCTTGACGAATCTACCCGAGACTTTCAGGGAAAAAGCGGAGCGGAACTGGCCATCTTCTTTGAGAAATTCGCGAGCATTCAACAACCGGTGCTAAAGTTATTCCCAATAGAGTGTAGCAGATTTCCAATGGAAACTAGGTCCTAACTATATATACCTTCTGGCGACTGCCAGTAGGTAATGTATGTTTGTGTGTGTGTGAACTATTTTTTAAATAAAGACTCATCTAGCTGTCTTTCTATCTAACATATGTATATTAATGTATAACTTTACAAATAATATGTATATATAGCTGTGTATATATACATATATATATAAATATATATGTATAAATATAGATATGTGTGTGTGTGTGGTTGTGTGAATTCTTTTTTTTTTCAAATAAAGACTCATATAGCAGCTCTAACAATGTCTTCTTCCCCAGGTAAAAAAATAAATAAAGTGTGTAAATTCACCTTCTCAAGTCATATATATGCATCTTGCAGGCCAGACATTCTGACTCCAGTCAGAAAGTTGAGTGGGATAATGGAATAGCTTCAGAGATGTGTGTGTAACTCATTGACCACAGGTTCCAATCTTAATTCAATAGGCCAGTGGGTTAATGGATATACTTTAGGGATCTGTGAATTACCTGTATGTCTCAGGTTAGCTCGTTCCCAGCAATGCACAAACGAGATGGAGCATTCTATGACTGGTGATTAAAAACTGTAAACTTCCCATATTTTATAAATGTTTTAAAAAGTCACCAGTCTATGCTTTGAAATAAAGAAAATATTTTTAGCTATCCTTTAAATTTTTAGAATTTTATATGTAGTTACCTATAGGTGAAAACCCAACAAATTAAATACAGGATATTTTGCTCTATGGCTGGCCCTGCCTCCAGACCCACCGACTCCGCCCCAGTGCCTGGGCATTGCAGTCCAAATGACAGTCCTTATGATATTTCTTAGGCCCATCAACCAGCGCCCATCATGGAGCTGATTAGTCTGGAAAGCTTTGAGTGGGATTGTGTGTGCATATATGAGCGCGTTCACATATGTGAATTCATGTCAGGGTGTTTCTGTGTGAGGTGTGAGATTGTGTGTGAGTGTATGTGTGTCTACAGTCAACAGGATCATTTTAACTAGCACTGTAATCCTACACCACATAAGGTAAATGCCTCAGAAGTTTCTATAATATGCAACTGGCCTGATAAAATAATATAATTATAATATTTGGATGGAAGAGGGAACACGATTCATGAAGCGCTGGCAGCTGCCACAACAGCCAAGTCCAGAGAGTGACGTTTTCACTTAAAGTAGGGGCATGGTAGAATCACATGAAAAATGTAGACTTTATCAGAAAATGCTGCTTCATCATATTATAGGACACTGATTATTAGATTATGTGTACACGGGTTATTGTGAAATGAATGTGCATATGTTGACTTTAAGGCGCCACGCAATGCTATCTAATAACTTAGTGCTAATATTTGAATTAGGCATGTAGGAATTGGTGAATGTTTTTTTTCATTCACAGTTTTCTGATTTTTTGTAACATTATTGTAGTTTTAATTTAAAAATCAACAGAGTAAAACATCCACAAAATAAAGACTTTCAGGAAAAAATATTTTTAAAAACCAGACTGTCTGCTAATAGGTTGGGGATGATCTTTTTCTTAAACGTGGCTGTTCAGATCATTGACTCACCTTATCTGACAGTGGTGCATTATTGTCCATTAACCTCTAAGCTGAATAGTTTTCTTGTTTAGCTTTCATTAAGGGGGAGGAGGATGGCTTCAATACTGCCTATATTTTAGAGACTACATGATCCCACTTCCTAACCTTATTAATTAATTAAATAATACATGCGTCCTGATGCAGGAATACTTCTTAGGTAGCATAATCTTATACCAAGTGAAAGTGCACATTAATATTGCAGTGCTATTACTAGATACCTCTAACTCTTTTTCTCAATTTGTCTCTCCCCTTTGAATTTCTTGGTTTAAAATGTTCTTATCCCTTGTTTTCTCTAGTATGCATTGCGAATAAATGCATCCCCGATACTCAGCTGTTGTTGATAAAGCAAAATACCTCACATTTTGTTGAAATCCTGGGAATTGGGTTTACTCTGAATCTGTGTTTAAATTTTTATTACTTTTAATTGTTTTTTACTTAGAGCACTTTTCTTAAATTTTTAAAGTTCCTGTTTCCTGCTGCATCGAGAAACAGACAAGCTAGGACACGTGCTGATTGAGTGAGGGTTGTCCAATCAGTGGAGAGGAGGGTGGAGCCTATTACAACCCAGATCCCTATAAATGAGTTTGGTAGACCGGCCGCGCTCGCATTTTTTTATGCTAGACCTTATAACCTTTCAAATGTTTGAATTTGTTTTACCTAGAGCACTTTTCTTGTATTTTTAAAGATCCCGTTGCCCGCTGCATTGGAGAAACAGTCTCGCTAGGATGCGTGCTGATTGGGTGAGGCTTATCCAATCAGAGGTGAGGTGGGTGGAGCCTGTCAGAGATCAGAGCCCTTAAATGAGTTTGGCAGAGTGGCCCTGCAGCGGATGTGTGCAAGGGACATGCCGCCAACATGCCAAAAGTGCATCTAAGGCGAACCCATCCGCACCTGGACGGCACAAATGGCCAGGACCCTTGCTTGCGAAGCTCTGGTCTTAAGGCAATGTGCATTTGGGGAGCTCACGAACTTGGTTATGTCAGCCCTCAGGCTTGTTATAAGGCACTGGACTTGACTTGTTCTTTTTTGAAATGCGATTCTGGTGGGTTTGTGCCTCGAAGTGTATCCACCATCAGTAGTAAGGTGAGTGACTCCTCCCTGGCTCTTCTCTCTTA
Source organism: Lissotriton helveticus (assembly GCF_964261635.1). Classification (NCBI taxonomy): domain Eukaryota; kingdom Metazoa; phylum Chordata; class Amphibia; order Caudata; family Salamandridae; genus Lissotriton; species Lissotriton helveticus. The sequence continues at coordinate 2,068,338,842 of NC_136059.1, read as the reverse complement.
ATTGTCACTTCTTGGTGAAACACAAGTATGAATTGTTTGCTTTAATCTCTGATCAGGTGCCATGGACAGTTTTTTTTTACTGAAACGTGGTTTACAAAAAGCTCAGCATCAGATATCTTGTTAGCTATTCCACCTGGGTATGCGATAGTCAGGTTAGACAAGAACGGTCAACAGGGTAAAGGTATTGTTATTATCTATAAACAGTCTTTTTTGTGAACTCTTGCTGAACTCACCATAGCTGGGAGTGAGGTGGCCCTCTATACTTTGGCCTGTTTCCCCAATATTTCTCTCTCTGGGATCCTAATCTATCACCCGCCGGGGTCAGCCTCTAGTTTCATTGCATCTTTGACTGATGCTTTGCCACCACTGGACATACACTACTCAAATGTTCCTATTGTAGGTGACCTCACCTTCATTTTGAGGATGAAATGCAACAGTTCAGTTAGAGACATACACATAATCACTGAGTATCACCAGCAGTAGAGAAATCACAAAACATCACCATAAACATGTCAGTGCCAGTAAGCCCATGTAAGCAAATGAACCCCTGTCCCCCTATTACCAGGGTTATGGTAATATTTAGGAGCCCAGGCAAGAAAATGGTCTGCTGGTATGGACAGTAGGCTGCAGGTGCACTTGTGCACCTACTACAAGGCATACATACATATTTGCAGTACAAGCATAGTGACTGGTTTCCGCATTGGAATGTCCCCATGGTTGTGAGTCGACCAGAATACCTCAGATTCAGCAATCAAGGAAGGGGCACATGGGGACGTTGGAACCACTCCAGTCTGGTGGTGAAGGTTATGGCAAGCGGCTTCCTTCTGCGAGGAGTGGATCAAGTTCCATTGGGTCTGCTTGGGTGAGGAATGAAGTATAGCGAGCTCATGCTGCAAGGAGAGCAATGAAGGCATAGAAACCGTGCGGGTCTGAATGAGTTAAAACATTACATACCACTGCGGCCAAAGACTGGGGCCAAAAATACTCTTACAATCACCCCTAAATGGCGAGTTGTGCCATGTACTGTTGTAAAAGGGCAAGAAATACCTCTACAATCAGGGGCCCCAGCAACACATTGACAGAACCTTGGTGACCAGGCGAGGAAGGTAGAAGGATTTCATGCACTCATTAGTCACAGGCAGTTGGCAAAAGTGCTCCCAAGGCACAAGGAGCACTGTAGTTAAAACCAGAGATATAAACCTTAATGTGATGAGGTCTTTTGTGTCCCTGATACCTAAAAAATGAACAGGGGGCAAGCCAACAAACCCTTGGTGAACACATGGGGGCACACACGCAGAGTTACAAAGCAGCAGGCAGCAGGACAACAAGCAGAAAAGCAGTCCAGTTATATCCTTTGAGCAGCACAGGGGTTATTAAGCCGCAGGGCAACAAGTAGGAAAGCAGTGCAGTTGAGTCCTTTAAGCAACACAGCAGTCCTTCTGGCAATGTGCTTATATAGAGGCATCAGTGGCTGGTTACAAGCCCCACACAGTGTCTAAAATCATGAGGTAAGAGCTCCTGTACTTATACTCCAAAATGTCTTTATACAAGGGTTGCCTTCAAAAGGAACCTTAGAAGTGCACAACAACCCCTTTCAACCAAGACCTGGCTCCAGACATCAGTAGGTGGTAAATCAGCCCTTTGTGTGAGGGCAGGATACCGTCTATACAAATATAAGTGCACCCTGCCTCCCTCTCTCCCAACTCAGGAAGACCATCAGTATGCAGATGCACCCAGCCCCTCCTGTGTGATGGCTGCCTGAAAAGTATGTACAAAGTGTAGCTGTCAACCAGGCTCAGATGTTGATTGGCGACAGGCTGCAAAGCACACAGAGTTAGAAGCACAGAGAAATGCCCACTTTCGTCCTCATTTTCAAATACCATGCACCCTGCCTTATGGGCATTTAAGGACTACTGAGGGGTGATATTAATAATTTAAAGGAGGGCTTAGCCATGGAAAAAGGGTTATTTTGACAGGTTAAATATGCAGTTGCAAAATTCCTACAGTGGAAGGCCTGCAGTCATGTTTTCCACTGTCACTTTAGTGAAGGCACAATGTGTGCTGCACTCCAATATTACTATTTACCATACCCTTGGTACACTCTATCTCATGGACTTATAGGTAGGTTAAATATGCCAATTAGGGGTTTAGCCGAATTCAGCATGCTTTAACAGCTAGAGCACATGCACTAGGGTCTGGTTAGCAGAGTCCCAGTGCACAGAGTCAAAAACACAGCAACATCAGTCTAAATAAATTGGAGTGATCTTGCAAAAAGAGGCTTTTTCCTACACCCACAATGATGAAGGATCAAGCAGGAAAGCATTGGATACTTCAGGCTATGAGACTGATGTGTCAGATGACAGCATGTTGAAAGGACCAACAATAACCCCAATGATAGTAGAAAAAATAGTCTGATCCTGGTAGATGATAAGAAGGTGTCAGAGCAATGGCACTACAATGGCAGTATAAAGATATAAAGCACCAGCATCATATAAAACCCATGAGGATCATAACAAGGCTCAGATGGGGACAAACACTAAGACCTGGTGAGCCAAGGATGGTGGACTGACTGTCTTAAGCCAGTAAATTAGTTAGAGCTACAATATTGCAAATTCAGTGGGATTGTTGTGCTAGGGATAGGTAGAACATTCTGGCCCTGGTAGTAGTAGTAGAATGTGTATACACAGTTGCCTGAATTTACCAAAGGCCGATGCTCCCAATGCCATCTAAAATAATGAAGAGCATCACAACCCTCAATAGTGGTGCTATACAAATTTGAATCAATGTCTTAACTAAACTCTCCTGCTGTGGAATGTCTAAGGCATGGTCACCCTCAGTTAAGAGAAATAGAATTTATGAACATAGAGCTTGAAACATACAGTGGTTCAGAAGGCAATACTGCAGGAGACCTACATACTGGGAAGGAAAGACAGATGCGAAAGAGATGATAGAGGAGTAGTAATCTGGGTCAAGCCAGTGGCCCCAACCCAATGCAGAGACCAAGAAGTGAACATGGAAGAGAGCTATCTATGGTTAACGGGCACGCTGAATGAAAGAGGAAAACTGTACATGCCATCTATGCTCATAGCACTGGCACACTTTATGCACAACACTTGTCCGGGAATGCCACTGATCTGTGGCAAGGACTTTAAGGGCCAGAGTATTAAAAAAAAGGTGCGCAACCCAGCACAGCCCCCAAAGAGGCTGTGCTGCATTGTGTGACAGGGAGGGAGCAGTAGACCACCATATCTACAGAGATATGGCACTCTCCTCCCCTCTTCCTATCACTGATGCTGATTTCAGCTGCCGAGCGGCAGGCACACACCTTAGCACTGGATCACTGACATAATATCGACTGACAGAATATCGACTAGCAAAAATATCGAGGAAAAAATATCTACAGACAAAATATCGAGTTTGTATCTACAAACAGGTAAGTACAAAAATATTGAGTACAAAATATCGTTTACAAAAATATAGTTTTAAAAAATATCGACTTTATTAAAAACAGTGTTAAATTAAATTAAAATTACAAATTTATTACTAAAATATACTTAAAAATACTTAAATTAACTTATAATAATTAAACAATTAATGAAAGTTATAAAAAAAATTACAATCATATTTGTTAAAACATATATATATATTAACATAATATAATTAAATAATATCCAATATTATTACCGTACGATAGCATAAGTGTAAAAAATACTATTCCCACTCCACAGAGTGCAACTGTAGGGAAAGCTTTGGATAGCGTAGGGGTAAAAATTACTATTCCCACTCCAGTGGGTACAACAGTGAGGAAAGAGTTGGATAGCGTAGGGGTAAAAATTACTATTCCCACTCCAGTGAGTGCAACAGTAGGGAAAGTATTGGATAGCGTAGGGGTAAAAATTACTATTCCCACTCCAGTGGGTGCAACAGTAGGGAAAGTGTTGGATAGCGTAGGGGTAGAAAATACTATTCCCACTCCAGTGGGTGCAACAGTAGGGAAAGCGTTGGATAGCGTAGGGGTAAAAATGACTATTTCCACTCCAAAGAGTGCAACAGTAGGGAAAGCGTTGGATAGCGTAGGGGTTTAAATTACTATTCCCACTCCAAAGAGTGCAACAGTAGACAAAGCGTTGGATAGCGTAGAGGTAAAAATTACTATTCCCACTCCTGTGGGTGCAACAGTAGGGAAAACGTTGGATAGCGTAGGAGTAAAAATTACTATTCCCACTCCAAATAGTGCAACAGTAGGGAAAGCGTTGGATAGCGTAGGGGTTAAAATTACTATTTCCACTCCAGTGGGTGCAACAGTAGGGAAAGTGTTGGATAGCATAGGGGTAAAAAATACTATTCCTACTCCAGTGGGTGCAACAGTAGGGAAAGCGCTGGATAGCGTAGGGGAAAAATTACTATTCCCACTCCAAAGAGTGCAACAGTAGGGAAAGCGTTGGATAGCGTAGGGGTTTAAATTACTATTCCCACTCCAAAGAGTGCAACAGTAGAGAAAGCGTTGGATAGCGTAGAGGTAAAAATTACTATTCCCACTCCAGTGGGTGCAACAGTAGGGAAAACGTTGGATAGCATAGGGGTAAAAATTACTATTCCCACTCCAATGAGTGCAACAGTAGGGAAAGTGTTGGATAGCGTAGGGGTTAAAATTACTATTCCCACTCCAAAGAGTGCAACAGTAGGGAAAGCGTTGGATAGCGTAGGGGTAAAAATTACTATTCCCACTCCAAAGAGTGCAACAGTAGGGAAAGCGTTGGATAGGGTAGGGGTTTAAATTACTATTCCAACTCCAAAGAGTGCAACAGTAGGGAAAGCGTTGGATAGCGTAGATGTAAAAATTACTCTTCCCACTCCAGTGGGTGCAACAGTAGGGAAAGCGTTGGATAGCGTAGGGGTTAAAATTACTATTCCGACTCCAAAGAGTGCAACAGTAGGGAAAGCGTTGGATAGCGTAGAGGTCAAAATTCCTATTCCCACTCCAGTGGGTGCAACAGTAGGGAAAGCGTTGGATAGTGTAGGGGTTAAAATTACTATTCCCACTCCAAAGAGTGCAACAGTAGGGAAAGCGTTGGATAGCGTAGAGGTAAAAATTACTATTCCCACTCCAGTGGGTGTAACAGTAGGGAAAGCGTTGGATAGCGTAGGGGTTAAAATTACTATTCCCACTCCAAAGAGTGCAAGAGTAGTGAAAGCGTTGGATAGCGTAGAGGTAAAAATTACTATTCCCACTCCAGTGGGTGCAACAGTAGGGAAAGCGTTGGATAGCGTAGGGGTAAAAATTACTATTCCCAATCCAGTAGGTGCAACACTAGGGAAATTAAATACTTCATATATTATTTCAATAAATATAAATTATTATCTATCAAAAATTAATTAAAAGTAATTACGAATTTAATATAATATAATAATTAATCAATTAAAATTACAAATTAAATTTAATTATTACAATTATTTAACTAATAATACAAATTAATTACAAATTAACAATTAAAAATTTAACATTTAAAAATTAATTTACAATAAATTCAAATTAAATACAATGTAAAAAATTGTTTTATTTAATTAATTATAAATAAATTACTTCCCATCCTATTCCCCTATAAACCCACAACCCACTACAGAAAATAAATTATTAAATTAACATAATTAGCAATTAATCAATTAAATAAAATGAATTAGCAATTCTAATTTAATTAATTACCCATACAAAATGAATTAACAATTAATTCTAAACAATACCAATAAATATGTTAGCATATTTAATTAATTATAAATAAATTACTTGCCACCCAATTCCCCTATAAACCCACAACCCGCTACAGAAAATAAATTAGTAAAATTAACATAATTAGCAATCAATCAATTAATTAAAATTAATTGCCAATTAAAAGTTAATTAATTACCAAATATAAATTAATTAACAAATAATTAAAAATGAATAACAATAAATACATTTACATATTTAATTAACTATAATTAAATTACTTCCCACCCTATTCCCCTATAAACCCACAACCCGCTACAAAATTAAATTACGCAAATATTAAAAAATTGAAATGTAATAATTAAAAATATTTATAACATAAATACACACTTTTAACACACATAATAACATAAAAATCACTATAAAAAATTCAATATTATCAAAAATTCGATAATTTTATTAACCTATATTAACCTATATTATATACTTCGATATTTTAAATGTCTATATCTTTAACATTCGATATTACATTACTTACCTTAAAAACGATATTTTTGATGTCTATATTCTGTCCAGTCGATATTTTGTCCATTCGATATTTAAAACTCGATATAGTGTCCAGTCGATATTTTGTAGTCGATATTTTGACTGTTCACCCTTAGCACCATAGCACTATGGTGCATGCCTGAGTCAGGGCCAGCCTTAGGCATGTGCAAGCTGTGCACCTGCACAGGGCCACCAAACCCCAGGGGCCACCACGCCAATATATATCCTTAATATAATAATCCTGAGGATGGATACATATTTGCGTGGCGGCCCCTGGCAGGGATTTGGCGGCCTCCGGCTCTGTTCCACCTTCAAACACCCTGACCCCCCCCTCTTTACTGGCCTCCGCGCTCCGCCCCCACTTCCGGGGCCCCCTACCCAGGGTCACCATGAGCCTAGAGCCGCCCCTGCCTGATTCTAACAGAGGCTGTGTACAGGAAGGGCACCCTTCCTGTACAAAATACTATGCCTAGACAAGTTCAAACACTTTTCCTTCTTGTATGTGTGCTGCACAGTGCAGCAGGCATGCAAAGTAAGAAAAGAAAGGATAAATGAAAAGATTTCGGCTCTTAACACCTCCTTTCAGATGGCATTAACTTTTGGCACTAAAGTCTGTCTACAATTGTTTGTAGATAGGGTTTGTGTCAAAAGGCATGGGTGATTGCATGAGTACCACCAATGTAAGGGCCCCTTGGCACTAAGTAACGCAAAGCTTTGCACTGCTTTGCGTTACTTGTAGGGGACTTTCCAATGCTAAGCTAATTTTGCGCTGGAAAGTAAATTGGTAAAAAACACATTTGTGCTAACCCAGCGCAAAATGTTTGAAAATCTACCCCTAAGTGTATAGCTGATTTTGTACTTGGATAGAAGTTTTTTGTCCGCTCCCCGAAATGCTGAGTGCTTGGATGGTGAATGAGGACATGGCCTGGAAAGCGGACTGCTATCTGCGGGATCCCTGAAGGGAAACTCACTCAAATGAGAAACAGTTCTCATTTTACACTCCTGTTCACAAATTACACACTACAATAGATGCATTCCTCACTTCAGGGCACATGGTTGGAGAAAAAGGACAGCAGTAAAAAATCTGTGAAAGACAGACCCTTACTACTCTTTGTTACCGTACAATTTCACGTCGGCAAATAAGAGATAAGAAGACATTGCGTTAACTCGATGGAGGGTGTGGGAGGTGGTGGATTATTCTCTATCAGCCTGATTCATCAAGCCGAATTGCGCTCGCAAAGGGCCAGATTCTGAGAATCTGGCCCTTTGCGAGCGCAATTTTTGCATTTGGGATTCATCATCCCAAATGCAAAAATCGGTAATTGCTAATTCGCTAAATTGCGAGGAATTACATTTAAGGAATCTCTATTTGAGATTCCTTAAATGCAATTCATCAACCATTTTTAAATTGCTAATTCGCAATTTTGGGCCGCTATTTACCGAGAGGTCAGACCTCTCGGTAAATAGCAAAAACTTAGAAAAATGCTTTTAAAAGCATTTTTCTAAGTTGCATGTTGCGCACACACATGTCCTTTGGACATGTGTGTGCGCAACACCTGTTTCAATTTGCATTTAAGGGGTGCTACAGGGTGTCCTTTAAATTGCTATCTTATTTGCGAGTAGCTAATTGCTAATCGCAAATAAGGAATACTCCCCATTCATTCCTATGGGCCTTTTGGCCCATAGGAATGAATGGGGAGTTATTCCTTATTTGCGATTAGCAATTTGCTACTCGCAAATAAGGAATGTGTAGGAATCGCTATTTATTTAGCAATTCCTACATGAATACCGTTTTGCAAGTCCTTAATAGCGATTCGCTATGAATCGCTATTAGGGGCTCGCAAAACGGGAGAATGATGAATCAGGCTGTATGCTTCTTCCTCCCAGGTTTAGAGGCTACTGTACTCGAGAAAGGAAACAAAGCCCACTTGCATGTATGACGATAAAAAGCTGTTTTTGGGATGCAGCCTGTTAACATTTCCTGACCTTTCTGAAGTCAGTTTTGGCATGGATGCCAGGCTCTTTGATGGCTGTTGCTTTAATGTATCTTTTAAGTCTGTGTAGTCGTTTTGCAGTGTTGATGAATAAACCTGAATATGTTTGAATGCTATAAATGCATCCTGTGCCTATCGACCCAGTAATAAGACCACATACTGATAGACGTTTGAAAAGATGCTGAACGTGCAGAGCAGCTACTGCTGATTTAGGATATTCTGAATTACTATATGGAAGCGTAATAAAATTCATCAGCCTGGACTCAGGAGAATTCGTGAATGTGCACATGGAGAAGCAGTCAGTACCATTAACAGCTACAGGAACAAAACCAGCAGCAGGGTGTAAACAATCAAGACGTCATTAAATAGAGAACTTGTTATTTCGTTGTTATAACATCTTAAGATTGCACAACATGAAGGAGCCAGCGAAAATATGTTTTCAACACACATTAACAGCAAATTTCTTGCATATGAATATGTAATAAAAGTCTGAATCAGAACAAATGCAGAACTATAATGTTTGTTAAACATCGAAGTTGCATGAAAACTGCAGTACAGATGAAAAGTAAATCAGAAGCTCTCACAGTGGTGGTCAGATCACAAGTCCTAAGCTCAGCTCCACCACTGCCATCCGTAATGAAAATGACCTCTACTTTTGACTTACTTTTTTCATGCTAAAAGCCTAGTTGAGGCACTTCTGTGCACTTTAAGTGGTAGATGTTATTAATGGCAACTTAGTTATATGAATCTTCAATATATCTCCCAGAAAGGTTTGAAAGGCTGAGTTTGCTTTGCCAGAATTCAAAGTTATGACTCGTAGATTGGATCAGATGTCAACAGAAACACTTTAACTCGCTAAGACATCTTGCTGCTAATAGTTAGCCCCAACCAAACATTAAAGAATAGATGAAAATCTTATAAATCCTATAAAGCAGTCTGCTACTTAAAAGATAATCCGAGGTGGCTGAAGGAAAAGAGACAACATAAGATAAGTCTGCAATTAATGGAATAGTCAGGTTTTCAGCTTTTTCCTGAAGAGAGGCAGAAAGCAGATACCTCTGACATTTGGGTGCCAAAGACAAGATACACCATCCCCTATGGCTGTGCTTAATGATACGTATCTTCAAACGATTTGCGGCAGATGAGTACAGGTATAAGCCTACCTTTCCAATAGCTACCAGTTTGTTGACTTGGGCATGTACTGGTACAAAAAGATTCCTGTCATATACAGAGTACCACAGGGTCTACACTGTCCCTTGTTATCTTCAACCTTTAAATGAAACCACTTAGTGCTCTACTCACAGATAACCGTATCCGGATTCGCCAAGATGTTGATGATGCACAACTCTATTTGACAGCCTCGTCTGCTTCAAACACTGCCTGTAAATCATCTAGTACTGGCTGTCCAGCACCCACCTGAACCTCAACTTGACACAGACAGAATGTTGGTTGTTTGTTAAGAACAACAAACAATATCCACTACAAACCTGCCTCAAAAACATGAGTCTAGATGGCTTTGAACCCCACTTTTGTTGAATGCCAAGTCACTTGGATTTACCATGGATACCAACCTGACCCTCAAAGAATACCTTGCCAAAAACAAACAAAAAAATACAAAGGCCTCATTCCAGTGCTCTCTGCTAAAGAAAGTGAAACTGTTTCTTCCAGAAAGTAATTTCAGAGCTGTTCTTCAAGCCTCAAACCTTTACATTTGGCTGCTGGAAACACCATGCCCCCTGGCCTCTACACTCCACACTGGCCCCACTTATGGGCATCCTACAAACACAACAACACTTGTCACCCAGGGCCTGAAGAAATAAGATCACCCGCATCCCAAAGAAACTTCATTGGATCCTCTTGCAGGCCTGTATCTTCAAAACCAGTGGCATAATTTACAAGTCCACCACAATTTGGACCCTTACTTATTTAGCTTACATGTTCACCATCTCTGATGGTTCTGGGAACACCCGCAAGCCAGGATCCAGGATGCCATTAGACTGAAGACTAAGAAATGTAAAAAAGGAAAAACGAGAAAGCAGGCATTTCCATCCATGCACCCAGGATCTTCAACAACGCCCACATATCTATCAGGACCATACTAACCCTGCTGCCATTTAGGAAAGAGTTAATGGCACAACTATTTTAGGAACACTACAGCAGAATGCATTAACAGTCAACAAACCGGCTTCCTCTTCTCGCGCTCATGCTTGTTTTGACCACATAAAGCGATTGTTTATTCTATAGAAATATCACATACATATTTACTTAAATTCATATGTGCATGCATACATACATACTTATATACATACATACATACATACATGCATACATACATACATACAGACATACAGACATGCAGACATACAAACATACATACATATGAACCGCAGACTAAGGAATGAATCTACCCCTGATGTAACTGGGGCCAGAAATATGAAGGGCTCTGTGCACTAGGCAAAGGGTATTAAATAAGCAACACTTGCAAAGAGGAAGCCAGCGAAGATTTTTAAGATGGGGCAGTACAGGCTCCCACTGAAGCAGGTTCAGGATGAGCCAAGCTGCTCATTTTACATGACCTGAACATGCTTGGTAAGGAAGTTTGCCAAACTGTAGTGATTGAGTCAGGTACAAGTGATGAGTATAACACAAACCTAGGTAGAGCTAGTGGCCGTGGTCCAGGTGGAGTGTCATAAGAGTCTGCATGACTATTTTAGGAGTAGTCATAATAAGAAGAGGAGAGCGTTCTCTGATGTATTCCTAGTATGGCGAAACTGATAGTGGCAGTACTGGTGACCTGAGCTCAGGACAATACAACTTTAGAGTTGAAGAGGATGTCCAGTTTAGCAAAGCAAGTGGGAGGAGTGGGAGGTGATCTTTACTCAGAAGGCCATCAAGAGGATTACTAGATGCTAAGTTTGCAATCGAACTGAAAGATGTAATCATCACTGAGAGGGGCAAGATATAGATATTTAAAAGAATGGGCTGATTGATGAGCCCTCAGGTAAGCCACAAGTAACCAAGGTGGCGGGAAACTGAAAAGGAGAGAGAGAAATAGATACAATTCTGAATGAAAGAAAAGATGTGAGCCATCCAAGTACAGAGTTGCATTTCCAGAGATCAAGGTGGATTAGTCTAAGGCAGAACCCCCCTTGTCAAAGGTTTTTCTGAGATAATCAGATTTGCCATTGTATTATGTGGTGGGCTTGAAAATCCAATTGGGTCTCACAAGGTAGATTATTATACACTATATATATGGTAAATTGAGGATTAATTACTTTTACTAGACTCTTCATATGAAAGGGCAATTAAGAAGCAGTGTGAGAGTTACTCAGGCCATGAATGTTTTTTTCATAAAGGGGTATGATCATGGCATGTTCATAGCTATGGGGAACAGTGACTGAAATTAAGGGGAGAGCACGTAGATCAGTGATTGTGGAATAAGAGTGTGAATAGCTAGAAATAATATATGAGGGGGTTAGGAATTAAGTAGAAAGCACATTTGCTACTGATAATAGGAAATATGGCAGTCTTGGCCATAAAAGGAGTGAAATAAGAGAGGAATGTTTGGTTCGTGAAAAAGGCTTGCAAGCCAAGTGTACGACAAGTCAACCGCAGAGGGGGATAGAGAAATCTTATTGAATTTTAAAATTGAATTTGAACTATTTTGTCTCGAAAGGATCTGGACAGGTTGTCACGTAGTTCCTGCTAAGTAATAATGTTTTTGCTGCATGCCGTGGAAGATTGCTAACAATTCCCTAGTAGAATTCTTCAGTTCTAGAGCAGTAATAGGCAGAGCGAGTGATGCATAGAAGATGTGTGCATTGCTTGTTAGCAGTTTAGTAGATGTTTTGGAAGCCTGTCAGTAGGATTCCCTCCAGCTTCATTATAGGATTAACAGTGGTATTTGGCAGATTGATGTTCTTCTGAAAGTCATCCTCCAGAAGGTCATTTCCAGAGGGAATGAGATATTTTGCTGAGACAATAAAGTCGAGATTTAATGGTATCCATTCAATTTGTCAACATCTTACTTTATGTTGGATGACAACAAGGAATGCACGCCACTAATGCCAAGAACAAATTCTCCTGATTAATCTTGGACTGGGCCTATTCAGACCTGGGGCCTTGCTTCTCTTCAGCAAAAGTGTGAGGCTTAGCCATAAACATATAATAAGGTGCTGCATATTAATTTGTCCAGTTCAGGAGCATCAACTGCTAGAAAGTTAAGATTAGTGAAAATGAAATTGAGAATGATATGCTTTTACGAATGGTATATGTAACCTTTTGCTCATGCCCCAGAATGCTGAACAGATCTATTAGAATTTTCCAACTCTGGGTGCATATGTTTAATTATAAGATGAAAACTGAGGTCAACCAAAACCATAATGTGGGCAGCTTTTAAACTGTAATAGGAGAGGTAGCCTGACTAGGGTAGCTTCAAATGCAGCTCTGGGAACTCTTGGTCGATAAAAGAGAACTTCGAAAATTGCAAGAGTGAGTCTGACTTTGAGAGAGAAAATAGATTTTTCACTTAAAGGATAATTGGGATTGATGATAATACATGATAAATATGATTGAAAACAATATCAACACATTCCCTCCTTAATCCGGTTTATGTTTGAAGTGACAGTAGATGACAGACTGGCAGAACCTGCATCAGAGGCAGACGAGTCTTTGAACCACGTTTTGGAAAGAAACAAGGTGTTGCACCAGTTAGAAGAGATAAAATCCAAAATATCTCATTGCTGAGCTTTAGCCAAAAATCAGTGAACTGTGTGGTGGGGGCCCCTTATAGACCCGAGAAGGTGAAAGCTGTGAAAGTGGAGTGTCAACCAAAGTGGTCAGGGAGGTGTAGAAGACCACCAAGAGCTGAATGAAATCGGTCCATGTACGATGACGGTGGTAGCGGAAAAAGCACATGTTGCATACCTGAATTATTAAGACTGTGCTGCTCTTCCTCTGTGTAGTAGAAGCATGACTGGGCAGTGAAAGAGCCACGGGGTCAGGTGTGGTGAAGGCCTGGTTGGGTGTAAAGGGCTTGCCTTTGTCACAGCCATTGCATGATCGTGCTGGTGCCTGAAAGAAATGCAGTGAGAGGGACAGACATGGCTGTGTATCAATGTACAGGACGCTCACTTTAAGTGCATCTTCTGCTAAATACAAATGAGAAAGCAAAACCCAAACTGGAACCCAGGCACTCCTGATTTAGGTGGCAAGCTCCCTTACCTCGACGCTTACTAGGAAAGTAATGAAACATTTAAATAAGTATATTTAATGTAAAATCATGAAGAGAATAAAAACTGATCTTGTACCAACCCTAGGATAGGATAATGGTAATGGCCCTAGAGTAGATGTCAGGAACCTCTCAACATAAAAGGAAAGCATAGGAGAGAAGCAGCAGTAAATCACTGTCAGTTTCAACTAGAGCTAAAAGGCTGGATAATAGAAAACAAATGATTTGCATTCAAGAATATTAAAACATCAAGACATTACAACACAGCTCTGTGTCTTTCATTGATTACGTAAATGCCATGAGAAACACAAACCCGATGCATTTTGATTAACAATAAAACATTTGTTTCATTTGTATTTACTAGTGTTTGGCCAAGGGCCAGTCAAAGTAAACGTTTATCTGCTTCTACTCCCTTGATTGACATTTTGAGCCATATTTATGATGCAACGTGATGCAAGAGAGATTTAAACCTTAAGTCAGATTTTTGTAGTCACGCACAGCAACTTTAGGTGGCTTTGATTGGCTAAAAAATGTGGAGTAATGCAACGTATTGCACATTTCTGCATTACATTACTGTGCACTAGAGAGACGTTCTATAGGCATTGCATGGGTGTTCCCACACAATTACCAAGGTTTTTATGAAGGAAGGTGGCCATTCCTGCACAAAAAAAAATCCGGCATGCAAGGCAGGCACCCTTGCACCACAGTGCAAGGGTTCCTGTGTTAGCACTAGGCAGTCAATTGTGCGCCAGCTCAGTGGGAAAGGATAGGAATGCATCATATGCCATCAATATGGTGCCTTGCTCCCTTTCCCAGTGACGCAGAGCAGCGCAGCAAGGTGACATGCTGCGCCGCACTGCACCACTTTGCTATAAATATGGCCCTTCATTTCAAATGCACAATATGTCACACAAAAAGGTAATTAAACAACTTGTTTCCTTATAATACAATTTATAGATCTAATTACAAAGCAGGTCTTTAGAGTTTACTAACTGAACTCTTTTACATTGACCACAAAGATCAGCATTTAGCTAACGTCTGAATCTTTTTTTAAATATTGTCGTTTTCACGCAACGTGGTGCATAACTGCAACAAACCATGCCATATTTATGAAGCTACACAAAGCCACTTTTGCAGTGCTTTGAGTGCCTCCAATAATATGGAGTAACTCAAAACAGCGCAAATCGATTTGTTGCGTTACTCTGCCCTGGATAAGCACTCCATGGGCATTAGTGGATGTTCCCACGCAACTCCCATAGTTTTTCATGCTTTCCCAGATTTACAACAGCTTGGAAAACTGGAACTGTGCCAAAAAGATACCCCTCGGGGGGCGTGGCTTGAGCGCCGCACAAGATGGCGGCTTGACGGCGAGGCTCCGCTGACGAAGCTCGGACACCGGCAATTTACTCAACGGACACCGAGGCTTCTTCTACCCACTGCACATAATCGAAAATCGGAATGTGAGGTGAGCAGGACGCTATACTCCCTGTCCCTCAATTCCGCCGAAATGGGCTCTATTTCCGAGTGACGCGGTTCGCTATTCTGGCGGCCGCCATTTTCTTTACCGCGATCTTCTCCATAGCGGTTTTCACTCATGTGAACCTCACCATATGAACTGTTCCGTAAATCCTCCGCCTTGCTCAGCCACATGCTCTTTCAATATGCTCCTACAGCTGCAATTTTTCAGCTTCTGTGTTTCTGAACCTCCACGTTGCTTTCATTAGCCTAATTCCTCAACTAAGTGCCGTCTCAAAGTGGTTGGCGCCTTTTCTTCACCGCTTTCATGCTTATGGCGCACTCCAATCTAGTTTTCTTCTTTTGAAGACCATTTTCGGGCACAAGAGGAATTCTTCACATAATTTCCTTTCTGGGAATCTGAAGCAGCACTGTTGTACTTTTCTTTTGTCTTACATGGGGAAACAGCGCAACCTCAAGCTTACTGCTCCCAAGGTCGTTTCTCGTCAGTCCTCAGACTCTGATTCTACGACGCACAACATGGATGAACTAGCACTTCAAAAACCAGAGGCTACACAGGGAGCAATTACTAAAAATAATCTATCTAGCAAGCTTATGCAACCTGGTTCTATCAAACGCCTAAAGAACAATCCTCCCTCTCCAGGTTCCTCGTCACACTCAGCTTCCATGGATCTTATTCTTGAAGAGCTTCGCGCACTTAAACCATTTATGGCTGAGACTACCAAAACTTTGCAATTTCTCCATGATAAATGGTCAACACTTGAATCAAGGGTTCTCTTGGTGGAACAATCTACGGAGTCTCTTCAGGCATCCTGTGCACGAATTTCGATGTTGGAGAAGGATGTTTCTCTTCTCAGAAGGCAGACGGAAGAGTTGGAAAATAGAAATCGGAGAAATAACCTACGCCTTTATAATCTTCCAGAGCACACAGAAGGGACAAATCCAACCGAATTCTTCCAAACCTTCTTACAGAAAATTCTAGATCTTCCTCCTTCTTCCTCCCTCAACATTCAACGCGCACATAGACTTGGTCCGAAAGTTTCCACCAAACCCCGCGGAGTCATCATGTTATTCTTGCAGTATACTGATCTCCTTCAAGTCCTTTCTGCAGCAAAAGCGAAAAAGCAACTTATGTGGGAAGGCCATCGTTTATATCTTTCTCAAGATGTAGCTAAACCAACAGCTGACCGTCGGAAGCAGTTCCTGGACCTACGACCACGACTTCGGAACCTTGGTGCCAGGTTTGGCTTACTTCACCCATGCCTCTTCAAGGTGACTTACAAAGAAAAGACCACAACTTTTGAAGAACCACACGCCCTTGAAGAGTTTCTTCGTTTTCATGAAGCTGTACATATGGACACTACACGACCAGTTTAATTTATCATGTGTCTTCCATGTTTGACAACATCCTTTCCCCCTCTCATTTCCTAATGTATCTCAATGTTCTCTGAAATCCTAATTTCGTTTTACTTAATCCACACTTATTGTAGCTACTCTTGTATATTTATGTATTTGGTCTTCATATGTTTCCCTCACCGCACCTTTTCAATTTTTGTCTTCCTACAGATCCCATCCTCATGTTCCTCATCCTGGTGTATTTTCGCTTTCCTCAATTGCTCCTATGCTGGTTCCTCGAGTGTTCGGTCGCGTGAGTCTCAGTTGTCGATGTCGTCCTCTTTTGGCGTCGTCACCCCTCTTCTTTTATTGTATTTGTTGGTATGTTTCCTATTCTTCATCTATCTTCTCTTTCTTCTATGCTTCCTAGTTTACTATCACTCCTCTTACTATTTTCTTTCTTTACTTTTTTCTCTAGCTCTCACTTCTCTTACTCCCAACTTTCTTCTCTCTCTACCTCTCTCATGAATTCGTTTTCTGCATTCTTACTACCTCTTTCAGCCTTTCTTAACTTCATTCCTACTACATTTTCTCTTTTATATCATTCTCTTGCTAATTTACATTCCGAGTAGTCACCTGGAATGTTAAGGGGTTAAATAACCCCATTAAACGCCAACGAGTTTTATCGCATTTGACTAGACTCAAAGCAGATGTAGCCCTCCTTCAAGAATCCCACCTTACAGACTTGGAGGCTAATAAACTTAAGCGATGTTGGGTGGGTCACGTATTTTATTCTCCTGCTATAGGTAAGAAAAATGGTACAGTTATACTTTGTCATAAAAAGTTAAATGTTTCAATTGTATCTGAAGAGTGCGACGCTAATGGTCGTTGGGTTATTGTTAATCTTCTTATAGATAGAATACCGCTGGTTGTTTTCAATATTTATGCCCCTACTGGTGTTGATAAATTGTTCTGGCCTGCTATTTCGGATAAACTTGTTACCCTTAATGATCAATATGTTATTCTTGGCGGTGACTGCAACCAAGTATTTGACCCTTTTATAGATAGAAATTCAAAAGTTAAATTTATTTCTTCCAAAATGCATACCCAGTTTATCTCCTCTATACAGAATAATGCTTTAGTTGACATTTGGAGGCTTTGTAACCCAGACCTTAGAGAATATACTTTCTATTCCCCCACTCATCACTCTCAATCACGAATTGATTACCTCTTCCTCAGCAAACCATTAGCACAACTCGCCATTCATTCAGACATAGGTTCCATCCTCATTTCGGACCACGCTCCCGTTTTTGTGGACATTGACCTTATCCCCTACTCCCCTCATTCAGGCCGTTGGAGATTTAATAATTCTTTACTCCTTGATTCTAATTTTTGCACCCAATTTAAAAAATTTTCTACTGAATTTTTTACACTCAACCGCCCTCCCGACTCTTCCTTTGCCATGATTTGGGATTCGTTTAAGGCAGCTGCACGAGGATTTATTATTAATTTTGTTTCACAGAAGAAAAAACAATCAATCTCTAAGTCAACTCAACTATTAGATAGAATTAAGAAACTGGAATATGCTTATTATAACTCACACTCTGACTCTTCCCTTTCTGAATTAATTTCTGCTAAATTTGATTTTAATAAATATACCACCAACGCAGCCTCAAATTCCCTTCTAAAATGCAACTCCCGATATTATGGCGGACAGAACAAGATGGGCAAACTCCTAGCTAATTATCTTAAAATACGTAAAGAACGAATGAAAATTGAATCCTTACAAGGCCCAAATGGAACATCTTTCTTTAAGGATAAAGACATATTAGCTCAATTTGTTTCCTTTTACCAAAATCTCTACACTCCCGAATCTACTCCAGACCCTCATGACCTTCTTACATACTTTCAGGACATCCCTCCTCCAGAATCTTCTCATCTTGACTTTCCCTCATTAGATTTGGACATTACCTCATCAGAAATCTCTCATGTAATCTCTACCCTTCGTCGAGGTAAAGCACCAGGACCCGATGGATTTACCATTGAGTTTTACCATCACTTTTCCTCCATTCTTCTCCCAAAATTACATTTGCTATTCCAAGCTTTTGAGGCTTCTGGATCCTCTCAAGGTACTTTCCAAGAAGCGTTGATTTGTTTAATACCTAAACCCGACAAAGATCATACCCTCTGCAAAAATTATCGTCCCATATCACTAGTAAACACTGACTATAAAATCTTTGCCAAAATTATAGCTCTCCGATTAGATCCCTTATTACCTGAACTTATAGGCCCTGAACAATCCGGATTTGTTAAAGGTCGCCTATCATCAGATAATTCTCGTGTCTTCTTCAATATTTTGAGTAGGGCTCCCTCCCTTTCTGCCCCCTTTGCTGCCATCTCCCTAGACGCTGAAAAAGCATTCGATAGAATAGGATGGGACTTTATGTTTCAAGCTCTCCGATGGTTTGGCTTCCCCCCTAAATTCATATCTCTGATATCTTTACTATATTCTAGCCCCCACGCTTCAATCTTTGCAAATGGTATGTGTTCCGACTATTTTCCTCTTCAAAGAGGGGTACGTCAAGGGTGCCCCCTATCCCCTCTTTTGTTTATTATAGCCTTAGAACCCTTTTTAACTAAGATTCGACTCGATGACACAATTTCTGGTTTTCACTATGGCCCTCAGAAAGAAGCTAAATTATCTGTTTACGCTGATGACATTTTATTTTATTGTTCAAATCCTCAAACTACTCTCCCTTCCTTTCTTCATCAAGTTTCTTCTTTTTCCGTCGTTTCAGGTTATCGTCTCAACACGGATAAATGCGAAATTCTGCCCTTAAACCCCTTATGTCAGAAACATCTCTTTGACTCCTCTGGCTTTTCTTGGCAACCCACGAAGATTAAATATTTAGGTATCTGGTTTGCTCCCCGTATTCCAGACACTCTTAAATTTAATTTCGAATCCCTCTCTAATAAAATCACTGCGTCGATAACTCGTTGGAATCCTCTTTTCCTATCTTGGTGGGGTCGACTGGACTCCATCAAAATGATGCTAGCGCCCCTAGTACTTTATTCTATCTCCATGATTCCTATCCGTATCCCAGATCATTATTTCAAATCGATAGACTCCCTTCTATTAAAATTTTTGTGGAAAGGCAAAAAATCTCGGATAGCTCTCTCTTCTCTGAAAAAAGATAAATCCCTCGGTGGTGTCAAATTCCCTCATTTTAAATCATATCACAACGCTTTTTCTTTAAAGCAAGCCATGCGGTGGCTCTCATCTGATCTTCCTCGCATTCCTCCCCTGTGGCTCACATTAGAATCTTCTTTACTTCATCCTTACGACTTTCAAGAAGTTTTATCCTTTACCTCTAAGGTATCGTCCTTATGTTCCCCTATCATCTCTCACTCTTGCTCTCTTCTTCGTCCATATTTATTATCTACTTACCCATCTGCCTCCTCCACTCACACCCAACCTATCTGGCATAATAAATTCCTCAAAATCCGTAATCGTTCCTTATATTGGAAATCCTGGCACTCCCTCGGTCTAAAATGGGTCTCCCAACTTCTCTCAGACAATCAGCCTCTTTCTTTTCACGATCTCCGAACACAATTTTCCCTACCTTCCTCATCCCGTAAACAATATTTATCACTGCTTCCATCCCTTACCCAATATCTTTCTTCGCTCCCGCCAACTAACTCTATTCCTACCACAAATTTTTCGATCTCTAATGCTATCGGCCAATCTCTTTCTGCTTCATTTATTTATAAATCTTTACAATCCTCTGTTGATCGTACAAAATCTAAAGTTGAGTTGGCTTGGGAAAAAGATTTATCTCACACGTGGTCTCTCATTTTCTGGGACAAAATTTGGTCTAAGATTCAGAGTACTTCCAGAGCTGCAAATACCACACAAACCTTATTCTTTATTTACAATCGTACACTATTCACTCCATTACTTCTGTCATCCTTTTCCCCAGACATTCCATCTACTTGTTGGTCCTGCTCATCCCCTTTAGCTGATCTGAACCATATGATATTCGAATGCCCTCCTGTGTTACGTTTCTGGCACTTAGTTTGGTCCCAATTACAAAAGATTTTCAATTTCACAATTCCATTCTCCATTACACACATTTTCTTAGGTTCCCTCTCTCCTGTTTTTGCAGATTCCTATCATAAACACAAATTACTTGATCTTTGTATAGCTATTGCTTTCCACCATATTACATCACATTGGAAACAAGCTAATGATGTCTCTTTTGCTGCTTGGTGGAACGCAGTCTGTTTTAATCACAGACTTGACACTAATTTTGTATCTCCTATTTCTTTAGCAATCAAACGTGATCTTTTATGGCTTCCCCTCACTGATTATTTATCCAAAGTTGCTAGGCCTCCTCCCTCATCTCCGATACGTAATGTTGAAGTTTGTAAACCACCATGAATGCCTTACATTACTTTATTTTGTTTACTATGTTATCGTTACATCTACTGTTTTACCATATTACTTTTATGCTTTTATAATTTGTGATATTTCCTCATCCCCCTATGCTCCTCTCATTCAATGCCTCTTCTCTGTTTTATGCATAAGTTTTTCCTCCATTAATTTCGCTAATACGTAAGAATGATTTCATGTTTCTCATAACTCTTGATTGTTTCTTCATTTTCTGTTCTGTTCTTGCCTCTTTTTATTTCAATAAACTTCAAACTTAAAAAAAAAAAAAAAAAAAAGATACCCCTCCACAGGAGAGGCGTAACGAGAAGAAATTAGTTTATTTCAACTTGTTTTTCCTCTTTCTATGTGTGCTGTATTTTGCAGCACACATCAAATGAGGAAAACGCCTCAAAGAATTGTTTTTGTGTAGAAAGGTGCCCCTTCCTGCACAAAAACAATACGCTTCAACTCAGTCTGCAACACAGGCTGCCAAAAGGGTGCCAGTGCAAGGGAAAAGGACATGAATGCGCCCTATCGGAGGAATACGGCACATTCCTACCCTTTCCCTGTGACGCAGGCTAGGGCAGAAAGATGACTTGCTGCGCTGCCCTGCCCTGTGCCACAAAACTCATGAATATCCCGCACAGTTCATAACGTCACCTTCTGCACACCTCCAAAATAATTATAACTTAAATAATGGGTCCATAATTATTTTCTTGTTTGAGAATTGGCAATTTAGTTAATGGCCATTAGCAGGTATTCTGTTAATAGTGACCCAGACCTAGTAATGCTCTCTCTCATCAGGCAATTTCCTTTGAAAAGGTGTATAATGTTAAAATGATCCCTCATGCCAGCGTTAGGCTTGATCCGATACTTTATAGATCTGGTTGCATATTTCCCCACAGCCTCATGCCAACAACATACGAATTCCAAGAGAGTGGATTTAAGGCGCCAATATGTCCCTCTGCTACATTCTGAATGAATTTGTGGATGCCACCTTCCCTTTCTTCCTTCTGTCAACCGTAAATGAAGATCCAAAAAGTCTTCCTTAACCAGCTCTTCTTTCCTATTCATTTCCTCCCATTTCCATGCACATTTCTTGCACTTAACTTACAACTGAAAGGTCAGGGAGATGCGCAGATTTTTCCACACACTTGGATATCCTAATTCTGTGAAGGGGCATTTCCTCTCCAGAAACAAAGAATACGTTTTTGCTATCTCATTACAGACCCTTTTGTCAGTCTGTCACAAACACCATGGTGATTTGGAGGTGAGTGAGACAAAACAATGACCAGGAAGAGTAGACCCAGAGCCTACACAGGGTCTGGTTTGGCTCTAAGAGACAGTGCACGAGGCAAGCCTTGAAAATATTGGGGGGCAGATTTACAAGCCCCATGCGCCGCCGGTGCATCACGTTGCGTGATGCACCAGTGGCGCAGCATGCTAAGGGTTATTTACAAGCACAGGTAAAGTCACCCTGCGTGACTTAACCTGTGCTTGTAAATATTGCCCCTGTTCACGCAACTCTATGCGTGTTAGGGCCGGGACATGGGTGTTGCTGTGGGTGTTTCCGCACAACACCCATGTCCACTGAGGCATTTCCAGATTTATGAGAAATCGTAAATCTGGAAATGTGTCAGTTTGCTGCGCGACCATAGGGGTGGCATAGCCAAGCAAAACGAGAAGAAAGGTTTTCGCATTTCCTCGTTTTTTCCTCTTTCAATGCGTGCTGCATTCTACAGCATGCATTGAAAGAGGATAATGCCTACAGTGATTGCTTTTGTGCAAGAATGGGCTCCTTCCTTCACAAAAGCAATCTCCCTATGGCGCAGGCATCCTTGCACCATGGTGCAAGGTTGCCAGCGCCGGCGCACGGCAGCTGATTCTGCGCCAGCGCAGGGGAGAGCATAGGAATGCAACATATCATTGTAGATATGTCGCTTCCTGTGCTCTGAAAGTGCTGCAGCGTGGCGCAGCCAAAGGGCTTGCTGTGTCGCACTGCGGCACTTTCTTGTAGAACTGCCCCTGGGCATGTAAACCATGCAACAAACATCATGCGAAGTACGATAAAGTATCTTTGAAAATGAAAAAAGTTTATTTCTCTAACGTGGGAGTGTTTCACCTGAGCACCTGAGATTATATCACTGCATGGACAGACATTTATTAAAAGTGACAGTCTTTAAACATGAACTTTGAAACATTCATCATCCTATTGCACCCCCTATGACTTAAGCGAATTAAGAGGCAAGTGAGTTATCATGTGTACCATACATTGTTGGGAGATTTTTATTATAGATGGAGTAGCATGACATTATATTAAATCAAACGCAAAAGACAGCATCGTGCCCTCATATGTGACGAGGAATAAAACGGAGACTTGGTGAAATGATGTATTAGCCTAGGATCACAAAATTTGCATACTGGGTATCTGGGTTGATCACAGGTTTTCTTGTTTCTCAGTGTGTAGTTTATCCATTAGATTAGTATTTTCTTCTGTCTGGTAAATGAGGCGAGACCACGTTGCAAAAGCCACTCGAAAGCTCAGTTCGATTTGGACTACATGGTCCAAGAAAACTTTGAGTTGCACCTGAAATAATAAAATGGCTAGAGCCTGTTTAAAGCTTTCAATGGTTCGATAACCACAATTGTGACAAAATACTTTAATGTACCCTTTCAGAGAACTTTGGGTTTGACCCTTTTTTATTAGAGTATGTGCTTCTTGTCTATTTCATTTCCTTAATGCTGTGTCAATAAAGTGCCTTCATATTCTTGTGTTTCTCCTCCTCGATCATTTAGCTTTATCCCTGCTCTTTGATTTGCGGAGAGTACTTCCAATGCTCATGCCAGTGAAGTATTTTTTATTTGCATTTTCCTGTGCAAGTTGTGGATTAACACTCCTTGGGAGCATGTTCTGTTCCTGTTATCTTTCTCTCGCTCTCTCTGTTCTTCTTTCTTTCAATCTTCACATTCCTGATCATTTAATGTACCGCCTCCCCAGTCATCACCAGCCCACTTTTTCCCTTTTTTGTTTATGCCACCATACTGCTCTCTACTCATCCTTGCTCCTCAGATAATGAACGCTGTTGGAGAGGTTCGATCCCCAGTGACACCTCAGCTCAGTACCATGTCACTTTGGGCAATAGCTCACTTACCATGACGGTCCCCAGTGAATTGAATACTTAAGGAGTGATAAGTTCATGCTTTACAAATATTGAGATGGATATGGGAACAGGGGTGGGAGCACACGCTTCACTACCCAGCAAAGTTTACCCCTGGCATTATAGTAAATGCAGTCTCATGTTGCTTGCTTTGCTAAAGTATTACGAGTGCCAAAGTTTGCGCAGATAGTGCTGATCTCTAGACACGTGTTTCTGGTTCTTTAACCATCATCAGTAGAGATTACAGGCTTCAAATTTGGGGTTTGCTGAGTAAGCTGCCAAACATCACATCAGGTCAAGTACCTCTTATTGGCGTGCGGGTGCTTCTTCCACGAGCTCGTCAGCTCAATGACTCACGGGAGTACTTTTAAACAGAAACAGGGATGGGAGCACACCGCTTCACCTCCCAGCAAGGTTCACCCTTGGCATTATGGTACATGCAGTCTCATGTTGCTTGCTTTGCTAAAGTATTTACGAGTGTTTCGCCAGAGTTGTCACAGAAATTGCTGATCTCTAGACATGTATTTCTGGTTCTTTAACCGTGATCAGTAGAGATTACAGGCTTCAAATTTGGGGTTTGCTGAGTAGGCTGCCAAATATCACATTAGGTCAAATACCTCTCACTGTCGAACGGGTGCTTTTTCCATGAGCTCGTCAGCTCAATGACTCACAGGAGCACTTTTAAACTGGAACAGGGGTGGGAGCACACCGCTTGACCACCCAGCAATGTTCGCCCCTGGCATTATGGTAAATGCAGTCTCATGCTGCTTGCTTTGCTAAAGTATTTATGAGTGTTTCGTCAGAGTAATCTCTACTGATGATGGTTAAAGAACCAGAAACACGTGTCTAGAGATCAGCACCATCTGCGCCAACTCTGGTGAAACACTCGTAAATATTTTAGCAAAGCAAGCAACATGAGACTGCATTTACCATAATGCTAGGGGCGACTTGCTGGGAGGTGAAGGGGTGTGCTCCCACCCCTGTTCCTATTGAGATGGATCTGTTGCAACTCAGTTCTTTTATTTCCTCCCATTCCATTCAAATTTCTCCCTAATTTCTGCATATTGTCTTTTACTTCGTATTTGTTACTGCTCTTTTGGCTTTGCCAGTGCTTGTAGAAATGCACCAGCAAAGCCAATAGTGGCTGGTGCTATCTTTAAATATTATTTTGTATTCTTTAAAATGGATTTCATGTTGCATCTAGTCACAATGAGGTGACCATCTTGGAACATTATTATATACACATATTAATATTCTGTTCCAAGATCGCCATCCAATCGTGGTGAAACACATGATAGCCATCTTGGAAGCATACAACATTAACAACATAGCTGTTCATTGCTATTTGCTTTGCCAGTCTTTGCACCACATTTCTACAAAGATTGGCAGAGTCAGTTCAGGCACAATCAAAGCATTGTCAAAGTGAGACAGATTAGCTTTGCCAATGCTTATTTAAACAGGTAGGTGATTCCAAATTGTGGGAAACATTTGTGAGTCAAAGTAGCTGCAATATCCATGACTATAAGAATGAAAATAAAGTTATAAATATACATGACTCTGAGAGAGGTGTGTTGGTTGATGTAAAACTTCGTTTTCTTGTTTTTTAATCTTTAGTATGCTAATAAATGGAACATTATGATTTTTTAACCCATCGTAACTTTTAAGATAAATATTCATCAGTTGCAAAAAAAACCTTCAAGGTTCAACATGTTTTGGATGATTGGAGTAAAGATATGTTGAGTCGATAAAAACAGAAAAGTACAAAAGCTAGAGAAATTGATTTGCTTCTTACTTAAGTGCAAAAAACACAGTTGATGGACAGAATGTAGAACAATGTCATACATTCACCCCAGTACAATGATCTGGGCCTAAATCCATCGTTTTTTTGCACTCAACACCACCCTGGGTTAGACACTGGCTATATGCAAATCAGCTCTGACCCTGTGCCTCATGGGAACAGTCCAGTCCGAACTACCAAGCCATGTCTTTCCCAGACCGGAATCAAGCATCCAAGGACCGGTTTCTGGCTTTCAGCCTTCATCAGCCTGGATAGCTTGACTCCAGTGGTGTGGAGAGCCTGGGACTCACGCCTGAGCATACCCAGCCCACTCGGGGTGAAAATTGCAAAAAACACAGTTGATGGACAGAATGTAGAACAATGTCATACATTCACCCCAGTACAATGAT
This sequence comes from Lissotriton helveticus, assembly GCF_964261635.1. NCBI lineage: Eukaryota > Metazoa > Chordata > Amphibia > Caudata > Salamandridae > Lissotriton > Lissotriton helveticus. The sequence continues at coordinate 2,068,312,777 of NC_136059.1, read as the reverse complement.
CTGGGCCTAAATCCATCGTTTTTTTGCACTCCACACCACCCTGGGTTAGACACTGGCTATATGCAAATCAGCTCTGACCCTGTGCCTCATGGGAACAGTCCAGTCCGAACTACCAAGCCATGTCTTTCCCAGACCGGAATCAAGCATCCAAGGACCGGTTTCTGGCTATCAGCCTTCATCAGCCTGGATAGCTTGACTCCAGTGGTGTGGAGACCTGGGACTCACGTCTGAGCATACCCAGCCCACTCGGGGTGAAAATTGCAAAAAACACAGTTGATGGACAGAATGTAGAACAATGTCATACATTCACCCCAGTACAATGATCTGGGCCTAAATCCATCGTTTTTTTGCACTCCACACCACCCTGGGTTAGACACTGGCTATATGCAAATCAGCTCTGACCCTGTGCCTCATGGGAACAGTCCAGTCCGAACTACCAAGCCATGTCTTTCCCAGACCGGAATCAAGCATCCAAGGACCGGTTTCTGGCTATCAGCCTTCATCAGCCTGGATAAGTGCAACATGGTTCACACAGCTGAACAGTCATTTTGCTACTTTTGCAACCAAGGTATTTTGGTCCCTAAAGTAGTTTTTAAAGCTCTCCACTGAGTCAAGACAAGATGCTGAAGCTATCAAGGATTCCACGTCATCGAGTGTCGAGACGCCTTCAGTTTTGGTGCCAAAATGTCTGAGCTGCACAAAGCACCAATGAATAGCCACTGAGGTTGCTTCCACACTGTAGTGGATGTCCTGCTTCATCGTAGTTCAAGATTTTACCTTCAGACTTAGTGACCTTTTTAGTGTTTTACAGTCCACTAGGAGGTGCGAGAGGCGATGGACCAAGGAGGCGCAGCAATTCATATTATGCTAGACTTGTCAGCAGCCTTCGATACGGTCCGCCATGAACTTATGATTGACCAGTTATCGGCAAAGCAATGTATAGTTAATGGTTTAGGTGCAAAGAACACAGCTTAGAAATGTCATAGCCCACAGACTCCTAAAGATAGCAAAACAAAACAGGAAAATGGGGGACCACTATAAAATGCGGTGTTCTTTCTTACTTTGAAGATCACCTTAACTTCACCACCTGGGGATTAAAAGCTGTAGCTAGAAGACGCCTTTCTGCATCTTGACCCTTTGACTGCATTCACCTCGAAAAGAAGTTTTGGGGAGAATCACATTTGAACCCATTGCCTATTAACTAGCAAATACATTGTTTGCATAATTGTCGTTCTAGCTTTGGTGATTATTAGCAATGTATCCAGTCCTGCAATTTTGTGACCATGACCAGTGGGTCATGTAATACGGTCTCTGTATATTTTTGTCATTTGAAGTGAGGATTTCGCTGTCATTTAAGGATTTAAAAGTAATACACTCCGCCACTGTTAGTCCATGTTGTAAAGAGTCCCCATTACACGTGATTCTTTTAAAAGACTGCAATTAGAGCTAGGGGTTACATACACATTGAGGAGGGATAAGGCACGAACTGAGGGGCATATTATCAAGGGGGTTTATCTCCGCTTTTTTGGCTTTAAAAGCCAAGAAAGCGGAGATAAAATTATCTCCCTATTACCTAGTTGTCGCTAACACCAGTTAGCGACAGCTAGTAGGAGATAGCGACCATCTTGGGCCCCACTTTGCATGTCAGTGATATTTATCACTAATGACATGCAAAGTGGGCGTGCCAAGATGTTAGCGACTGGAAACAGTCGCTAACATCGCTATCTCCTATTACCAACTTATGGAGATATTCGCGCTAAGCGCGAATATCTCCAAAAGCTAACACCTGCCCTGAGCAGTTCTTAGCCATGTTATCCAATGGGAGGTGGATAACATGGCTAAGAGCATTAGCTCGATAATGCATGAATATCGCTGACTTTTCAGCGATATTCATGCTTTGCGGCGATTTTTATCGCATTTGCGATAAACCTTGGTAATACCAAGGTTTATTTGCGATAAAAATCGCCGCAGCTTTGCGGTAAATTTTTATCTCTAACCAAGCAATAGCGATAATTATCTCTATTGCTTGGTAATATGCCCCTGAATTTCTTAAGTTGCAAGCACATTCAAGAATGAATCTTCATTGAACTACAAATGCGTGCCTGCCCTATGTTAACAAAATTTTGCATTTACTGAATTTGGTACAATACATTTTGGAGTGACTTCTCTGGCTAGGGTTTTGCTAGAGATTTTTTGTTTCTGTACGTTGATTATTGCTGTATGTGTAATATCCTTATCCATTGTGTATTAAAGTATTTTTCCTATTTAAAGTAAAACACTGACTGAACAGTCCGCCATTAAGAGGAGTCCTTTACTGTATTCTGAATGTCTAAACCTACATCACCTCCTTGGCTAAGCCATCAACTACTCCATCTCGCTTTTCTACGAGAGTTGTGGGCTGAAGCGAAAGCCTTGTTTATGAAGTCCATTTGCAGTATAGTCCTAGGATGTCGGTGGTATCTTACTTCAGATTTGCAATTGGAGGTCAATACCAATCATTGGCATTGGAACCCAGTAACTAGGATCGCACAAGTTCAAAATCAGTGTGCCTATTTAAATGCATTGCTTTTATGTTACTACATGTCTTCAGATGTTTTCGATTCTGAAAGCACAATTTATGCTGTTTAGTTTATGCTAAGATAGAATAGCACATACATAATATTTGTGGAGTTTCATTTTGTTTTTCAATCTCTTTAGTTTCTATTAATGAGGTTTCATAACATAATATAAAATGGCAGATTTATTTCTAATTACAATTGAGTTGTACTTGACTTTGTCAAAGTCATTATTTTTGATTGTTGGCATTCGTAAGCAAATTTTGCCACAAGGTAAACTGTGTTCGGAAAAGTCTGACAAAGTGCATCAACTATTTAAATATGTATGCTCAATGAGATGATCTAATGAGTAGAGCATTAAAAAGGTACTACTTTCAGCATTAACAGCTGGCATTGCTTCTTAATTTAGATCCTTTTTCAGTTGGGTAAGTTGGTCAGTAGACCATAAACACTGCAATCAGCATGCAGGCATAAGCAAAAATCAAAACGTTGTAGTTTTATTCTCCCTTTTTCTGTCTGGATAAATGCTCATACATTTTTTTGTAAATGTGCTTATATATTTCTGAATGTGGAGTGTGTGTGGATGTGTGTGAGTGTATGTATGGCTGTGTGTGTATGTGTGTGTGTGTGTGCATGTGTGTGTGTGCATGTGTGCACACTGTATAAACAGGTAGTAGAAACAACTTTAGGCTTTTAACAAATCCACAAACTAGTAAAAGAATGCAACAGGTTAAGATGATACTTGACCTTACCTTGCTTGTATAAGCATTTTGAATTAATATGAGATGTCACAAAAGCAATCCCATTGCATACATGACATCACATATCATGTCACCAGTGACACCATTAATCATAAACTAGTCAAATCATTCATACTTGTGCTCTGGCATCTTAGTAACACTTGAAGAAACTAGGCAATTAATTGTTTAGCTAGGGCCAACACGCACTAAATAAGGACGCCTTGGGCTGGACTTGACATTCTTGTTCCAAGTTCAAAAGTTAAACAGAGTCAACGTACTAATATGTATCAATATTTAATGACATCATATGAAATTATTATACATTCTATTTGCATTGTCATAAAAATGTTGCTTCACATTAATCACACTATTAATGTACATTCAAACATTGATCAATGTGTAACAGCTGCTTGATTGTGGCAACCCAATGCATTTGACTCAAAACTTGAGCGGTGCTCATTATACTATACATGCAAGCCTATTTACTATAAAACAAAAAGCTGTGATGCTGATGAATCCCCAATATATTTATGTGTAGACACAGTCCCAAAAGATCAACTGTTTAGCCACAGCGACCTAGTGCAACAAAATTAGGCTGTAAATGCATAATTCCAGCACAATATAGAAAGCTGAAGTTGCTGTGGGATAAAATTGACTAGTACACATTACCTAGTGATTTAAACTCAGCGACGCATAACAAGTACCCGTGTGGATCCTTTTGCAATGAAGTCAACCCGAATGAGTGGTGTACGTGCTCTAATAGACATGAAAACAAATGAACATGAAAAAAGACCCTAACCCAAAACGTAGAACATAGTAGAAATGAGGCAATTCAAATAGAGCCAGACATCATTATTACAATACATGTTGTTGAATACCCATAGCTCGCTGACATTTTGCAACAACCAGAAACAATACATTAAAATGTAAGTAAATTATTATAATGAGGACTTCCCGAAGTTAAAGCGGCAACTAATTATTACAGTATATTTATTTATTCATGTTTTTAAAATCTAAACATGAAGTTTGGATGAAGAAGGAACAGGTTCAACTAGACCCAAACCAAGACAATTTGAAACGTCTGGGGAATTACAACAAATCTATAACGAAAGTATACATGCAGTCAGGAAGATCCCAAAACTAAAATGACAGTAGATTGTGTCAGTATGCACTATTCAAACATAAATCTCAAATATGAACTCCCAAAACTATCAGATCATGAATAGATGACTAAACACAGAACACACCACTCCCGGATCTCTCAGGAATCATGGTAACGAGATGAATAGATGGCAAAACACATAACACACCACTCCCGGATCTCTCAGGAATCATGGTAACAAGACACACTTTTTCGCTCACACTCTCGCTCCTGTCCACAACAAGATCTGACCGAGACACAAATATAGTTCAAAATGTTTAATTTAACTAATGTGCTCTAACATGCAGTATACATGTAACAAGCAGAAAAATGCCTAACAGTAATACACTTACCATTGCAGACAGTCTATACATTATGAAGGGAGATGTCCTTGTATAAAGACAAGGGAGACTCACAGTATTTCTGTTTTGGTAATGCTGTGTGTTGGACCTGGCCCTTTTGGCAGGTTCACCCCGCAACTTTTTGCTTTTGCCTAGCCTGTTTCTGTAACCTGTGTTAGTGATTTTTGGGTCGCTGCGCACTTTTTCCCTGTGTCCCAGAGTAAAGTGCGTGTGTGTAGTTTGGATGGCCTGCCCTCCCATAGGAATGCATGGGGAATGTGTGTGTCCCTGGTAGTTCCTGATGCGTGGGGAGTGCAGGCTCGAGTTTAGTATGTGTGAACTCGTGAGAGTGAATGCTGCGAGATGGTGTATGCGGCATGTATGTGTCTAGAAGGGAAGTGCTACTTCTGGACATTGATGTGTGTGTGCAGTGAGGGTGCTGGGCGTGATTGGCTGGGGCTGGCTGGCATGCCAGGCTCCAGGAAGTCTGGATGGGTCTGCCCGGTGGTGAGTGTGAGATTAGTATGAGTGATGTGTAGGAGGAGTGTACCTGTGTCCTGAATGGGCTGGGTTTTTCCCCACACAATGCTGGCTCCGCCCCCTGTGGTGTGTCTAATGACCCTAGCCTCCCCAGTGAATGAAAGGGGTGGTTGGGCCATCAAGGGTGCTCCAAGACCAGCTGCGACTGGTCTCCCCCCACCCTGCACCTCCAAACAAAGGAGTTATGAGTATAAGAAGGGGCTGTGTCCCCACAGAGGTTGTTCTTGTTTCTGACACTTGAATCTGCCAGGGGCGTGCCGCTGCTTGGGCCATGGGGAAGGCTTGCCTCCCTGGGCCCTGCCCAGCCCCTGGACTGCTGATGCCCACCTCCTGAAGGACTTTGTGGCTTTCTGTGTGCCCTAGCGCTGGAGAGCGCTTTGTTTCGCCCTTGCGCTTGGAAGTGCTTTCTTTGCTGTTCCTGGGCCCCTAGCGCTTGAGAGCGCTGTAGTTGGCTGTTTATTTCTTGTTAGTGCAGGGAGCGCTTTGAATTTTCTTTGGCGCTTGGGAGCGCTTCAATTGTGCCAACGAGTGCCCACCTCGCGTTTTATTTAAGGAGGAGCCGGTGCCCACCCGGCATCTGCTCCGATGGTGCTCCCAGCTGCTGTCTTCCCCGCCGGGCCGCCGCGCTGCCTACGACGACCCGGAAGAGGTTATCGGGCCGGCCAATCCTAGCGCGGCCCCAACCGGAAGTACCGCCCCGACCGCAGCCGTGAGAGGAGAGAAGAGGCCGGCAGGGGTGATGGCCGCCGAATGCTGCGGGGCTCCCATTTCCAGGAGGGAGCCCCGGAAAAGAAGTTCCCCCGGAGCCTTAAGGCTCCACCTCAAGTCCCGGTCCCGAGATGGGGGACCGGGTGAACACCTGGCAAAGCGGGCGCATGAGGAAGGCGGGGCTCCCATGAGGAGAGAGAGCCCCGCCGAGCGATACCGCCGCCCGGAAGAGAAAGACGCCGCAGAGCGCCGCTGCCAGAACCGGTGAGTTTGGCCGCAAGAGAAAGGGAGGGGTGCCGGGACACATTGTCGGTGTCTGCACCCCCCCCCAGAAGCACGATCTCGGGCTTAGTGCTGTTGTTGGCCCACGAGGGCCCGGGGGCATTTTTATGGTGATGTCTTGAGCCTGTGAGGCTCCTGAGGGCCCCCCCCTTGTTATTGAGTCCAGGAGGGACTCCAACAGCGCCCGCAGTTTGTGTTCTAGCCCAGAGAGGCTCGTGGGGGCACATTTAATTCTGAGAGACCAGAGAGGCTCAAGAAGGTGCCACATGTGTTTTGAGAGCCCAGAGAGGCTCTAGGGGGCATTTCCTTTGTTGAGCCCTGCGAGGCTCACAGCCCATATTTGTTTTAGAGCCCCAGAGAGGCTCTGGAGTGCCCTCCTGTTGTTCTTGAGCCCACGAGGCTCCAACGTTGCCCCTTGATGATCCAGCTGCCCAGCACTTTGTGGGCAGCTGCCACGTTTAGGCCCCTGACATTGGGACACAGGGCGTCCTAGCCCCAACAAGGCCAGAGGGCCTAGGGACTGCCACAGGTTGTGGCTCATGTGAGTTGCGCAATTACTTGTGCTTGCACCTCTGAATGTGTTTTTGATACATCACGTGTTTTCTTTCCCTACACCACTGAATGTTAATGCATCATGTGTAATGTTCCTATGCTTATACCCCTAAATGTTGGTGATACTTAGGTGGTTGTTTTTCTCCTAGTACAGGTGTTGCTAGTGAGGTCTTGGTTCCCTGCGCAATATTTTCCTAAGGTGGTTAGGGTTGCGTAGGAGGTACTTACCCGTTACCAGTAATTACTGGTGGTGTGCTAATTTGTGCTACATTTTCTATTTTGGTTCAACAAAGTGTTCTATGTGCTTATTACTATTCCTAAAAAGTGATGATTCCTGACAGTGGTCCATGTGGCCCTGTCTTGTACATATCCCCTGTAAATTCTGCCCGTGCCTGTTGGCACATTGTAAAATATGTGTTCTTATCTAATGTGTTTTTGGTATAATACAAAGGCTATTTTTATATAACCTTGTGTGGAGTTTACTTTGTGGTGGGCCTGGGAGTTGTTGCTGGGTGCGGGCGCAAACACTTAACCTACATAGCCTCCAAGTTTAGCCTGGCTGCTCGCGTCACGTTACCTAGAGGGTGAGCTGGGGTTATCTTGGTGTGTGACTCCCTTGCCCTGACGTGGAAGTGGTGGTCTCTGACTGACGTTGGCGCAAGCCTTGGCCAGCCAGAGATCCCGTTTCTAACACTGTGCCTCATGGACTACCAGGGGGGAGGGGCTTGTAGTAACCTTGGCTCAGCACTCCTCCGTCAATGTCACCTATTCATACCTGGGCGGACAGCCCTGGCAGTCCATGATGCTCAGCGTTGCAAAAAACAGAAATACTACGAGTCTGATTTCAACCATATGTATTTAATTTTGGTGCTCACACATTAGGTGTGCATCTGTTCTTTAATATATTCCGTCTTTAGTATAGGATTGTTTTTCTCACGGAGGGGTACGCAGAAGAGCTTTAGTGGACACCTCGAAACATGTCGACCAAATATTGGTGACAGTAGACACATAACAGTTACACTTCATCCCTACTATTAACCTCTTTTTATCCATACCAACTAGGAGCAGGAATCAATCAATCGCTCACTAGCTAGGTATTTTTAGCACCATCCTCACCACTCCCCCATACACTGCACTACACATTTTTGCACAAAAAGTGCTCCTATGTAGTTCCACAAGTTACAGCTCGCCCCAGACAGTAGCTGTCTAAGATGGTCCCAATGATGAAGCATGTCACCTAGGGGAAACCCTTGGTGGGTGAGGGGACTCAAGAAGAGAATTTTTTCTTCTTAGAATAGGGGTGTTGCTTCGCACATTTAGCGGAAGCCCTTCCCTTTGGTTAAGTTCTCTGATCTTTCATTTACAGATTTGTTAATAACTGTACACAGTCTGGAGGATGAACTTAATCTCTACCTCCATCTCCCACCTTTTTGTTGAAAATTTGTGCATAAATATATATATATATGTATGTATGTATGTATGTAAATATATATATATATATATATATATATATATATATATATACATACATACATACATATATATTTACTGAAAAAACATAGGTTTCAGGCATGTTATAGTTAGAAAATAGCATTTAACAAACCTTACAAATTCACTAAAAAAACAGGTTTCAGGGACATTATAACATCTCAAATGAAATCACTGATGACATCATCCAGTGACTGTGTGTTTCTTTACATTTTAAATATTTATTATATATATATGCTAAGGTTTTTTGAAGAATGAGTGGGTGTATAAGTGTCTGGATGTTGGATTAAGTTGGCACGTGACTGACTGTTTAAGTGAGTGATTACGTGTGTCTTGCTGAATGCATGGGTTAGTGACTACACTGTGTGAATATCTGTATCAGTCTGTCTGTTGTTGTATAAGCTGCTGCATGGGTTGGTCAGTAGCTACATGAGTGTCTACAAGGGTTATCGATTGGTTGCCTGAGTATTTGTATGGGTGTCTGAGTATGTGTGTGGGTGAGTGGGAGGTGTGTGACTATGCATAGATGTTTGAGTGGTTGATTCACTGGGTGCATGGGTTCAAGAGAGCATGTGGAAGCAGCTGTATGGGCGGGTGAGTGTGTGTATGGGTGTGTTGGTGAGTGAATGGATGTCTCAGTGGTACATTTCTAAGTAACTACATATGTAAAAGGCAGTGTTTGTAAGAGTTGGGCTATATAAAAGACTATACTTGAGATTCAGTGATTGTGAGAGTGGCTATATGGATGAGTGTGTACTTGTATCAGTGATTGTATAAGAGAGTAAGTATAAGATTGTTTTTGTTTGAATAAGTGACGTGTTGTGTGAATAACTGCAAAGGTGAGTAAATGGGAGTGTGATTGATTCTTTGCATGACTGCCTGGGTGTGTGAGTAACTCCATGGAGGAGTGGCAGTGTGTGAGTGTCTGTATAGGTGTATGAGTGCATATGATTGTGTTGTATTGATGAGTGACTGCATATATGAGTGATTGTATGGGTGAATGAGTGGATGTGTGTGTAGACCTGGGAATCAGTGTGTGTGTATGTAGTAACTGGTATTGGTGTGTTGATGGTTTTGAAAATGGTAATCTGTATTTGACAGCGAGTGTATTAAAGGTTATATTAGAGTGTGAGGAGGTGCAACAGATTTTCACGTGGATGATGTCATCAGTGATGTCATTCGAAATGTCATCAGTGATGTCACTGACCATGTCATGAATGATGTAATATGTGACGTCATCAGCAGTGCATTGCGGGGTGCGAGTTATAGTTAGCTGAACTAACTATAACGGTGGAATTTCCATGGTTTTGTATGAGTAAAATGTCCAACTAACTATAATGTTCCTGAAACCTATAGTTTTTTCACTGAATTCGTAAGGTTTTTTAAATGCTAATTTCTAACCATAACATGCCTGAAATCTCTGCTTTTTTCTGTGAATTTCAATGTTTTTTGAATGCTGATTTCTAACTACAACTTCCCTGAAACCAGTTTTTTTTCAGTGAATTTCAATGGTTTTTTGTACGAAAATTTCTAATTATAATGTGCCTCTATCCTTTGTTTTTTTACTTAATTTCTAAGATTTTATAAATGCTAATTTCTAACTATAACATTCCTATTAAGTCCCCTTCAAATCTGAAGGTCCCTGGTGGCCAAGAAGCCCACCAGGTACCTCCAGTAAGCGCCACTGAGCTTTGTTGCAGAGCGGTGTTCCTAGGCCATGCCCCTTTTTACACCACGCTGCAAACACGGCTTCTGGCGCACTGCTGCTCGGACTATGAAGTCCACTTGTATCCTGAGGTCCTCAAGTCACAAAAGGACCTCATCGCCCCACCAGCAGTGCACCAGAAGCCGCGTTTGCAGAGTGGTGTAAAAAGGGGCATGGCCTTGGACCACCTCTCTGCAACTCAGCTCTGTGGCACGTACTGGAGGTACCTGATGGGCTAGTTGGCCCCAGGGACCCTCAGGATTGAAGGGGACTTAATCCCCCAATTAGAACACACCAGGGGGTGTGTTTGCACACTTGCCACATCAGGCTCCACCCCCTCCCTGCACCACTGTGCAACTGTGCCCCCCTGGCGCGTTGTGAATTGGGGAATTAAGTCCCCTTGAGTCCTGAGGGTGTTCCCACACATCCACCATGCATTCTATCACCTTCCCAGATTTACCAACACTGGTAGACCTCAGAATGTATCAGAATTGTATGCCTCCCCACCAGAGGCACAACGAGGAGAAATATCTGTATTTGGAAATACCCACTACAACATGGCTGTTTCCACGAATATACTAACCACGCATGCTTTACAACACATGCGTGGTTACCACGTATAACCTTTACCACGCATTCCTTTACTACGAGATACATAGTAAAGGAATGTGAATTAAATGTAAAATTTAAAAAAGGAGGTTTGGGGGGTCTCCCCACACAAAAAAAAACTTGCCTAAAAAAACGATCTCCTGTGCCTCTTGTCCTTCATGTGATGAGCCTCAATAATGACGTAATTACGTACGTACTGCATTTTCAAGAAAAATAGAAAAAGGACCACGTACAACTGTGTAAGAAGAAGGAGAATTATGAACATAGAAACTGTAAGTATATTATTTTTCTTATAATAATTTATTAGGTTAGGCTTCATTAAAAATATATTTATAAATTTGAACAAAATAATCAGCCCTGCAGTCGGTTTACCATGAAAATGCCATTATCATGCATAGTTATACAACGAAAATCGTTGTAAAGGTATGCTTGGTAAAGGCATTTTCGTAGTATAACCATATGTGTGGTAATGGCATTCCGTTGTAATGCATGCGTGGAAAAGGCATGTGTTGCAACAAAATGCATTGTAATGCCATACAACCCAAAAATAATCTGTATTTATCTTTGTTGTTTCCTTTTTCTAAGTCGCCTGCATTCTGCAGCAGACTTAGAAAGAGTAAAATCACTCGGAGGGTTGTTTATGTGCAGGAAGGTCCCCCTTCCTGTACAAAACCAATCCTGCCTACAATGCAGGCCAACTTGCACCATGTGTCAGTTGTCTCTCCATACTGGACAATGATGTTTATTGGATCCTCTGGCTCCAGCCTAACAGGACCTATTCGAATCTAGGCTGTTTTCAGACTTTTTGGACTCCGATGGGAGACTGGGAAACAATCTGATGTAGATGCTTTGCCAGTTGCCAGCGATATTTTCTCACACTGGCCTATTGTGTTTGTTGAGGCCTTGAGTTGTTCCACTAATCTCCCTGTGGCATCAATGAGGAGTCAAGCATTACTGACAGAACGTCATAGTGTGTACAGTGGCAGTTGTTTCCTGGCATCCAACAGCTCTAAGGCTGTGCCATTCGCTAGCGCAGTATTGGCATAAATCATTTTCAAAGAGATGCTATTGACTCTTATGGGGTTCAGTACTATTGCAAATTACTATTTAAAATATATTGCTTCTAAACAACAACCAGAAAAATAATAACTTTGCAAGCCCATCATTTGATTTTTGAAAAGCTGCCATAACAACATATAATTATTCAAGGGGCTAAGCGTAAGCAAATCGGGGTCAAAAGCAGAAGATAGTACAATCCAATGCAGGCATCAGCCAGTATCCATGTCTTGTCATTAATTATCAATAAATAAACATAACAAATTAAACAATTAATATCAAGCAATGCAAAAGTTAAATAAAGCACTCACCTTCCAATCGCCAAATAAACACCACAGCTAAACAAAATTGATATTATAAAAACAACAAATACATTTATATTTCATAACAAAATATTTTCACAAAAATAATAAAGGACAATACCTTGAACTTCAATATTACTGTTAAATACACTAAAATGATGTACTTATCATTGATATTTGTTTCAATATTTTTGTATTCACAAAATTTTGACTATAATATTATGTTATCACGATATTTTATCATCGATATTCAGAATATTCAGAATCAACATAATTTTTTCTTGGTTGAGACATTTTTTGTTTCTCACCCTACAACTAACGATGAGTTATACAAAGTCAAATACTTGAGTGCTGAGGAGTGCAGATTTGAAATTAGTAAAATGGCGGCTAACCAATGGGTGGTGAGGGTTAGAGAAAGTGATGCGGAGCGGAGGTGTCTGGTGGGCTGACGGAAGTTCAAGAGGTAGTTAACGTAGGCAGGTCCGCAGTTGTGTAGAGCCTGGTGTACATGGGCCAGGAGGTTCAATTTATTTTTGTGTGCAGGGAGCCAGTGGAGTTCCCTGAGGTAGGGGGTGATGTGGGTTCATCTAGGGAGATCCAGAACGAGTGTGGCTGAGGCTTTCTGTATGGTAAACTGATATTTGAGACGTGTGGAATTTCCGATGTTTATAGAAAATAGCACAGTGCCCTTTTTCATGCCACTGACATTCTGAGGCACCAAGAATTACTGAGCAATTTGCTGCTTCCAATAAGCTAAAAACGGTAACACTTCCAGGTCGCCAGTCATCATGACTAATTACATTTCATTTTGAAGTCTGCATTAAATCTAACCTTAGTCTTCAAACTAAGAAAGGAATTCTGCTACATAATTTAGATTCATATGTCAGTGAAATTATTTAAACAGGTCAATCCTGAAGCATTTCCTGAAAGAATTTACAATGTGGCTGCACAGTGCAGAAATGAGGTAGCCAACAGACTTGCCAAATTGTATTTGACTGACGTAGGCTACTGTTGCTTTCGTCGTTCTGTTGGCTAAAACCTTGTTTTCCCCATTGTTTACCGCCTCTTATATGCTCAGTATTCTATAATCGTGTGGTGTTTTCCGAATCTGCAATTTGTAATGAATGGAACTCTGACGTACTGTGCATGAACACTGTTAATTGCATGTGACAGTTTTTTTGTACGTTTTTATGCTTTTTCCCATTCAGCTTCTAACTTGAGGTGCCGAAGATTAACTACCATGGACAGCAACCGTATTCCTTGCTCGGCTATATGATCTTTCTGTAAAACAAACATAATTGTAAATGAAAATAAAGCATCAATGGTATTTAATAAATGAATGGGCCATTCATCTCACTTTCAACCATAATTGAACTCAAATTGGGATAAAACACTAGTTTAGGAAATGCAATTAAGGGCAGTATTCATAAAGAAATGAATGAGTATGCATGTCATAAATGCTTGATTTATTAGAACAAACCCGACCCTGTGCGTTTTCCGAAATCCACAAAGAAGGCTGTGTGCAAGCATAACAACGTGTGCAGCATGTGGGCGGCCTAGTTTGAGCGCGGTGAGTTTCTTTTTTTGGACAGTTTAAGGTTCCTTCGGAAACCTATTGATTCGATCAACCAAGATGCGTGTCAATCGGCGCATTTTTACTGTATTTTCCTAGAATTAAGAGCAGGTTCTTGGTACTTAATTGCTCCAGTTTGCAAAATTCAGGACTTCACTTTTCACGACCTAGCACTTGCATGCTCGCTGCAGTTTTCTTAAGCTTCTTTACACAACCTAGATTCAGGAACTACTCAGGGGCGCGACTCTGTGGTGCAGCAGGTGCAGTGGCAACGGGGTCCAGAAGCCTGAGGGGGGCCACCGAACTTTTAATATTCCTATATTTTTCTTTTTAAACAGCGACCACAGGGCCATTTGCTACCTTGCACTAAGGCCCATGGCACACTGGCTACACCACTGGAACTAGCGTAAAAAAAATGTTTGTTTTTTAAATCTGCCTCCCCTCGCTGGGTCCCTATGATGACAGTACGGAGACGTCGTTTCAGAAAATCAGTTCTTGCCAACTGTTCCTAACATAATAAAATATGATTTGTAGGAAAAACACTGTGGCAAAATTTAATTTCACTGGACTGTTAACCAGCAGTGGGTCTCTCCCTTGAATATGCTCTTTAAAACATTGAATTTGTCATTGAGTAGCTTTTACAGCAACGCAATATATAATTTTAAAAGTCCATTTCTTGGAAGCTACTCATTTCTTACCTATTGATACTCACTAAAAGTATATTAACTCTAGTAAACAGAATAGTAGTGGAATATTTGCGATTCATAGTTCCCTTTCAATTGTTTTCTTGTTTTACTACTAGCTTGTTTTAACCATGTAGGACTGAGCCTTTATAGATTCCGGGGACCCCATCCCCTGGACCTGTCTATTTTTTTTTTAAAAGGGAAGTGGGCCACGTGCCCGGCGTCCTTGCGCCTCGCGGGGCACCATCATACAAGGCCACATCTATTTCTAAAGGGGAGGGGGGGGGGAGTAAACAGCTATGTCCCAGGGGTGGTCATCCCGGGACATAGCAGGAGCTAACCCTGGGGAGTTGGCGGTCTCTAGGGCCATATATGGCAGCAGGAGGGGGCTGCACTGCCCCCCCTTTGATTTTGAATGGCCTTGTCTGGTAAGGTGGTGGTCCCTGGGTCTGAGAGCAGCCCAGGAAAGGGGATGTGTGGCCACCCTCCTTCAAAAAAAAAGGAAGTTCTGGAAAGATGGTGGTCCCAGGGGCGAGGGGTCCATGTGGCCCCACCATATCTTTATTTATGTATCACCGCGGGGAGGTGGCGGTCACCGGGGTGCGGGGTTACCACTAGGTCCCACACTTAATATTATCATGAGCCCAGGAGAGGTTGTGGTCCCAGGGTCATAAACAGGCACTTGGGGTGGGGTCCCATGTGCCTTTTCCATTTTTTTTAATAAACTCTGCATGCCCCCAAAACCAGGTTCACCCTGGGCCAACATTTTTCAGTTCACTCAATATTCGTGAATATTCATGGTTTTTGTCATGAATTAAAATCCAAATTGTTTTTTTGTCCTGTTGGGGGTCCCTCTGGGACCAAGGCTATAGGGTTAGGTTATTGATACCCTGCCCCCTTTTATTTTTTTGGGGACTCTGCAATATGACTACCAACACAAGCTTGTTATTATTCGTGAAGGCTTCGCGACCCCAGATATTCAGATTTGGATTGCCTTTAATTTCTCACAAACTCATTAATGAATTTACACCAATTAACTGGAAGAGTTATTTGCAGACCAAAAGCCATGTTTCTGTCAAATCTGGTGTTATTCCATCCAGTGATTAGGGCTGCAGGTAGGTCTAAAGACTCTTTGGCAATTAACATGGGAAACACACTTTTTTTTTACCCCCCCCCTTTTCCCGGCCCTCACTTGATGGATTATCTTAAAACTTTCTGTGCACAACTATGCATCTTTTTTTGGAAAATTTCATCAAGATTCGTCAAAGGATGCCAAAGCTATAGGCAAGACAAAATACATGGTCCTGAATATAAAAACCTACTGATGACCGCCAATATGTAATATACATAAAAAGGAAATGGGAGCCACGTGGTACCCCTCCATGAGCCTATTTTGGCTCCAGGGATGCCATCCCCTTGGCTCGCATCATTTAAAGGTAGGTGCCCTGGTGCCTACTCTGGTAACCAATCATGCACACGTTGGTGGCCTATCCCCTGGGGCCAGCATCATTTAAAGGTGGGTGCCCTGGTGCTCACTCAGGTCGCAAACCATGCACACATTGGTGACCATGGTGTGAGCCCCAAGGACCCCTCAACCCCAGCCAGATCCCCATGTAGTGTGGGAGCCGGCATTGCTCTCACCCCCAAGTAACAACTATTTATGCCGCCCCCTAGAGGAGGACCGATATGTGCTGTGATGTGGGTAGGGAAACACAACACAAATCTGCTCTCAGCATGGGTAGCATTTTTAAAGTTCCTGCCACCAAGGAGCAGACTTTGTCTTTGCTCCCATTTAGTTAATGATTAAAAATGCCTCCGCCACGCAGGAGCCAACACACATTTCCCTGACTGTGTCCTGGGGGTGGGCTACTGGGGACACAATATGTAAGCTGTCCCCTGGGCTGTTAAAGGCCCCCCATTTAAAGTTTAGTTCTGGCCCTGGGAAAGGAGTCATTTTAAGGTTCCCATAGGGGGGCAGTGTGACCACATTTCCCATAATAAACTCTTTGGGTTTCAGGGTATAGGCACCATAGGGCCAAATACGGCTCCTGGAGGTGGGTCGCACATCCATATCCCCTTATTAAATTGATTGGGTAATGAGGACCCCGGAGCTGAAAACGGTTTAAAGGCAGGACTAAGTGGCCTTATTAAATACATTGAGCAACAGGGGTTGGGGTCCTCAGGGCCAAAAATGACTTGGTGAAGGGGGTAATTTGCCCCTCTCCACATAAATGATATACCCAGACATGGGGATTGGATCCCCAGGGCCGAAAAAGGGAAAGGGGGCAGCTCTACTCATGCTTCCCTGCCCATACTCATATTTATTAATGGGGGCTACCATTTTTTTTGTTTATGCCACGATCCTACGTGAGTCATAAGGAATCACTGCAAAAACTGATTTTCTTTTTCATTTTGGCCTCAGGGTTATCCTCTGGTTCCCCCCATGTGACTTAGGTGTGCAGGGTATCCTTACCCTGCCTCCCCTACATCATCACAGCCCAAGGAAGAAAAAAATTCCCTGGGCCGGTCAGAATGCTCTATTTTAAAAATGTCACTTCTGCAATGCTCTTAAGGGACTCTCACTGCCCCAATCGTCTACATATAGAAACATATTTAAAACATAATACTTAAAATCTACTTAACAGATTTATACCAAATTATAAATTATAAATTTGGTGTAACTCTGTTCATCAGATTTTTCTGTAGCCCTGCCTAAAGAATTCAATGGAACAAGCATGGGAATTTTGTGTTTTGGGAACCCCTTTTTTCTCAGCTCCCACTTGACAGATCACCCTGGAACTTTCCAACCACCAACTAGGAAAAAAATTATCACTTTTTTGGAAAGTGTTGTTAAGATTCGTTAAAGGGTCCCGAAGTTATTAGCAACACAAAAAAAGCATTTCCTATGGAATCTCTGACTTAACTATAACTGCTCAGTAGTGACTGCCACATGGGTTATATACAGTGTGTAGTAAAGGAGTGCTTGGTAAATACATATGCATGAAAAAGGTACGCGAGGTTAAGAATGCATTGTAAAGGCAGGTGTGGTAAAGGCATGCATTGTAAAATCATTTATTCCTTTAAAACTGTTCCTTGCAAGTGAATTACTGCTCTAAAGCAATAACAGTTGGACTGTGTTGCATTTGCATAATCTATTGCAGATTGGTCTGAAATGAACACATTTTAAAGTATGTCTATATGTAGTCATGCTAGGTTAATATAGTGGCATGCTTGTCAATGACCTAACTGTACTCACTGAAAAATATCCATCTAAATTGCTTGCTTAGTACTGTGTTGTAATCAATAGGATGATGGAAACTCCAGGCTTGATTCTTCAGTTACTTTATTAATTAAGATGTTAAGATCATAAGTTATAAGGTACAAAACCCCATCAGGAGCAGCTGTCCTGCTGCTCAGCCCTCACTCAACTGACATTCATAAACTACTCACATTCCAATCATCCGACATTCCATATGACATGCATACCAGCTGAGCAGCAGGGAAACACAAGATATAACATATCTCCTTTCGTTTTGGGTACAATTGCATAAAGTAATAAAATAGTTGTCAATATGATGCACTCTAGTCCACTAAGTCAAAGATATTAAAACAGTGCACCAAAGTACAAATAGACAACACAAACAAAATCTTTTAATACATCCCGCACCGCATTACTTCCTGAATGAACAACTATCATCATCCTACATCCTTATGCCACTAATTATACAAGTTGGCCAGACCAGTATAATAAGCACGACACAAAGGAACAAACTTAACGCAACAAATATCTGGAATGCGCACACCATAGACTAAGAATAAGTACTCGCAAAACTCATCCATACTACGGGAAAACACACACACACATCAAGTACATCTCAGCACCACACGTGTACTCGACAAGCACATACGTAGCCGGGAAACCACGTGCACTCAACAAACTTAACTGGACATATGCGGCAAACAACTTGTAGACAAGCTAATAAGTGGCTTAACAATCTGACGCCAACTCACATACAACACCCTTTGGGAACAAAGCTTGTTGAAATAAATATCAACACCGAAAACAACACAACCAAGGGGTAACCATATACCGCATAGCCCCCATAAACATGAGTTAATGAGTCGCTTAACATCTAGACAGACTCACACACAACAGTAGTTGTGGTACAACTCTTGTTAGATTAGCATCAATACCTAAACAACACAACCAAGGGGTGACTATATACCACATAGCCCCCACAAACATGAGCTAATGAGTCGCCTAACATCTAGACACGCCCACACACAACATTAGTTGTGGAACAACTCCTGGTGAAACAATCACCAACTCCAAAAGACGATAACCAATGAGCGACCATATACAGCATAGCCCTCTAATAACCATGTGACCACATACAACATAGCCACTACAAACCCACAAATATAGTGGTTTAGTATCTTGACACCACCTCGCACACTAGACTTATTGTGAAACAGTTCTTGGTGTGATAACCAATGAGCGACCATATACAGTATGGCCCTCTAAAAATCATGTGACTAACAAGACAACCAAGGGGTAACCATACACCATATAGCCCCCACAAACATGAGCTAATGGGTCGCCTAACTTCTAGACACACCCACACACAACACTAGTTGTGGAACAACTCCTGGTGAAGCAATTACTAACACCAAAACACGATAACCAATGAGCGACCATATACAGCATAGTCCTCTAATAACTATGTGACCACATACAACATAGCCACTACAAACCCACAAATATAGTGGTTTAGTATCTTGACACCACCACTGTTGTCAAGTTTAGCGACAATTGTCTCATCAAAGTGTCCGCAGCGTAGATCCTCTTCCATCACTAGGACATTTTCCTGTTTCAGCCACGGATTGCAGCAACAACATTGCTCTGATAAGTTGTCTTTCCTTTTACTGCATCTTCCACGTTGCTCTCACATAAACTTGAGAAAACGGATAACACTGTCCGATACGGTCTTCATGCAGGCACTTTAACATCAGGATTCCAAGGATGCATCCAAACATAGTCTTGTTACTGCAAATTAACATTTTTCACTGCACTTCTCTTACACCGATCGTAGTTCAGGGATACCTAATACTTTTCCTTTTTATTTTTCAACAAGGCTTATATCGATCCTGAAGACTGTGCCAATAACCACCGAGCGTCTTTCTGCTTCAATGTAAGTCGATCAGCAACCTCCGAATAGCTTTTGGTTACGGCTTGGCTCCGAAAGTAGAGAACATGTCTGAAAAGCTTCCATAGCAACCCAGACTCAAATCAGTTTCCTTCCGGGTATATAGCCATTAAAATTTCCTCACGAACTCAACAGACATAGCCGTGGTAACGCTCCCAAACAAAGACAGTTCTGAAATGGAGGCACGCATATTGCGTAGGGCTGGACGGTTCTCGGCACGTCACCGCTTTTAAACGTGCAAGCGCAGACTAAGGAGGGATCGCGTCACAAGGAGAGGTAGGTTGCTCGCGTTCCTCGAGCCCTTCTCCTTTGAAAGTGACAGTTACGCATTGCGCAGTTCGCCTGCAGTGTTTAAAATGGCAATGAAAAAATGTTTTTTGTTGCGCATTTCAATTAGCACATTTACCACCTCCAAACACGCATTTCCCATCGCGTGACACCCAAGCTGTAGCCACCTCATGCGCTGATATTTGCACTTCCCATTGAGTAGCACTTCATTCCCCAAGTCTCGATCCTACAATGGCACGACACTGCAGCTGGCAATCAACATCTATTCGACACCGTGACTCGACTTCACAGGCCCACAGAGGCTCGATTTCATGCCCCCGAACTCCGCTTTCTTTTCTATTCTTCAAATATTCGGGAATCATACATCAGCTGTCAAAACTCATCGCACTCCACCGAAGCTCGATTTTATGCCCCCGAATAATTCGCTGTGACTCAAACTTTTCACTCAAACAGTGCTGCTGGCATTATTCACTTTGATTAACACTGAAAGTTCATGCAGAGTCAACATAAACATTTCCACTTGGCTCGAATTACTCTCATGAGTCTGGCAAACCTGGGCTTCAGGGCGACCGATGTCCGGGTCACTGATGGGGTTTGTTTGCCAGACAGCGTTAAACACTCACTCTTATTCAAATTCACAGTGTTTTACCTCGAGTTCTCCTTACTCCTCATTAACTGCACCTCTCTCATTCTTTTTTTTCTTTTTCATGTGTCCTTGGTTACAGTGTAATGTAATCTCCTTCCGTTAAGTTGCACACGTAGATTCTTTACAGAACAGTCTCCAAAACGTCGCCAAAATGTTGTAATCAATAGGATGATGGAAACTCCAGGATTGATTCTTCAGTTACTTTATTAATTAAGATGTTAAGATCATAAGTTATAAGATACAAAACCCCATCAGGAGCAGCTGTCCTGCTGCTCAGCCCTCACTCAACTGACATTCATAAACTACTCACATTCCAATCATCCGACATTCCATATGACATGCATACCAGCTGAGCAGCAGGGAAACACAAGATATAACATACTGCCCTATTACTTACTGGTAATTTTCAATCCTCCTGGTCCCTTTATCCTGTTCATGACATATGGAGATAGCCATCTCCCAGACAGAAAAAAGTAATAGAGAAAGCTGGGACCCCTACCCCACCCCTGCCACTGGGAGTACTTACCCAGTGCTTACCCAGCATTCTTCCTGAACTACCAAGCCATTAACATTAAGGCTGTCCATCCGGGAGGTAGTGAGGGTAGTCACGAAGGGGACTAGGACAGAGGGACAGGAGTAATGAGGATTACTTGTAAGTAATAGGGATTTACCCCCAGGTCCCTCCCGTCCTTGCCCCATTCATGACATTTGGAGCATACCAAAGCCTTCCCAGCCTTCCAAACACTCAAAGAATTTCAAGGACACCACACCGAAAACAACATCTTAAGTGAAGCAGCAGGAGAACCACAGGAAAAAACAAGCAGAAGAACACAGCCCCCAATGCTCCCAAACATAAAAGGGCTGCACCACCCAGAACCATGGTGAGAAGCCAGGAGAACAAAAGGCACACCAGCAAGCCCATGGCACTGCTACACAAACTCAGCAAAGGACAACCAATACCACGCAATCTTGGAGGGAAGTCAATCCACACTGAAAACGCCCCTGAGCCAACACTGTAAGAGGAGCCCCCACCAAGGAAGCATCAGAGACAACCATCAACAGAAGGGCAGCAAAGAGGCCACAGATGGAAAACGCTCCAAGAGGCCAGACACATCAGCAAAGCCAAGGTCAGACCAACAGGGACACAACCAAGGCCTAGAAGAACCAGAAACCAACACCACAGCTGGAAACACCAGC
This sequence comes from Lissotriton helveticus, assembly GCF_964261635.1. Classification (NCBI taxonomy): domain Eukaryota; kingdom Metazoa; phylum Chordata; class Amphibia; order Caudata; family Salamandridae; genus Lissotriton; species Lissotriton helveticus. The sequence continues at coordinate 2,068,291,164 of NC_136059.1, read as the reverse complement.
CACATAGACAATTGAAAAGGAGAAGCCACCACAGGCACTGAGGCATTCCATCACAGAAAAAAAACAAGCAGGGTACCCAGTTCCCCAGAGTCTTCAACCCCCAAACCTGCAGAGCAGAAGGGAACTAGCCCAGAAAACCAACAGGAAGGTGAACTGGCAAGGACATCCAAGACCATGGCCCGAAAGGATGCACACCACAGACACCCCAAGCCCAAAGACCAAACCCAAGAACGGAAACTGTGGCTGAAGCAATCACACCACCAGAACCACATGGCTCAAGGAGGCCCAGAACAAACCGATCACCCCACAGGGCATGAAAGGCTAGAAATGGCTCCCACAGGGCCACCAAGCTGCCAACGCCCAGCTTCAAACAAGCCTACCTAGAGAAACAGCAGCAGAACAGACAGAGAGCGAACCAAAGCAGACAAGCGAAGGAATGCCCAAAAATGACAAAAACTCACACAACTAAACCAAGAAAAGAGGTGAGGGGGACCAGTGGACCAACCAAAATCTACCTGCCCCAAACAGAAAACTAAGAATGACAGGGCAAACAATTGGACTAACCCCACCACAACCAGAGAAACCCGTAGCAGACCAGGCCCAAAAAAAGCTGAGAAGGGCCTGCCACCAGGGCCAAGGCACACCCCCAGTAGATCAGCTAAAGACAGGACCACACACTCACAGGATCAGCCCAAAAAGACCAAACTAGGAGGGGAGGAAGCACTGATCAAGGAGCAGGCCCCCACTAACCTGAAGGATCCGTCCACCACGGAGCATATATGAAACCACTCTCCCTGAAAACCCCAGAGGAACACTAGGTTCCACGGCAAGAACATCTACCACCAACCACCAGCACGGCCTCGGGACAACAAGCAAGTCCCCTATCCCGGAGCAGAAGTCATGGCTCAGGGACAGGCAAACAGGTTAAGACCAAGGCACACACACAGAATTCAGTGAAAACCGGGACACAACAAATGGAACCCTGCGCAATGAAGCTACAGCTGAAACCATGGCCAGAAGGAAGCATGCCTGATGAGTGCCAAAACACCAGCAGCCTGAAGACCAACCAGGAGGACCAGGAATCCAGAAACCACACCCCACCAGGACAGGATAATACAGGGGGGAAGCCAGAGGCCTGAACCCAATGAAGCACAACACCCCACCAGGAAAAGAGGGCAACAACAGGGACCCACCCGGGCCAAAGGAAGACAAACCCCAAGAAGTAGACACGCTAAGAACCAGAACCAGACTCAAATGGACCCGGACCCAAAAATAAAGGCAACCAAGGGTGGAGCGTGGCAATCCCCCAATTCCATGAGAAATGGGGAACCCAAAGACCAAACAAGCACTCCTCCACCAACAACACACACTGTGAATAACACCCCCAACCATAACCCATGGAGCCGACCCAAGGTGGAAAAAAGCACCAGCGAAGACAAACTCACCTGCCACCGGAGACGAGCCACACACCAACCAACACAATAAGTACCCAGCCACTGTGCACTCCAGATCAACCGGGACAAGAGCAACAAAACACTGAGACAAGCTGCCCAAACCGGGAAGGAGGAACCCCCAACTAAACAGCCAGCTGACCAACTGGCCTGGATGTCAAAGGACAACACCAAGGAACCTCTGCAAGTGAGTCCCAACATGAGCCGCAGATGGGCCAAGACAAAACCCAGGAAGACCCTATAGTCACCTGAGATACAGACAGACACAAGGCCCAGGGCCCCAGGCCAAAATACTGGCAGGAAAACAAAAACCCCTAGGCACGACCACAGGGACCTCGTAGACTGAAAGGACACCAGACAAGCAGGGCTGGCAACAGCCCAACACCTCTGATGGCTGCAGAGGCATCAGACAAGCCAGCAGACAGAAACACTGACTAGCCAGCAGAGACTGGAGTAGGAATTCCCCACTGGCACCAGAAAACCAGGCTCCAAACCGAACAGGTCAAACTTGCTCAGGAGAACAAGCAACAGCATGCAACACCCAGGCCAGAGACCCGATGACAGAATAAAAAGGGCCACCTCCAACCGAACAGCAGGGCCACCTCCAACTGCTCCAGGAAACAAGGACCCAACATAGAAGGCCCCGGCACAGTCCGAAAGGTGGCAGTAGAAGAGCCGCCACCAAAAGTCTGGACTCAATCGTCCTCAGAATGGTTGCAATGAGACCACCCACATAGCACCCTCAAAGGCCCAGAAAGACTGACACCGATTTCCAAACAGCTAACCCCAGAACCACTTCACTCCCTAAGGCCGAGATCCCAGTGGACACAACCACAACCAAGGCCACAGCAGAGACATCCCACAAAAAAGAGGCCAGGAAGACAAGGCAGAAGTGAAAAAAACCTGTGTGGGGATGCCGCCCCATGACCCCGCCTGCCACCGGGGATGGCAGGCACAGAAGACAGGGCCAACGGGAAGGACAGGGTGGCAGGCCCGGACAACAGCAACGCTCGGCGGACGCTGAACCCAAATGGGGCCCTTAGCACAAACTGATGCACAAGATAGCAAGAAGAAGAAGATACCCAAAGGCCAGGACCAGCCCCCCCACCCCCTCCCCCAGAGGCCAGCCCCCTGAAACCAGGAAGCACCCAAACCAGTAGACATGCACAGCCACAACAAGACAGCGAGGCCAAAGAAAGCAGAGGCTGAAGCCCAAAGCCCCACAAAAACAGATCAAAAGTGACGCCCAAGGAAAACAAAGGCCACAAGACCTCCTGAGCAAACAGAGGTCTGAAGAGGCAGAGCACACAAACCGGACCAAAACTAACACAACCACCTCCGGCCAACTCAACACCCAGCACCCAACTGGCCAACACCCCGCTGTGCTGGAACACTGGCCATGGCAGGAAAACAGGGCCCCACACACAACAAGAAGTGAAAAACATGAGACAAAGGAGTGATATATTAGGAGTCAGGCAGCATTCGTACTCCAGACTGCAATGCTAATTAAATTAGCAGACAGCACAATCAGTGGACAGTTGTCTGATTACAACAAAGTCTCAAATGGGCAGGATCAATGTCATTACAAAGATGAGCTAGTGCACAATATATGTGAAGATCCAGGACAGATACATTAAATGCATCGAATTAAAGGCAGGGAGAAGGAAATCCAGTACACTGTCCTCACCCCCTGGGCCAGCAGACTCCTTCACTCGCTGTCTGCCACAATAACGTCCCCACCAGCCAGCCCAAGTGTGCACCACCAGCCATAGTGCCTGGGGAGCAGCCAAATGAGCACACAGTAGACAAGAAAGGAGAAATTGCAATGCAGTACTCACCAAGGGTCAGAAACACTCAGCACTAAAAGAAAAATGCCCCTAGCACCACTCAGGCATGCCCAACTGGACTGGCGTGCCTAAACGCAGCCCGTCAGACCATCTCTGAGACACTCGGAAGCCAGGCACATTGCGAGCACCCACACTCCAGCTCCGACGACCCAATCAGCCACGCCTGCAACTGCCAAACAGGACAGGGCAGGCACACGACTACTGGCGGTCCCCACGCAAGGAAGATATGGGCAAGGGAGAGCCCCATGAAAATGCCCCTCAAGAGAGCCAGGAACAAACCACAGCAATGCTCCTTCCACCATGCCCACCCAGGAAGACGTGCTGCGGCACACCGGAACTGCTCAGAAGACCCAGGGCACCAGTCATAATCGGCGGGCTGCTAACAATCCCGGCACCGTCAAGGAAAGGCCAGCAGATTGACGGGCACACCAGAGAAGACACTACTCCCGCCCGGCAGGAACAGTAACCAGCAAACAACATCCCATTCTGTAGGCAGACCGAAAAAATAACAGGAAGAATGCTGGGTGAGTACTCGTTAACTACTCCCAGTGGGAGGGGTCCAGCATTCCTCTGTTCTTTTTTCTGTCTGGTAGATCGTTATCTCCATATCTCATGAATAGGACGAGGCCTGGAGGGACCTGGAGGTAATGCTGCCTGCTCTACATTGGTAACAAACAAGGATGTATACAGGCTCAAGCCCTAAAAGTTGGTACCTGCTAAGTAAGTGACTATTCATAGCATGTGTCACCTCCTCTTGCTTAGATACTCTTTCAGTAGAGATAATAGTTCTGTGGTTTATAAAACTAAAAATGATACAATTGTTGCTAAACGGAGCTGTGCATCAGCCCTTCTACACTACAGCATCCCCCTTCCGCAATGAGCAAAGCAAAGAAAGAGTTCACATTCACCAGGCACTTCTGCACACTTGAAGATCACGAAATTGGGGCCTTGACATCAAGGATAAAACTTCACCGGGTTGGTTCTACAAATGGTTGCCAGAGACCATAGCTGCTCTTAGAGTGTAGGGGGAGTAATTTAAGTAGCAACACATATGCTAAACAAATGTTGCATGCAGAAATAGCATTAATTTGATACAAGTGGCACGGGCCTTTTATTAGCAATGGGTCTAAATTACTTTCTTTTCTGTGCCCGACCAATCGATAGCAACGATAGTCTTACGGTGGCTGTGGAGAGGGACAGGGAATGAGTTGAGAAAACGGGCTGGAGCAGTGCTCTGTCTAGCTTGCATCTCAATCTTCACTCTAACTATTGTTTCACATTCATCCCAGTGATGCATACTTATTGTATTTATGTAAAAATAGAAATTGTGATAAGAATCGCAAGCCTCATAATTGCACATCCCTTATTTACATCTAAATATGCTTCCATTGTATCGAAAAACTCAAATCGTTCACATTTACACAATAAACAAACATCAAACAATAGAAAGATGGTCCAAGTTCACCAGTAATGGCAAAAGAGAAGCAACCCATATTCTAACTACTATGTATCCTCCTCAAACGATTGACTTCAACACGAGTAAAATGTCAAACCTGCGCTGATGCATAGAACTCTTACACAGGCACACAATATACTTTATAAAATGGATCTTTTTTTTAACTTGACTTGTTTGTAAAAAAAAATAATTCTCTTAAATGAAAACATACCATTTTGTTGAGACACTACATATTACAGAGGCAAAAATCTAGAACAAATTTTACGCTAACAAACTAAGAAATAACAAAATAGTTAAGCACGTCAGTTTTTTTTAAAGAATTGTATTCCCTTTTTTATAGCATGCTTCTGTTCAAATGCACGTTGTTAAAACATGTTACTTGGTTTTCTGTGTGAACAATTTTGTGTAGTGCAGATATGAACATTACAAACGGGTACATACATAGTCTTTTTTATTGTAACACCACAACAGGAACTCAACAAAAACGCATACGTCATATACACTGCTTGACTTGCATTTCAATACTCACCATAACATCATCTCTTGTGACAATTGTATGCGATATATTCCTCTAAATATTACAAGTATTGGTAACTATGTTGAAAGGTTAATGAGTTATAAAAACCTTATTGCTAGAATGAAAAGCCATCCATTTCAGTGTAGTTAAACAGCTACCATTTGCAATTGACCAATAGCTAAATCTTGAAAGAAATCTATTGCAAATGCCGATTACTGCAACTGAAAATTAAATCAGATACAAATTACCAGATAACTAAATCAACAATATGAGTTATGAAATATAATTTAGTTTACAAGGACGCGGCCATGTCTTTGAGAATTGAGACTAAAGGTCCAATGTACTAAATTAAGTTTGCAATCCAGGATGTGTAAAATGCACACACACTGGTTTGCAAATGGTCACTCATGTACCAGTAAGTCACTTCACAAAATGTACATTTGTAGAGAGATGTGAAATCTCGTGCCTTGTAAGTTTTGATGAGATAGGTGGAATTTGACATCCCCCTATTAGTGTTTGCAAACACAGAGACGGGGCCTCCATGCCTACATTCCCAATAACAGCATGTCAATGTTTCTTTTTTTAAATAGTCCATGTGTTCATGAAAGGGACAGTCCGCGTGTTCACGAAAGGGACAGGTGTTGCTTTAAAAGACAAATATTGACATCCTAGCAAGACATCAGGGTTGAGCATGCAATACTGCTCTGGACTAGTGTCAGCCTCCCTCCTCTCAAGGTCACCCCACACAATTCCCAAATAGAAAGTTATTCCAAAGGGACGGCTTCCCATTTTCCAGTCACTAACCACCCCAAAGTAGAGGTGATAGCTGAACAGTGGTTTACAATCAGAATTGTTGCCGCACACCATTGATACAACACTACGATTGAAAATAGTAGTGGAACACTGCTAATGCCCCGCCAATATATGATTAGGAAAGGTTGGAATACATTTCTGATACCTAAAAGGAGATATGTGGATTTTAATATATATATATATATATATATATATATATATATATATGTATATATATATATATATATATATATATATATATATATATATATATATTTATATATATATATATTCACTGAAAAAACCATAGGTTATAGACCATATATAGTTAGGAATTAGCATTTAAAAAACCTTATTTTACTCACACAAAACCATTGAAATTCCATATATAGTTAGTTGCACTAACTATATATCGCGCACCCGCAATCCACTGCTGATGATGTCACATATTACATCATTCATGACATGGTCAGTGACATCACTGATGACATCACTGATGACATCTCAAATGACATCACTGATGACATCACTGATGACATCTCAAATGACATCACTGATGACAACATCCAGTGATTATGTGTTTCTGTAAAGTTTAAATATGTTTTACATATTGAAGAATGAGTGGATGTATAAGTGTCTGAATGAAGGTTTTAGTAGGTGCGTGATTGACTGTATGAGTGAGTGATTGAATGCGTCTTACTAAATGCACGGGTTAGTGACTAAACTGTCTGAAAGTGTGCATCAGCATGTCTGTTGTTGTGCAAGCTGCTGCATGTGTTGATCAGTAGCTATATAAGTAGCTATATGGGTTATTGATTGGTTGCACAAGTATTTGTATGGGAGACTGAGTGTGTGTATGGCTGGCTGGGAGGTGTGTGACTCTGTGCAGATCAATGTGTACTTGTATCAGTGATTCTATAAGAGAGTAAGTATGTGTTAGTATATGTTTTAAAATGTAAGGTACTCTATGTTTAACTGTGTAGATTAGAAAATGGAACTGTGATTGATTCTTTACAGGACTGACTAGGTGTGTGAGTAACTCCATGGATGAGTGGCAGAGTGTGAGTGTCTGTATAGGTGTATGAGTGCATATGATAGTGTTGTAAAGATGAGTGATTGTATGTATGAATGATTGTATGGGTGAATGAGTGAATGTGTGTGTAGACGTAGGAATCAGTGAGTGCGTATGTAGTAACTAGTATTGGTGTGTCAATGGTTTCAAAAATTATACTCTGTATTTAACACTGGGTGTAACAGAGGTTATATTAAAGTGTGAGGAGATGCATTGTATTGTCACATTAATGATATCATCATTGATGTGACCATTGATGTCAAATGAGATATCATCAGTGATGTCATTTGAGATGTCATCAGTGATGTCATCAGTGATGTCACTGACCATGTCATGAATGATGTAATATGTGACATCATCAGCAGTGGATTGCGGGTGCGCGATATATAGTTAGTGCAACTAACTATATATGGAATTTCAATGGTTTTGTGTGAGTAAAATAAGGTTTTTTAAATGCTAATTCCTAACTATATATGGTCTATAACCTATGGTTTTTTCAGTGAATTTTCAAGGTTTTGTAAATGCTAATTCCTAACTATATATGGTCTATAAGACTATAACCTATGGTTTTTTCAGTGAATTTCAATGGTTTTTTAATAGCAAATATCATAAGCTGTCGAATGTCAAGTACGTGGTAAGTAAAAACATTTTCGTGTTTATGCACACTGATCTGCTTTGAATGCTACCCCCCACCCCTCATTTCTATTAGGAGTACTCTCTCTTTGCAGATAGTGAAGGGTAGTTAACGCAGCCCTTTGCCCCCTTTGTAATCCGTCGTGCCTGCTTCTCTCTCCATTTGATTGATTGTTCTCTTTGGTTCATTCTCTATTTACAAACAAGCACAGAGTCAAAATACTCTGTTTAGTCTTTGCAGATAGCGAAAAACCGTGTAAAAAAACAAAAGGAATCGAGCAAAATCAGTAGGCCACTAATGGGATCTCTTTTTGACCTCGCTAAAATAGAAACATTAGGAACAACCTGTTGAAAATAGCAATGCGTATGTACATAAGCGGCGTTCATTTGTGTTCACAGTACCCCTTGTTGATTGTTTGAATCGAGCATTGAATTGTTCGAAGTTGGTTCTCTTAAGGATCTTCTCTGCCTGCAAACGAGGAAGAATAGGAATATTCTCTCTCCCTTTGCAGATAGTGAAGGGTAGGTAACGCAAGCCTTTAACACGTCGTACCTATTTCATTCCTCATTGATTGATTGATTGTCCGAACATTGACTGTTTGGGAATTAGTTCTTTTTGGAGGTATTCCCTGTTTGCAAATAAACGTAGGAAAATCTTTGCAAGTAGTGAAAGGGTACGTAATGCGGACCTTTCTCCCCCGTTGTAATCTGTCATGCCTATCTACTCCCCACTGATTGATGCACCTGTTTCACCCGGACCATTTACTAGACATACGTCATCTGGCCCGACCAGAGAGCACCCCTAGTGAAAAAGACATATGCAATAATAACAAAGTGATCACTGTATCCTGTTAACAGAAACTTTAGCATGAAACAACCTGGAAAGAAAAGAATAGGAAATCGAAAATCAGTAGGCCACTGATGAACATGAACTTTTATTAAACAACGAACAAAGAAACGATAACATAACGTAATGATAAAACCTATTAATGTCCTAGAAACAAGAAAACGTTAGAAATATGCCAGTGGTGAGAGACCAGAAAAACAGTAAGAGAAACCAAATCACCCCTCGCTGTCCCACCGCCTGCCACGCCCAAAAAATCGATAGACTAGGGAAAATGCAAGTCAGTAGAACATCCGCCCCCACTCTGGAAACTTCCAAGGTGGGGCAGGGTTCCGGCTACGCCCAGCCGGGAGCAGCCCATATAAAGCAGGTCCTGCTGCCACGCCTCGGCCAGGAGATCCTAACGTAGGGTGTAGCCGGAGGAGAGGCCGAGACCAGCGGGACCCGGCCAGGGGATTGCCTTTACAACGCTGAACAGTTGCAGGGGGGGGGGAATGTCTCCTCGACCCTCCCCTCTCTCTCCCAGTCCGGCCGCGGTGGCCCTTGAGAGTTGCAGGTAGTCCCGCCACATGCTCTTCCGGTCCGGCCACCAACGGTCGGGGGGCCGAGGCCGACGGGATCCGGCTGCAGCCAATAAACCAAGAAACCCGTTAATGGGGCCAGAGCCAGGGGCGTCCGGCCGACATCTACCGGAAGCCCGGCCCGAAGACGGACGGGACACTTCTTCTTTCTTGAAAAATGGCTGCGACAACACTGGGGGGGGGATGTCTTGCACATGCCTCCGACCCCCCCCCCCTCGTCCTCATCGCCTGGTCCGGCCATAACAAATCTCAAGCGAGACGCCGTGGGGTGCACTGGGAGGGAGAGACGGTGCGAACAGGCCTCTCCCGCCTCCCCAGGTGGAGGCTTCCCAGCTGCACCCTCAGCGCTCCAGGCGCCCGGAAAAGGGTTCTTCCACTGTGGCTATGCTGCAACGTCTCGCCCGGCAGGGTGGAGCCCGTCCGCTCATTTGACCCCGCGATCGCCAGTAGCTACCGAACTCTCAAAATGGCGGTCGACCTGGCAAGAGCGGGCCCAGCATAAAGAAATGGCCCGGTCACTGGTTGACTCCACCACCGTAGTCCTCCACGACCTTGAAGATTCTAGAGGAGCCGCGGGAGTCTCCGACCCCCGATGGGGAATGACTGCCATGATCACCCGTGGAGTGACGAAACTGTATCCGCGGGACGTCGGCGCCAGCCTCACTTTGAATTACTAGAATCCTGCAGACCTCACTTCCGGTGAAAGCACAGTGTGACCCGGTAGGAAAAATTGTTGCACCCCCTCCCCTTTTTGACTGATAGTTCAAACCACCGATCCTTTCCTTTGCCCTTTTAACGGAACTTTGGACTGCCTCCCCCTCTTTTACATTTTCTAGAGAAAACAAAACATTAACCACTACAATAGCATAGCAGTTGACACCAGAACTGTTTTCAAATTGAAAACCAACAACATCTTCAACAGAATCCTTTTTGTTTCTGCTGTGACCCTGCTACAGCACAGGCATTGTCCCCAGCAGTAATTCTGCAATGCCGCTAAGAATAGCTGTGGTGCCTACTGGACTCACTCACCCCCGCGGCGCCCCACGCCGTTATTTGCTGGGCGGCAACTTGCTAGACATCACTTTCGTGCCATCTAGATTTCAGCGCGTTCTGCTGCCTTGGAACTATTCGCACAACAGACCGCTACTGACAACAATATTTCATTATTGGTGCTGTCAATTTCAATAAATCTATTGGATAATTCAAAAGAAATTGCCACGGTCTCTTCGTTGTTTAAATGTTTTTACTGTTTTTGTTTTGTTGTATATATTTATATGTTATTAAAGTTTTATATTCCTACTACTTTGTTGGAGTGCTATATATTTTTAATGTGACACATAATTGTAAAAACTTTGATGTACAAAGAGTCATTCCTGGAATCTTCCGCTTCAGGCTCTGTCCCCTCCCCAATCACAATACAGGATAGTTTTCAGATAGTAGGAACACGTGTGGTGTGACGGATCTCATCGGGTGTGGGCCTTGATCTACTATAACTCCTTTGAAGAGGGGTGATTCTTTACAGCTGGGGCCATAAACTACATCTGCAGGGCTAGCTGATAGCCTGGACAATCGGACACAGAGGAAGAGGAGTGTCAGAGGGTGCGGTAGTGAATAGGGCGAAAGGGAGGTGTCGGGCGGGCACAGTGTGATTCTCAGGGAAGAGCAGCGCAGATGGGGGGAGGTTTATTGCCCAGGCATAAGACAGAGAGCGGGGGTGACCAGTGCCTGGGGAAGATGCTTGTGAGGGTGAGGAGCCATGCTACGAATCGACAGCGTGCAGAGAGTGGGTCTGGTCAAGACATCTAAAATGGCTGCCGTGCACGACAAAAGTGTGGCATTTCAAAAAAGGCAAAATGGCGCAGACAATGTTTTTCAACACTTCCTCATTTCCTTCGAATCGAACGTTAACAGACGTTGGGGCATATTACCAAAGTTAAGCGATATTTATCGCTAACGATGCTTACCAACGAATTTTTTACCGCTAAGCATCATCAGAAATTATCGAAGATAAACCTTGCTATTATCAAGGTTTATCACAAATGCGATAATAAACGGCCGCAATGCATGAATATCGCTAAAAACTCAGCGATATTCATACATTACCGAGCTAATGCTCTTAGCCATGTTATCCACCTCCCATTGGATAACATGGCTAAGAACTGCTCAGGGCAGGTGTTACTTTTTGGAGATATTCGCGCTTAGCGCGAATATCTCCAAAAGTTGGTAATAGGAGATAGATATCTTGCATGTTGTAATGCAAGTTATTGTGGTATATGGAACTCATACCATAATCTCTCAGGAAAGCAGAAACTGATCCTTTTGGGACCGCCTAAAAAGGCCTAGGGGGTGAGGAGTACTCTACTTTGCCCCCTTTTCACGTTCCGAACTATTTTATTTTACTCTCTTCTGTAATTACACAAAATAGCAGCGATAAGATGCATCGGAGACACACAGTGAGAGAAAGGAGGCCGGAGATGAAGAAGAGATGTCAAATACACATTGGAGATAATATAGTGGCAGAAGGGAAGTAAATATGAGTAAACTTACCATGTAACATAAAAATGTTGCACTCTATACTATAAGTCTCATTTTATACTACAATCACTTCGCTACAACCTCATAAATTAAAAATAAAAATGAATAATGTCTCAAACAATTTTTGATTTCTAAATATACATTTATTCTTCAGAATTTTCTAAATTTGAAAGAACTAGTAACATGTCCTCATCAGCAATGTCCTCATGAAAAGTCTCCAATAATGATTCTTGTAACTCTATGGTCTCCAAACACTCGATAAATTCGCCATCAAGAGATTGATCAAAAAAATCATTCAAGTCATCTCCTCCTTCTGACAATATTTCATTATTGGTGCTGTCAATTTCAATCAATGTAGTGGAATCATTCAAGTCATCTCCTCGTGACAATATTTCATTATTGGTGCTCTCAATTTCAATCAATGTAGTGGAATCATTCAAGTCATCTCCTCCTTGTGACAATATTTCATTATTGGTGCTGTCCATTTCAATCAATCTAATGGAATCATACAAGTCATCTCCTCCTTGTGACAATATTTCATTATTGCTGCTCTCAATTTCAATCAACGTAGTGGAATCATTCAAGTCATCTCCTTGTGACAATATTTCATTCTTGGTGCTGTCCATTTCAATCAATCTAATGGAATCATACAAGTCATGTCCTCCTTGTGACAATATTTCATTATTGGTGCTCTCAATTTCAATCAATGTAGTGGACAATTCAAAAGAAATTGCCACGGTCTCTTCATTGTGAGCCATTTTATTTTGAAATTGCTTGCTGTAAATTGCAGAAAAAAATAATCACTTTCATTTATCGTTTTTAGTAATACATAATATAAAACTAACGTTATCAAGTATTTAGTATAACAGAAGGACTGCAAATAAATAACAGAAAACATTTTTCAAATTATCTTCAAGTGTACAACATAGTTCCCCTTACAAATTAACAACTCACCTTTTTAAAAGTAGGAAAAGTGTTAGTACTGTGTAAATCAAACACCAGAAATTCACCACCAAAAATTCCTCACAAATGTACCTCAGACAGTAGTATCACAAAATGGCTGTGGTTTCCTCTCATTTGACATATATACATAACCAATTAACTTTCATCACACACAAATACAAACCAAAGTAACATTTTAATTGGTTCTAAATTTCAACACTTTCAAATGTGTTTTCCCCATGCAATTTTCCATAGGACATTTACATACGTCTACAGCCTGAATGGCTGAACGGAATTACACCAAACTTGGCAAAATGGTACATCAAACCTAAGAGGTCAGGAAGGATCTACTATGCCCCCTTATGGTCATTTCCCCCTTCGCTTTGACCTCCTCTTGTCTCTCAATCCTACCGAGAGACAAGATGGCGGTCGCTACGGACTGTTTGGAATGTTGACAGACGCCGGAGAACCAATCAGCTTCGCAAAGCTCCGTAACGCGAAAAGTACGCGAAGCGGAGCGCTGTTACAGATATATATCTTTTTTTGAACGTTAATTTCTCAAAATCCACTGGAGCACATATATTGAGACCTAGCAAAGGCACATCGGGCTACCAGTCCCTAATATTTTACCAAGCTTCGTGCAAATCCATTCAGCCGTTCGATTATTATTATTATTTTTTTTTTTTGCCCCGCGGGGCCCTTTTAAAACCTCCACATCAAACCTAGGGGGTCAGCGAGGATCTACTATGCCCCCTTATGGTCATTTGCCCCTTCGCTTTGGCCTCCTCTTGTCTCTCGATCCTACCGAGAGACAAGATGGCGGCCGCTACGGACTGTTTGGAATGTTGACAGACGCCAGAGAACCAATCAGCTTCGCTTCACAAAGCTCCGTTGCGCGAAAAGTACGCGTCCTGGGCCGCTGCCCGGTCCGCTGTTACAGATATATATCTTTTTTTAAACGTTAATTTCTCAAAATCCACTGGAGCACATATATTGAAACCTACAAAAGGCACATCGGGCTACCAGTCCCTACAATTTTGCCAAGTTTCGTGCAAATCCATTCAGCCGTTCGGGCTAAAAGTGAGGCCAACCGCCCTATGGAAAACTCAATGTTAAAAACACGTTTTGGGACCCCCCTTTTTTCTCGGCCCCCCCTTGACGAACCCCCCCCAAATTTTCAAGGGCTGCTCAGAAACAAAATGTGCCATTTTCCTGAAAATTTCAGCCAATTCCGTCCACAAACGCCAAAGTTATTAGACATAGAATTTTCAAAAATCCCATAGAGAAAAAATCCTAACTATATATACCTACTGGCGACCGCCAGTAGGTAATATATATATATATATATATATAGTGAGTGAAAACCTTTGGAGCTTATTTACTGATATAAGTGATGCAAAGTGGTGCAACCTTGGACAGCTATTTTACTTTATCCAAACATTTCACACACTCCATTTGAGCTGCAATGTGCTGTACACAACCAATGTGTAGAATGTATCAGAATTTATATAGGCATTGTATTTTGAAATGAAAGGATACCCTTCCATTTTTCTGCTGAAACCTACAAAGCTGACACCTCTCCTACAGCTCATCAAAACGGTTCACTTACAAAACATCGACACCCAAAACATCCCTATACCACAATAGTGAGTCATAAATATAGATTAAAAAATATCAATATCCTATATTTATAAAAGTAAGTACAAAAATATTGAAACAAAAATATTGATGACATATATATAGATGTAAAAAATATTGTTTATATATATATATCCCAAATAAAATAAGACATATTAAATAATAAACTTAATTTAAAAAAATATATATATTTAATGTACATTTAAGCAAAAATAACAAATGAACGTAACCTAAAAAAGTTAAACACAAATATATAAGACTTATTACATATATTTACTGTAAAACAAATAAAAAACTATTCATTTACATTTTTTTATAATTTTAAAAATATATAAAATTGTAACAAATATATGTATCTCGACGGATTGTTTGCATCCAAGTTTTGGAACTGCCTAGGTCCACCAGCAGGCTTGGGAGGAATGGAGGCGGTGTTGAAATCAGCCGATTTCACGTTGGGCGAGGAGGACTTCCTATCTACCCCCCGCCGTAAGTAAACCCTGTGGCTTGGGGGTTGCTGCGGTTAGGGGACGCGAGGAGACAGCTTGAACTTGGCAGGATGCACACCTTCTTTTTGGGGGTTCACGAACTTGCTGATACCTGACCCACTCCCGCCATACCAAACCTGACAGAAACACTGTATTCTGGGACTTGTAGGCATTGTTCTACAGGCAGCCAGCATGAATGGAATTGATTGGCACTTACCTGGGGGGTGGAGCCTGTTATCTAGCCACAGGATCAGGCAGGATATTTAAATCGCAATTGGTGCCTGAGTCCTCAACATACCCCTGGCACTGAGGAAGGCGACACAGACGCCGAAATGCATTCGCCATTAACGAGGGGTCTTCTTTGCTGAAATAAAGGTGTCTCCAACAGTTTCCCCGCTTGTGGCCTCACTTCTTCGTTTGGAGAAATTCTGTGCATATATATATATATATATATCACCAAAACATCCTCATTATAGAAGAAATCAGCCGCACACCAGCAACGGAGCTTGCATTTGTTTAATCAAACCGGCGGTCCACCTGACATGTTTCGTTCACACTCGAACTTTTTCAAAGGTATGCCGTCACTTCAAATTCCTGTGAAACCACATTGCTGGTGCTTTCATTTAAAGTTTTGTCCCCGCCTCTTTCTTGGCGCGCTATGTATTGTGGTCTTAGTGGTTCACATTTGCCATGGTTTTTCAACCCTCCATTGGGTAACATCGTTGAAGTTAAATTAAACCCGGTTCCTCAAAATGCAAAGTCTGTTGCGCCCCGCGCAGCCCATTTTCGAGGCTGACTCGGGGTCCATACCAAAGACAGTCTTTGGCGCTCACCAGCCTTCCCTTCTCCGCTACCACGAAATCCACACCTGGGTTCAATGCGGGAAGGCAACGGCGCTCTGTCTGGAGGTGCGTCGCTGCGGCAGAACCACGCCGAAATACATCACCAAAACATCCTCATTATAGAAGAAATCAGCCGCACACCAGCAACGGAGCTTGCATTTGTTTAATCAAACCGGCGGTCCACCTGACATGTTTCGTTCACACTCGAACTTTTTCAAAGGTATGCCGTCACTTCAAATTCCTGTGAAACCACATTGCTGGTGCTTTCATTTAAAGTTTTGTCCCCGCCTCTTTCTTGGCGCGCTATGTATTGTGGTCTTAGTGGTTCACATTTGCCATGGTTTTTCAACCCTCCATTGGGTAACATCGTTGAAGTTAAATTAAACCCGGTTCCTCAAAATGCAAAGTCTGTTGCGCCCCGCGCAGCCCATTTTCGAGGCTGACTCGGGGTCCATACCAAAGACAGTCTTTGGCGCTCACCAGCCTTCCCTTCTCCGCTACCACGAAATCCACACCTGGGTTCAATGCGGGAAGGCAACGGCGCTCTGTCTGGAGGTGCGTCGCTGCGGCAGAACCACGCCGAAATACATCACCAAAACATCCTCATTATAGAAGAAATCAGCCGCACACCAGCAACGGAGCTTGCATTTGTTTAATCAAACCGGCGGTCCACCTGACATGTTTCGTTCACACTCGAACTTTTTCAAAGGTATGCCGTCACTTCAAATTCCTGTGAAACCACATTGCTGGTGCTTTCATTTAAAGTTTTGTCCCCGCCTCTTTCTTGGCGCGCTATGTATTGTGGTCTTAGTGGTTCACATTTGCCATGGTTTTTCAACCCTCCATTGGGTAACATCGTTGAAGTTAAATTAAACCCGGTTCCTCAAAATGCAAAGTCCGTTGCGCACCGCGCAGCCCATTTTCGAGGCTGACTCGGGGTCCATACCAAAGACAGTCTTTGGCGCTCACCAGCCTTCCCTTCTCCGCTACCACGAAATCCACACCTGGGTTCAATGCGGGAAGGCAACGGCGCTCTGTCTGGAGGTGCGTCGCTGCGGCAGAACCACGCCGAAATACATCACCAAAACATCCTCATTATAGAAGAAATCAGCCGCACACCAGCAACGGAGCTTGCATTTGTTTAATCAAACCGGCGGTCCACCTGACATGTTTTGTTCACACTCGAACTTTTTCAAAGGTATGCCGTCACTTCAAATTCCTGTGAAACCACATTGCTGGTGCTTTCATTTAAAGTTTTGTCCCCGCCTCTTTCTTGGCGCGCTATGTATTGTGGTCTTAGTGGTTCACATTTGCCATGGTTTTTCAACCCTCCATTGGGTAACATCGTTGAAGTTAAATTAAACCCGGTTCCTCAAAATGCAAAGTCTGTTGCGCCCCGCGCAGCCCATTTTCGAGGCTGACTCGGGGTCCATACCAAAGACAGTCTTTGGCGCTCACCAGCCTTCCCTTCTCCGCTACCACGAAATCCACACCTGGGTTCAATGCGGGAAGGCAACGGCGCTCTGTCTGGAGGTGCGTCGCTGCGGCAGAACCACGCCGAAATACATCACCAAAACATCCTCATTATAGAAGAAATCAGCCGCACACCAGCAACGGAGCTTGCATTTGTTTAATCAAACCGGCGGTCCACCTGACATGTTTCGTTCACACTCGAACTTTTTCAAAGGTATGCCGTCACTTCAAATTCCTGTGAAACCACATTGAAGGTGCTTTCATTTAAAGTTTTGTCCCCGCCTCTTTCTTTGCGCGCTATGTATTGTGGTCTTAGTGGTTCACATTTGCCATGGTTTTTCAACCCTCCATTGGGTAACATCGTTGAAGTTAAATTAAACCCGGTTCCTCAAAATGCAAAGTCTGTTGCGCCCCGCGCAGCCCATTTTCGAGGCTGACTCGGGGTCCATACCAAAGACAGTCTTTGGCGCTCACCAGCCTTCCCTTCTCCGCTACCACGAAATCCACACCTGGGTTCAATGCGGGAAGGCAACGGCGCTCTGTCTGGAGGTGCGTCGCTGCGGCAGAACCACGCCGAAATACATCACCAAAACATCCTCATTATAGAAGAAATCAGCCGCACACCAGCAACGGAGCTTGCATTTGTTTAATCAAACCGGCGGTCCACCTGACATGTTTCGTTCACACTCGAACTTTTTCAAAGGTATGCCGTCACTTCAAATTCCTGTGAAACCACATTGCTGGTGCTTTCATTTAAAGTTTTGTCCCCGCCTCTTTCTTGGCGCGCTATGTATTGTGGTCTTAGTGGTTCACATTTGCCATGGTTTTTCAACCCTCCATTGGGTAACATCGTTGAAGTTAAATTAAACCCGGTTCCTCAAAATGCAAAGTCTGTTGCGCCCCGCGCAGCCCATTTTCGAGGCTGACTCGGGGTCCATACCAAAGACAGTCTTTGGCGCTCACCAGCCTTCCCTTCTCCGCTACCACGAAATCCACACCTGGGTTCAATGCGGGAAGGCAACGGCGCTCTGTCTGGAGGTGCGTCGCTGCGGCAGAACCACGCCGAAATACATCACCAAAACATCCTCATTATAGAAGAAATCAGCCGCACACCAGCAACGGAGCTTGCATTTGTTTAATCAAACCGGCGGTCCACCTGACATGTTTCGTTCACACTCGAACTTTTTCAAAGGTATGCCGTCACTTCAAATTCCTGTGAAACCACATTGCTGGTGCTTTCATTTAAAGTTTTGTCCCCGCCTCTTTCTTGGCGCGCTATGTATTGTGGTCTTAGTGGTTCACATTTGCCATGGTTTTTCAACCCTCCATTGGGTAACATCGTTGAAGTTAAATTAAACCCGGTTCCTCAAAATGCAAAGTCTGTTGCGCCCCGCGCAGCCCATTTTCGAGGCTGGCTCGGGGTCCATACCAAAGACAGTCTTTGGCGCTCACCAGCCTTCCCTTCTCCGCTACCACGAAATCCACACCTGGGTTCAATGCGGGAAGGCAACGGCGCTCTGTCTGGAGGTGCGTCGCTGCGGCAGAACCACGCCGAAATACATCACCAAAACATCCTCATTATAGAAGAAATCAGCCGCACACCAGCAACGGAGCTTGCATTTGTTTAATCAAACCGGCGGTCCACCTGACATGTTTCGTTCACACTCGAACTTTTTCAAAGGCATGCCGTCACTTCAAATTCCTGTGAAACCACATTGCTGGTGCTTTCATTTAAAGTTTTGTCCCCGCCTCTTTCTTGGCGCGCTATGTATTGTGGTCTTAGTGGTTCACATTTGCCATGGTTTTTCAACCCTCCATTGGGTAACATCGTTGAAGTTAAATTAAACCCGGTTCCTCAAAATGCAAAGTCTGTTGCGCCCCGCGCAGCCCATTTTCGAGGCTGACTCGGGGTCCATACCAAAGACAGTCTTTGGCGCTCACCAGCCTTCCCTTCTCCGCTACCACGAAATCCACACCTGGGTTCAATGCGGGAAGGCAACGGCGCTCTGTCTGGAGGTGCGTCGCTGCGGCAGAACCACGCCGAAATACATCACCAAAACATCCTCATTATAGAAGAAATCAGCCGCACACCAGCAACGGAGCTTGCATTTGTTTAATCAAACCGGCGGTCCACCTGACATGTTTCGTTCACACTCGAACTTTTTCAAAGGTATGCCGTCACTTCAAATTCCTGTGAAACCACATTGCTGGTGCTTTCATTTAAAGTTTTGTCCCCGCCTCTTTCTTGGCGCGCTATGTATTGTGGTCTTAGTGGTTCACATTTGCCATGGTTTTTCAACCCTCCATTGGGTAACATCGTTGAAGTTAAATTAAACCCGGTTCCTCAAAATGCAAAGTCTGTTGCGCCCCGCGCAGCCCATTTTCGAGGCTGACTCGGGGTCCATACCAAAGACAGTCTTTGGCGCTCACCAGCCTTCCCTTCTCCGCTACCACGAAATCCACACCTGGGTTCAATGCGGGAAGGCAACGGCGCTCTGTCTGGAGGTGCGTCGCTGCGGCAGAACCACGCCGAAATTCTGTGCATATACATATATATATATATTACCTACTGGCGGTCGCCAGTAGGTATATATAGTTAGGATTTTTTCTCTATGGGTTTTTTGAAAATTCTATGTCTAATAACTTTGGCGTTTGTGGACGGAATTGGCTGAAATTTTCAGGAAAATGGCACATTTTGTTTCTGAGCAGCCCTTGAAAATTTGGGGGGGGTTCGTCCAGTGGGGGCCGAGAAAAAAGGGGGGTCCCAAAACGTGTTTTTAACATTGAGTTTTCCATAGGGCGGTTGGCCTCACTTTTAGCCCGAACGGCTGAATGGATTTGCACGAAACTTGGCAAAATTGTAGGGACTGGTAGCCCGATGTGCCTTTTGTAGGTCTCAATATATGTGCTCCAGTGGATTTTGAGAAATTAACGTTTAAAAAAAGATATATATCTGTAACAGCGGACCGGTTAGCGCTCTGGTTCGCGGACTTTTCGCGCAACGGAGCTTTGTGAAGCGAAGCTGATTGGTTCTCCGGCGTCTGTCAACATTCCAAACAGTCCGTAGCGGCCGCCATCTTGTCTCTCGGTAGGATCGAGAGACAAGAGGAGGTCAAAACAAAGGGGGAAATAACTATAAGGGGGCATAGTAGATCCTCGCTGACCCCCTAGGTTTGATGTGGAGGTTTTAAAAGGGCCCCGCGGGGCAAAAAAAAATAATAAAAATAATAATTGAACGGCTGAATGGATTTGCACGAAACTTGGCAAAATATTAGGGACTGGTAGCCCGATGTGCCTTTGCTAGGTCTCAATATATGTGCTCCAGTGGATTTTGAGAAATTAACGTTCAAAAAAAGATATATATCTGTAACAGCGCTCCGCTTCGCGTAACGGAGGTTTGCGAAGCTGATTGGTCATTCTGTCACTGGGCTATAGTTGGGCTACATCTGGCTGATATTTGGGCTACATTTGTTTTTTTGTGTGTCTGGCGGCCATCTTTGGGCTACATTGGGCTACATTGGGCTTCATTGGGCTACATTCGGCTAATTAGCAAATAGCTCATCGCAAACTAGGAATGGTAAAGAATCGCTATTTATTCCTTAAAGTTCGCTATTTAGGAAATGCAAATAACTTTGATGATACATATGGCGGTTCATCTCTAACAAGATAAGAAGCATAGGGATAGATTTATGATGACTGGCGCATCACCAGGGATGTGTTAGTCATTCTGTGCCGCTGTTCCGTCACCTATGGTGTGCTGCATTTACAATGCGGCGCATCATGGGGCAAAAACAGCACAGATGCGTGATGTATCTGTGCCGTAAAGGTGGCGCATTGCTGGAGTTGTATCGCAAGTGTGATGAAGCTCCAGCAAGGGTCGGGGGTGCCCCTGTCGCAGGGTTTCTGTTCTCACACAGAACTGTGGACAGAGGATTGGAACCTCGGCGAATTAGGGTGTCCCAAAACTCACGTTAGTAATCAAAAACTATTTAGCAAGCTAGGTACAGTGTCACATTGGATATAACAAACTCTCAATGTTTAGACAATCCAGAATATGAACTTATAGTACCTCAGGATACGTGGAACTCATGAACAGTCGGTCGTTATATATTTCTTAGAAACCAGAACATGGAGTTAAGAAGAACACATGTGTATTTGAAATGTTTATTTACTAATGCCGTCTTCTCAGGCGTAGTACCTTAGATAATAAAAGTACACATATTATCAGTAGCAAAATTACCAGCATAGTTACTAGTACATAAAAAGTGAATGGTGATAGTATGTTAACATGCTGTAAATGAATAAGAGTTAGCAACACTTATAAGCAGCCGCGGGCCGTGGAGGGAGTTACGGTGAGGCAGGGAGGCGGGGAGGGGGAGAAGCAGGGTGGAGAATACAAGTACACATATTATCAGTAGCAAAATTACCAGCATAGTTACTAGTACATAAAAAGCGAATGGTGACAGTATGTTAAATTGCTGTAAATGAATAAGAGTTAGCAACACTTATAAGCAGCCGCGGGCCGTGGAGGGAGTTACGGTGGGGCAGGGAGGCGGGGAGGGGGAGGGGCAAGGTAGAGAGGGCTCCACCCTGCTTCTCCCCCTCCCCGCCTCCCTGCCCCATCGTAACTCCCTCCACGGCCCGCGGCTGCTTATATCTCACCCTCCCTAATACACATATTATATTATTTGCTAAGAAGGTCTCTTTGTGTTGGTTTAGGGCGTGTCCATACTTTAGTGTCTTAGATTTGAAGGAATCACATCAGCATACACCAGCTCTCTCTTCATGTGAACCGCATCAACTGTTGTGTATGTGTGTTCGGCAAAGCAATATAAAACCCGCCTCATGCCCAGAATTGGCAGAAGTTGCACTTATGTTATGAGTATGAAGTCGTGGAGATCAGACCTCATAACAATTCTGTATCGTGTTGTTCTTGAAACTTTAGCACTCGCTGTACAGATATAGTTTAACAAGTAAAGCAGATAGTAGACCAATAACATATTATTCTCATGTAAACCACGATGAACTACTAGGTGGAAAGCTAAAGCAACAACTAAGTGTCGTGTGCAGAAGTTGCAAAAAAGGAAAAATGGCGTTTAAACCGGTAATGAGCCCATGCTAACTTAACACGGTGTAAAGATATCCAGGACCTAGATGACACCTCCTCATGATCCGGAAACGAACTGAATAAGATAATAGAAGTGCCATCTCATGAGAGCAGATTGCAAGTTTATATGTGGACGGTCCGCAAGGTAAAGCATTAAAAACTAGGAAAATTCAATGCTAAAGAAAAATAAAACAGCCAAGTACTTTATCGAGTCTTAAGCCAATAGGCAAGGTAAATAATAAAAACTTGACAAATAAGTCAATGAATTGTCAATGAAATGCTAGTACTCAGCATATCAAACATGAAAAAGGTCTATGACATAACTGTGTATGCAAAATAAGCTGCAACAGCCTCCAATAGGAAGTCACCGTCTTCATCCGAAAACAGTTCAGCCATCCAATTTAAAAGCGGAAAAGAACATACGTGCTCTCCCAGCACCGGATCCTCTATCACCATCAGAGGACAGCTCGGTGGGTTTTCAAGAAAGCTGTGTTCCAAGAAAGACTGTGCTGCCGCCAGTAAATTCCAGGGACCAAGTAGTCCATGCATCAATGCCACAGCCATAATCCTTTCGCCAGGACAAATCAACTCGTGAGTAATGATAGGAGTCATCAGCTGATTAAAGTCGACGTCAGGAGAAACCGGTCCGCAGAGACACAAATCAATGGCCCAATCGAAATCACAGGTCAGGCAGTGAAATACAGGCTGGACACAGGTGAAGTAGGAGAACCGAAAAGATAATCCATATGCCGTGCTTAATATCGCCAACGGCATTGTGCCATAATATTCTAGCATGCGATTGCGGAACAGTGTCAGCAGCTGCAGGGTCGGAGGTTGCATAGGAGGGACATCCATATTTAAAAATGTAAAAAAGCACAAGAGCGTCCGCTGGTAATGCAAGTAAAAATGCAATCCACGAACCAGAGTGGAGAAAATGGAATGAAAGGGAGCAGGGATGACTCCAAAGATTTTCTCAAATGAAGTCACGAGACCACTGGTAACAACTTTAAAAAAGTGTGCCAGGGATTTTGTGGAGGATGCGTTAAAGATAGTCGGAAACATGTTGCTGAAATTGAAAGGCAAACCTGTGTACGGGTGTTCGCTATGTGAAGTACGAAAGTTTCATGGGCCGAACTCAAGGCCACCTCTCTCTGAGACAAAAGAGCTCTTATTCTTGTCATGCCGTTGAAACGTGTCCCAAGGTTGGTATTTGTGGCCAGATTGAAAACTCCCTATGTTCATGTGTGGGAGGAAATAGAACATTTCTGCAGCAAATAACCCGTTCACTTACTGTTACGATAAAAGGAATACTTTTAATTAACTCAGAACAATCTTCATTATTGAGCATCAAATAACTACCATTTTCCAACAACTTGAACGTGGGGATGATAGCAGGAACTGGCGTGCCTTGCAACACGCAAGCCATATTTGGTCGGTGTTTGTTGCATGAATCGTGTAACTGTATGTGCCTACACATTAGTGAATGATCTGGCGTCTCAGTGCATTCCTCTCCATTCAGATAAACTTCTTGATCATCTTTGAAACATCTGTATGTGTATGGAAGCGACCAGACCTCATGAACAAAAGCACTACCTAAAGGTTCATAAAGACCTATTGGTATATATTTCATACAATTTGAAAACTTATATAAAGCAAAAGGCAGCGTTATTAAACCGTGGATAAGGCATGTTGCCAAAAAACCCGCAATCCTCTGCTGATGATGTCACTGAGCATGTCATGAATGATGTAATATGTGACATCATCAGTAGTGGATTATGGGTAATAGTATCTCTAGTTTACTCCCCTATAGCTGTCTTTCTTTTAACATAAGTGTGTGTTTCCTTCCCTTATACTTACTGTTTTTGGTTCGCTTCCAGTTCGCGTACCAGCGAGCGAACTAGGAAGCGAACTAAGAGAAATAGAGGTTGGCACAGTTCCAAATATTGTACCAATTTTTTAATAACGGGGAGGTAGTTCTGAAAAGAACTTTTTTTTTTATTTTTCTGAACATTTTTTTACTGTTTTTGAATTTTTCGGAACAGTTTTATATTTTTTTGGGTTTTTCTTGGAGGGGGCAATGAAAACGATTCATTGTAAAGGGCTCAACAGGAGCAACAAAACAAAAAAAAGAAGTATTTATTATTTTGGGCGTTTCGGACAAACTTGCATATGATAGTCAATAGCTCTGTTGATCAGAGTGATGCTTCTTTCTCCGTAGGAAATGAATCCATCGCAAAATACGCAGGTGTGTTTTACTTCACCAAATCTCATTTGTATATTTGGCACCATCTCCCTGCCCTCTGGTCCCGTTACTTCCGGTACAACAGATCTTCTGGCCATAATAGGGAGATTATCTAGGTCGTTCCGAAACTGTGCAGCACTGTAGTTGTTAGGATGCCACCTAGTCATATGGCGATGCATTGTGTAGTTTCCGAAACTGTATTTTTTGTCGGTCCCTCTGGACAGTCTATCTTGACATATAAGGCAAGTTACGTATCTTGCATTTACTTTTTTCTGACCTTTGGGAATTTTAAAAAATTGCCAAATGAAGTTTTCTTTCCGGTGAGACGTCTTGGGCTGCTCAGGCAAAAACTGCCTCTCTTCGTGCTCGTCCTCCTGTTCCTCTTCTTCTTCTTCTTGTTGAATTACAACTTGAGCAGGTGGTCCACTCTTCCTTGGATGTGGTGGAGGTGGTGGGGAAGCACCAGCTGAAGCTACTAAAGAAGCCATTGCTCAGTGATCACAAAGGGTCTTTCTCTCACAATGATGAAAGTCAGAGTGAGGAAAGAAGGAGGGATTTTCATCATTTGGGAAAAACAAGAGTTCTCAACCAATCAAAAGTGTTCATTTTAGATTATATGACCTAGTCTTACATCATTAGGAAACCAAAAGTGAAATGAACCAATGAAAAGTGTTATTACCAAGTCACATGACTTGCTGTGTTTACGTTAAGCGCTTTGCAGGGCCTCCCTGTTTGCTTCCAGAAACCTGCGCTTTGGCACTCGCTTCGCGTACCAGTTCGCTAACGTAGCACGTCATATGACGTATCAAGCGACAACGTGGAACGTCATGCGGACGGGAGGCGTCACGATGTTGTTTTCTAACGCGGCACTTGCGGTAAAGAAACGTTTACCGGCTCACGGTCTATTTCGCGGCATCAAGGTCAGCTAACGGGAAGCTTCCCGATTCGCGAAGCGGGAACGAAGAAAAAAAAATATTTAAAAAAAAAATTATTCATAAACATATAAAATATATTTTTGGATTTAAAGAAGAATACATTTTACAGCTACAGATATTAGCTGTTAAAAAACCAATGAAATTCACAGAAAAAACCATAGGTTATAGACCATATATAGTTAGGAATTAGCATTTACAAAACCTTGAAAATTCACTGAAAAAACCATAGGTTATAGACCATATATAGTTAGGAAATAGCATTTAGAAAACCTTATTTTACTCACACAAAACCATTGAAATTCCATATATAGTTAGTTGCACTAACTATATATCGCGCACCTGCAATCCACTGCTGATGATGTCACATATTACATCATTCATGACATGGTCAGTGACATCACTGATGACATCACTGATGACATCTCAAATGACATCACTGATGACATCACTGATGACAACATCCAGTGACTGTATGCTTCTGTAAAGTTAAAATATGTCTTACATATTGAAGAATGAGTGGATGTATAAGTGTCTGGATGAAGGATTTAGTAGGTGCATGACTGACTGTATAAGTGAGTGATTAAATGTGTCTCACTGAGTGCATGGGTTAGTGACTAAACTGTTTTTAATTGTGCATCATTGTGTCTGTTGTTTTGTAATCTGATGCATGTGTTGATCATTAGCTATATGACTAACTATATGGGTTATTGATTAGTTGCCCAAGTATTTGTATGGGAGACTGAGTGTGTGTGTGGGTGTCTGGGAGGTGTATGACTCTGTGCATAGATGTGTGAGCAGTTGATTCACTAGATGTATGGGTTCAAAAGTGCATGTGGAAACATCTGTATGGGCGGTTGACTGTGTGCATGAGTGTATTGGTGAGTGAATGGATATCTCAGTGCTACATGTCAAAGTAAGTACATATGTAAAACACAGTACATGTGATAGTTGACATATATAAATAACTGTGCATAAGAGCCAGTGAATGTGTGAGTGGCTGTATGGATTATTGTGAACTTGTATCAGGGATTGTATAACAGAGTAAATATGTGTTATTATATGTTCCAATAAGTAAGGTGTGTATAACTATATAGTTGAGGAAATCGAGGTGTGATTGATTCTTTGCAAGACTGACTAGGTGTGTGAGTAACTCCATGGATGAGTGACAGTCTGTGAGTGTCTGTTTACACTGAGTGTATCTAAGGTTATATTAGAGTCTGAAGAGGTTCATTGTATCATCACATGAATGATGTCATCAGTGATGTGATCAGTAATGTCAAATGAGATGTCATTAGTGATGTCATCAGTGATGTCATTTGAGATGTCATCAGTGATGTCATCAGTGATGTCACTGACCATGTCATGAATGATGTAATATGTGACATCATCAGCAGTGGATTGCAGGTGCGCGATATATAGTTAGTGCAACTAACTATATATGGAATTTCAATGGTTTTGTGTGAGTAAAATAAGGTTTTCTAAATGCTATTTCCTAACTATATATGGTCTATAACCTATGGTTTTTTCAGTGAATATATATATATATATATATATATATATACATTTATCATCGCTGCCTCTCTGCAGCATTTACTGGCCGCTTTTCACTGGGACACTGCCGCTGTCTGCAACGCGAGGGGCGAGGCACCAGGACTACACTGCCCATCTTCCTGTGCGGCACGCACGCCGTGCACCCTATGCTGAGCGCTAGGAGGTGTTCAAGAGGGGGTGGGCTAGGGCTCCCGCAGCACAGAATGCGCGCAGGACCCACGCAGGCTAAGCCCGGGCCAAGTGTGGGCCCGTTTGAGTCCGTTTGAGGCCGGTTGAGGCCAGGCTGGGGCCCCCTCTTACTTTTGCAACATTTAAAGGTCAGTCATCACTTGCTCCTTGTTGAGGTTTGGAATTTCAGGACACTGCAGCTACTGTGCCTAGTTAAAGATGAATTCTCGGGAGGGAAGAGGGAGGAATGCTCTCATGGGCGGAAGTGTTGCTGGGACTCTGGACCAATTTATTTTTAGAGCTAGTTCTGTCTTAGCCCACGAGATAGCCCTGACTGAGCGCCGTGTATCCCTTCATCCTTTGCAACTCAAATGATCATCATTGGGTGGTTTGATGTCCGCACGTTCACCTGAACGTTGTTTGGCTGCGGGCCCAAATCCCTTAAATACGGCAGGAGCAGCCGCGGCCCGTGGAGGGAGTTGCGGTGGGGCAGGCAGGAGGGGGCGGGGGAGGGGCAAGGTGGGGGATGATAAACACCGGAATTTGGAAGATTGCAGGTAAGTAAACAATAAATTAATAAAATGAATTTTGTTCCATGCCCTGCATCACAAAATGCGATGCAGGACGCGTTACGAAATTCGTTTTAATAATGTAATTGTTTACTTACCTGCAATCATCCAGATTCTGTTGTTTATCACTTCCCACCCTGCCCCTCCCCCACCCCGCCTGCCTGCCCCACCGCAGCTCCCTCCACGGGCCGCGGCTGGGCAGGAGGTGATAGCCAAACTCCATCGGAATTGCTGGACACATCAACAATCCCTGAGTTACCACCTAGCCCTGTGTCTGCAGATTTGGTCCAAGACGGCACAGTGTGTACCACACCACCACGTGTTGCTACAAGGTCTGTACCTAAACCATAGCCTCAAGTCTCAGAAATACTACCCGAGCCGGCTTCAAAGAGGAAATGGGGAGGGGGCCCCCAAAGGCAAAAAAATGCAAAGATGTAAAAAACGACTAGGTCTGGTAGGTCAGCGACTCCAATGCCACCAACGATAATTGAGCCTCAGCCTACCAACCTTATCCTGACCGCTCCAAATACAGATCTAGCTGGAGTTCCTGTGCTTGAAATTGAAGAGGCCCAATGAGCCAGAATGGGGGCCCTTATCTTGACATCTCTATCTCCTATCTGCAAAAGACTAACACTAATTGAGGAGAAATTAACTAATCTTGAACTGTTTGTCGTATCTAATCTTGGCTCTATTAAGGCCTGAGTGGGGTAAAATATGCGAACCTCGGAATCGATATCTAATGTGCTGTGCAACCCCGCGGATCCCAATCGCCCATTAGCGACCCCATCAATAGCCAATACAATGCCCTTATCATCAATTCCCTTATCATCTGGGCGGTATGGTGGGACGAGCATTGTTTCTAATGTTGGCGTAGTGGACCATGGAGGTGGTGCGGGTAATTTGGGGAACACATCGAGTGAATTTGCCCAGCTTATCCCGAGCCCCCCTAGGGTGGAGGAAGATAGATCATGTGCCAGGCAAACAAGTAATATCCTACAAACCAACCCTACTTTTGGCAATGACAACCAATTAATCTCGGCCCTTGGAGGTATGGGTCATTACTTACCTGTTAGGCATATTGATCTGGTAAATAGCCAGTCGAGAAATGATTGGAGGGTATTACATCTCCCACCGGCTGCTGCTCCATTGGTAGTGGTATTGAGGAATGTACCAACTCTACATCCTGGCCAGATGGAATCTACTGAACAGTTAATGGCAAAAACAATGCACAATTGAAGGAAGCAGGGGTATGGGGTTGGGATATTTGCAACCAACTGATAATGGCTAGACGTTCATCATGGGTTGGATTTTCCGCCAAGGACGGGGGAGGTGACTGTGTTGTCATCAATTTCAACAACGTCCATGTAGTGGATCTCCTACTGGAGTGCCTAGGGAGTAGAAATGTAGGGCCTTGTCCTGGGAAAATATCTCTTCTGCCCCTAGGGTTCTTTTACAGACCCCGTCACTACTCGCTCCTAGGAGGGAGGGTTCGTAGTGCCCCTCACAGGGTCATGAGCCAACCTCTCGACCTTAACTTAGTCAATCAATTTGCTCCATTGTCTGGCTTAGATGCCTGTGATTGACTGCCACATGTAGACACATAAGGGACAGAGAACACCCCTACTCACGCCTCTATTTCCCATGTGACAGATTTAATCCCCCAGGTAAAAACAAACAATGGGTCGCAGTGCACTGCAGGTTTGACCCAGACAGAACAGGGAGCAGTACTAGGATTGAGGACACTTGATATTTTATCCTGGAGCACAGCTGGGTTCTTATCAAAGACCAAATCTTCTAATTGGTCCAACTTTATTGAGTCCTATACATTGTTGTCCTCCAGGAGACTTGCAGCCTGATTCATGTACGGGCCGTTTTGCGTGTCCCTAATAGCGATTTATAGCGACTCGCTATAGAGGAAACGCAAAACGGCATTCATGTACTTTTCGGGGAAAAAATAGCGACTCGCACGCGGGCGCTAAAGCCGTTAGCGACCAACTAAAAACGCAGAAAAATCGCTATTCCCGGCTACCTGCGATCGGGAATGCGACTCGCAATCCCGTGCGATCGGGAATGCGACTCGCAATCCCGTGCGATCGGGAATGCGACTCGCAATCCCGTGCGATCGGGAATGCGACTCGCATTCTCGCGCGATCGGGAAAACGGGAAGACGCATTCCGAGCACCGTGATGACATCACATCCAGGAAGCAGGCAGTTCCCACCCCCAAAGACCACAGTGACGCTATCCTACGAGTGAGCACGTCGGAAAGCAGACGCCTAACCAGCGATAGCGACTCCAGAAACGCCTGAAATAGCGACCGCCATGTCTGAGGAACCTGTCGCTGGCCCCAGCAACAGCGCAGGACGAAAGCGAAAGCTCAAGTTCTCAGAGCAGGAGCTCGAGAACCTAATTGAAGGGGTGGTGGCCAACCATGACAGGCTGTTCGGCGTCAACTCCAGGAAGGTCCCAGAGCAGGACAAGCGGAGGATCTGGCTGGGAATAGCCTCCAGCGTAAACTCGGTGGGTGTGGCCGATAGGTCATTGGAGGAGCTACAGAAGCGCTGGTACGACCTCCGAGGTCGTGCCAAGGAGAGGGTGGCGGAGCGCCTTGGTGAGGCATCGGGCACTGGAGGTGGCGGACCGACAGTCCCACCCAACACACCCCTGGAGGACCAGGTTGAGAACACCTTGGAGAGGGAGGCGTGCGTTGGCGTGACCCCTCTGGACTCCTCCCGCCCCACCCAAGACACCCAAGGTAAGTGGCATGCGACTGCGACCCTGTCCCCTATGACCGTCCCTGACCAAATAGGCTCACTCATTGGCCCTTAGTCATGCCTATGTTGTGCATCAGGAAATGCCCTGAAGCATTGTGGGAGATGTAGTATGTCCACAATGTAGTAGTACCACAATGCAGCCAGAAAGGTTCCAAAGTACGCTAATCCACAGCCATCCAGGGAATGTCACCCAGCATGCATGTAACATCTGCACGTCTGACAGTCACATGCAACTAATGAGTATCCACTTACCCTCACAGGTGGCGCAGATAGCAGTGACAGTGAGAGGCTGCAGATTGATGAGGAGGCCCAGGAGGAGGATTCACAACCCGAAACCCAGGCACCAGCCCCTGCCGCTGCACCAACACCAGCAGCCAGGCCCCCCACCGTTGTGGCCCCTGCATCTAGCATCCCACCGGCAGCCAAGGCCAGGCCCCCCACCGTAGCTGCATCTGGATCTGCCGCACCACCGGCAGCCAAGGCCAGGCCCCCCACCGTACCTGCTCCTGCATCTGCCGGCCCACCGGCTGCCAAGGCCAGGCCCCCCACCGTACCTGCTCCTGCATCTGCCGGCCCACCAGCTGCCAAGGCCAGGCCCCCCACCGTACCTGCTCCTGCATCTGCCGGCCCACCGGCAGCCAGAGCCAGGCACCCCACCAATGTGCCTCCAGTTCCTGCCGCACCAGCAACACCTGCTGCGACACCACCTGCGGCTCGTGCAACGAGATCTGGGCCTGCGACAGCGGCAACACAGCGGCCGATCAGCAGGAGGGGCAATGGGCATCTCCATGCCTGTATGAGCGTCGAGCGGCGCATGCTCAGAATCCACCAGCGCCAGTCGCAGCAGCAAGGAGCCATCCAGCTCCAGCTGCACAAAATTGGCCGCAATGTGGCGGGAGTTGGAGACAGGATGGACCGCATGACGGCGGCCATGGGCCGCATGACTGCAGCCATGGAGGAGAACACTGCTGCGCTCATCAAGCACCGCAGTGTAGCAAGCAGGCGCCACCACCAGCTAATGAGCCGGCTGTCGTCCTATAGTAGGTCAAATTATGTGGCAGCAAATGCCACCACCCAGTTGTCGCGGCGCTCTCTCACCCAGCAGCACCAACTGGTCCAGTGCTGCGAGGACATAACCAGGGTCCTGGAGCACCTAACCACCGCCGTGACGGCACTTCACACACCTGTGCTACCGGCCACTGTAGGGGGAGACGATGCCAGTGAGGGTGCCTCCAGCGTGAGCAGCCAATCTGCCACGCAGGTCCCGCCACCTAGGCGCAGCACCAGGGCAACGCCTGGTACAGGTGCCCAGGATGAGGATGAGCCTCACAGGCGCCTGGGCATTACGCGCCGGAGGCGCCTTTGACACTGTCTGAGGGACACTGGCACAGGCTGACGCTAAGCCTGCCAAGAACCTTCACACTGCAGTATGCAGGAATACTGTAATTTGTAAATAGTTGAAACCATAACCTTTTTCTTGTGAATGGAACAAATACATTTATTTTGCTGCACACATTAGCCTTGTGTAATCATTACATTTTGCATGCAATTGTGATATGTGGGGTGGGGGAAGAGGGTGGGCTAGAAATTGTTCGCTGTGATGTGGTTGCGACATCTGTGGCCTTCAGCTGGGTTCTCCCCGCGTGCATGGTGCGCATGTGCTGGTGGCCGGTCGTCCCCCTCAGATTCACTGCCTGAGATGTCAACAGGTATCCGGCGCTTGGTTGCAATGTTATGAAGCATTGCACAGACAGCCACAATGCGGCAGCACGCTGCAGGACTGTAATACATCGCCCCACCTGTCTTGTGCAGAATACAGAACCTGCTCTTGAGCAGGCCAAATGTCCTTTCTATACAGTTCCTTGTCCGGATGTGCGCAACATTGTAGCGCCGTTGCTGAGGTGTGGCAGGGTTGAGGTAAGGGGTCAGGAGGTATTCCCGTAGTGCGTAGCCACTGTCACCTGAATGAGAGGAGCAGATGTTGATTGCCTGTGCAGCGCAGTTACTTCATAGCAATGTGACATTGTCGACAAAGTGTACTTACCAAGTAGGTGTCCTTCCCCAAACTCTCCCCTGAGCAGTCGTGTGTGGAGTCCGCTGTGCCTGAAGATAAAGGAGTCATGGGTACTCCCTGGGTACTGGGCCACAATGTCAGTGATGATGGTCTTGGCATTGCAGACCATCTGTATGTTGAGGGAGTGGTAGGACTTCCTGTTGCGGTACATATACTCCGTGGCAGCTGGTGGGCAGATGGCGACGTGGGTACAGTCTATGCAGCCGAGGACATGGGGAAAATGGGCGACATTGTAAAATTGTAGTTTTGTCAGGTCCAATTCCTGTTGGCTCGTGGGAAATGTGATGTGGCGGTGGAGCTGGCTGAGCATGGCGTCAACAAAAGTGTGGAGGCAGCGTGACATGGTGGGCTGGGATATCCCCCCAGCAGCGGCTACTATGCCCTGGAAACTGCCGGAGGCCAGGAGGTGCAGGCTGCACAATACCTGCACATGTGTGGGCACAGAATTGTTTCGCCTTGTTGGGTGCTGCATGATGGGGTCGAGTTCTTGTATCAGCCAGGTGATCATTTCCCCATTCAGCCTGTATTTAGCATAAATCTGTTCTCTGGTTTGGCCCAGCAAGGTGACCCGCTGCCGGTAAATCCTTTCCTGCCTCATGCGTCTCCTCCGTGCTGCTCGCTGTAGCCTTCGCCGCCTCACCACCATGTACATCCCTGGCATTGTGGAACGCCTAATGCTGCTGCTGAATGTCCTTATGTGTGATTGGTCAGGCCTGGACCTGTTGGTGATTGGCCAACAGTTTTTCAAATTTTACTTAATCATGGCTTTTATGGTTACCACCTGCTTTGAGTTGTCCTTAAATTGCGCCGCGCAAACGTGCGAATTTGCGCTTTTTCGCTATTGTATTTTTTTCATGAATGCCGATTGAGACAATATTGCGTTTCGCTATTCATTTCGCAGATTCCGTGGTTGGTTGCTAGTTCCGTATCGCTAATGCTCGACTACCCGGAGTCTGCGACTATTATAGCGTAATCGCTATTTGAATCGCTATTCTGTGTTTGCGAATTCGCTATTTTGTACTTGAATGCCGATTCCGTGTTTTGCACCCGCAATTGCATTTTCGCAGCCATTGCGGGCGCAATTTCGCTTCATGAATCAGGCTGTTGGTCTCTAAGTACGATCTTCCGGCCAGGCTACTTGGCATTTGCCAAGCCAGTAATTGCGAGTGCCAAAGGGCGAGCATCAGGTGGATTAACCATTTGGGTCAAACAACAGGTGGGCCTTCGGGTAGAAGAACTAGTGATTGATAATCCAGATATCCAGGCAATTAAAAATGACCCCTGTGTGTGAACCAGAGTTTATATTAATAAATAATTATGCCAGAGGGCTGGCAGGTGGGAAAGCTTATCTGACCATCTCCAGCCTGGACACATATATTAAATCACTAAAAGGGCCATGTAATCGGATTATTGCGGTAGAATTTAACTGCACGTACGAGCCACTTGGATTAGAATACGGGAGCCTCACTAGTGACGAGGATGCTGTTTGGGGTGTTCCGTCTCTAATGCTCGCCCCTATCAAGAGGTTGACAGAAGCCTCCCTACAGTTACAAAACTTAACACTAGAGAGGGGTCTTCGTGCAGCTAATGGAAGATGTAAATCTAACAGCAATGGTAATCCAACTTACATTAGTGGGCTAGGAAGCAGTAGGATTGATTATTTTTTTATTAGCTTAGAATTTTGGCAAAGCGTGAGGGACATGGAGG
Source organism: Lissotriton helveticus (assembly GCF_964261635.1). NCBI lineage: Eukaryota > Metazoa > Chordata > Amphibia > Caudata > Salamandridae > Lissotriton > Lissotriton helveticus. Next base: position 2,068,256,930 of record NC_136059.1, on the reverse strand, counting down.
TCGTGAAAAGACCAAAGAGTGATAATGATCCCCTTATATTGATATTAGATGTGAAAGGCCGCTTGATCATGAGTGGTAATATGGACACTGTAACAGCAGACGTGATCATGTCTCACGACTGCTGCAGGTCAAAATGGGCGAAGGGGACCGAGGATGAGGGCACCATAACTCAAATTAAGACAGCACTTGTAGACTCCCTCACCGCCCTCTCGCAACTCGATTTAAACGAGGATACTCTACCAGCCCTTACAGCAGCTCATGAGGCCCTCTTTGCCAAAACTGAGCTCTTTTTTTATAACCCTGTGTATAAATCTGCAAAATGGTATGACGTGAAATGCAGGAACGCCTATATGGCCTTGTCCAAAGCAATAAGGGCAGGTTTAATGCAGGAGGTAAAGATATTGAGACCTGAATGTAAGGCAACCCAACTGCGGGCTAAAAAGACCTACGATGAAAACAGATGTAGGGACTTGTTTGATGCAAGTAAGGGGAAGAACTGGTGCCGATTCTGGCATCTAATCAAGTGAGGTGGTGACAACACGGGTTCGGCACCAGTTAACAATGTCCCCCCTGAAGCCTAGGTTGCACATTATCAGGCTCAATTTTACTCGCATGTAAATTCTCCTGGGCAATATCAATATGGAGTCCCGGAGATAGTCCTAACATTTACCTCAGCGGAAATAGAAAGCGCTTTTAACGGGGTAGCTGCAGGTAGAGCCCCAGGCCCGGACTGCATCCCGGCAGATGTATTTAAATCTGACCGAGAGAATTAGCTGAAATATATTTTTATTTTTGCCAATGGTCTGGCTAGAGGAGCCCCCATCCCGGAATCCTGGCATGGGGAGGAAATCATCCCCATATATAAAAAAGGGGATCATGCTAGTGTAACAAACTATCGACCAATAAGCCTTATAGAGACTATGCAAAAGTTGGTGACTAGATTAGTGCTAATTAGGGTAAATAGGTGGATTGATGATAATGAAATTCTATGCACCTATCAAGCCGGCTTTCGTTCCCATGTTAGCACTATTGATCAAGTGTTCAGATTTATGATGATATAGTGGAATACAGTGGTCTTAGCTGGGGGCATTCTCTATGCATATATTAACACAAAATATATCCCGGAGTCTACATACCAATGGGACCACGGATGCTATAATTGCCCAAGAATATCTCCCAAAATAAATCCTAAAAAAAAATTCTATAATTTCACGGATTCCCATCACTCACCATTCCAGGTGACATGCTTCATCATCTGGGTCTCCTTTAAAAGGGCTACAACTCCACCCTATTGATGGATAAGCCCAATGATTTTTTTTCTTATAATCGATAGTCTACAGATGTGAGCTAACGTGTTGTAGAGTGTATGGGAAAAATGCAGTGCAAATGTGAATGTGAAGTTAAAATTGAAGCGTGGCCAGACCACAATTTTATTCTTGTCTGTCACGATCCAAATTAAAATCAGTGCAAAAGAACAGTTTCAACAAATAGCTGTCCGTAATAATCAATTGGTCAACATGTTTCAGCACATCTAGGTAAAACTGTACCCTGTGCTTTCATCAGGACCTATCAAATATTTATGCTACTGCAAAAGTGAAAAACAATAATAAATTAAGTGTCAATCAAGATATATATCCATGCATATATCCACTGGGAAACAATACAACCTTGTCACCTGTTTCTCACAATTCTCAATTCTCGTATCTCTTGAAAAATCTATCAGAAAATACAAAGGGAATACATGGCAATGAAACAGTCTAGGGTGTAAGTATACGTATCCCATATTATTAACCTTTGTAACACCCAATTTGCGAGCAGGTTGACCCTTAATATGGGCACTCATCCATCATTTCTTACCTCAAGAGTATGGAGAAAATACCTCGCCCCACCTGGCAACGGCTCAGGGTAATGGAGGCACCGCTCTAAAAAGGAAGGAACAGGGCACACCAACATGTAAATTATGGTGCTCTACCTTACCTTACATTTTCCAACAATTATTCATAATACAACCCAACAAATACAACACTTAACACATTTCTATTGAACCGTCTTCCTTGAGACCATAGACTGGTCCCATATTGCTTGTAAATAGGTGCTAGATTATATAAGCACACAGTTCTATTTAGTAAAAATTATTTGCAAAATTATTCTCCCAGTAATCTTAATTTTAAAAGGGGTCTTGCTCAGTAGCTAATCACAAATAATGTGATAATGGAGATCATAGCTCAAGTTCCAATAATCTCCTTGTATATGTCATAGGTAAGGCTAAACTAAACGATGTAATGTATGCATTCTCTATGCAGCATTTATAGATCTTAAATATGCATTTGAACTAGTGCCCGTAATAAACTGCGCTCTGTGTGCCTGTCATCTGCAATCCGGAAATCCGAGTCGGATTCCTTTCCAAATGAGCCCATCGGAATGGCTCGGTGGGAAAGGAATCCGGCCAGCAGTGACCGATTTGGTCGGAAAGGCTCCAAACATGGTTCAGAGCCCTTCTGGCCGAAATCAGAATCGGACCCTTAATTTTCAATTAAATAATTAATATTAGCAAAGAATTATTAATTAATTAAAAATCCCACCCTTCACCCCTATCGATACCACAACCGCACCTAAAATGAATTAAACAATTTTCAATTAATAATAATCAACAACTAATTATTGTTTAGTTAAAAATAAATTACTTCCCATCCTTTACCCTTATAAACCCCAAAACCTGCACCTAAAATTCATTACACAATTTCAATATTACATTTTCAATGAATTAATTATTTTTGATTAACAACTAATTAATAATGAATTACAAATAAATTACTTTCCACCATTTACCCTATTAAACCCCACAACCTGCACCTAAAATTCATTACACGATTTCCATATTTAATTTTCAATCAATTAGGTCATTTAACAGCAAATTAATAATTAATGAAAAAATAAATTACTTTACAATTAACACTATAAAATATCAATTACATAAATATATTTAAATGAAAATATATAATTGAATAATTATAATTAAATTACTTCCCACCCTTTCCCCCTATAAACCCACAACCCTCTACGGAACTAAAAAATGCTAAATTGAATTAAAATAAAATATTATATTAAAAAACATAAACAATACGTATACACAAAAATTCATCACATACACTTGAAATATATTAAAAAATCGATATTTTAAACAGCTATATTTTTGCAAACCATATTATTGACTTCAATATTTTTAAAAACATTTCTTACCTTAAATTCGATATTCTTGACCATGATATTCTTGCTGTCAGTATTTCTCACTGACTATATTTAGGACTCGATATTTCTGTAGTCGACATTTCCAACTCAATATTCTGTCTGCACACCCATCAGAAAACTCCCTGGATCTGCGGAGGAACAGAGGAGTACACAATCTGATGTTTGAGACTGTTGTGGAGGCCTGGACCTGCTCCTAAGACTAAGAAACAGCCTCCAAGGCTCAGTTGGCTGACCTCCTATGTGGCTTTTATGTCTCAACAAGCTACAAGGGACTATTTTCCTGAAATAGTCCACTAACCAGTAACAACTGTGACTGGACTGAATCTGTTGGAAGTATCTGCTGGAGGGACTCCTGCCCCTTGTGATGTCCCTGAGGTTCAGGGAGCCTTGGAAGTTACCAGAAATAGCTGCTTCAGAAACTCTGAACATTTGCCATTAAGAACATTTTTGGACATCCAAGAACATTGTAGTGTTCTCATAGCAAGGGTATCCGATTTGGAAGGAACTTCTTCATATGTACCTTCTGGCTTACCATGCTGGAGAATTTTGAGTTCCATCAGAAAAGACTAAGGGCATTATTAGGATGGGGGCGGACTTTGTCCGCCCGCTATATTGCCGGTAAAAGGGACCACCCGCCATATGTGTGGGGGTCCCATGGGTGACATTAGGATGCGCCTGCCACACTGGCGGGCGCATCCTGCATTTTTGACATTGCGGTGGATGGTGCTGCCCAAAATGCATGTTGTGCATGCACAATGTGGCAGGCACCGCGAGGTGCCTGCCCTGTTGTGCATGCACATTAGGGGGTTACCATAGGTACCCCCATGTGCCCCCCCACCCCCAACATCCTAGGAGCACGCAACGGCCCTCAAACTCAAAATCCGCATGCCTTTTCATTGCGGCAACTCTGTCACGGAAAGGCTCCCTCCCGCCTGCATCCTGATATGGATAGCAGTGTCTAGCAGACACCGCCACCATATGAATCCCTTTTCCACCCGGTTGACTTGTCGACCGGGCAGAAAAGCGGCGGACGGTCTTCCCGTCATATTAATATGGCGGGGGAAATGGGTGGCGGGCGGACTAGGATGTAGGATGGATCACCACCGCCATGCGGACGGTGGCAATCCGCTCTACATCCTAATGGGCCTCTAGGTCTGAAGGCAGAAATCTTGACTGGAGGAAGGTGCCCAACGAGAGGACTTCTTCAGCCGAGAATTTCCTCCACTCAAAATTTTTACTGCTAAAATTAATGGCTTCAACAAGATTTCACCCAGCCACCACCTGGCTTCACGAACACTTCAGCAGATACAGTCTGCAATCATGGCCACTGGAGGATTTTGACTTCCATTGTAGAGACTAAGTAGAAGGTAAAATCTAGGTGTGAGAGGTACTCATGGAGTTACACTTTGTGGAATTCTAAGGAGTTACCTAAAAAAATGAGCGAGATTCTGCAGAGCTCCAAGATCAGTGGATTTGCGGTCCATCACACTGATTTTTAGCTCCGGGACCTTACCCTGCGCTGCAAAATCAGCTCAAACAGCACCACATGCCAGAGGGCATTGCTTCTTTCCGCTGCTGTTAGATCCGGGGGGTCTCTAGTTGGCAGAGGTAGGTACCAATGTCCAAATAGGGACCCTTGCTTCTAGTCAGTGTGAAGGGGATACACTCTTTAGATAACCCCTGCTCACCCCCTTGGTAGCTTGGCATGAACAGACAGGCTAATCAAAGGCAAGGTGTAAAGTATTTGTGCCAACACTCACAGTAACACAGTGAAAACACAAATGGACTCCACACCAGTTCAGAAAAATAAAGTATCTTTATCTATACTACACAAGACCAAAACGACAAAAATCCAATATACAAAGTTCAAGAATATGATTTTAAAAGAGTTCTAGGGTTTTTGCGTCAAAATAATCCCCAGTTACGTCACTCTAAGCCCGAAGTACCTGTAGATGCGACAAAAGATCCAAGTGGAAAACAAGCGATGCGTCACTCCTGAGACCCTGGAGAGGCGTTGCGACAACCCCGCTGCACGCAGCGGGCATGTTGCGACGAATCCGATCTGTATGGGGAGGGATGTGATACCTTGTGTGGATTCCAGTGTGCAGGTTCGGTAGGAAGTGTCTCGCACAGGCACGATGCGACGATCTTCGGGACGGCGACGATCTTCAGTGCGGCGGCGATGCGTTGCACAGCGTTGATCTTCTTCTGTCACGGCCCCATGATGGATTGGCTCTGCGACGATGTTCACAGCAACGGGATGCGATCCGCAAGCAAGCGGTGCGAAGGTTTCCCACAGCGATGACAGGTTCTGCGATGATACTCGCAGCAACAGGAATCTTCCCGCACCGGGGCGATGCGCTCCGCAAGTGAACGATGCGTTGGTTCTTGCAGCGGCAACAGGTGCTGCAACGATCTTCACGGTGGTGGGAATTTTCTCTCACTATTGACGATGCGCGCCACAAGGAAGCAATGCTTGCAACATTGTAGATCTTCTGTTCTTCTTCTTTTCCAGATTCCCACACAGCAGGCAACAACTTCCAGAGGCTGCACAAATGGCTCATCCGGACAGGCACAGCCCATAGTCGGCATTCGGACATCTTCCGATTCCTCGCGGATCCGCCAGTGAACCGACCGGGACTCAACGACGGCATCACTGCCTACGTTACCCTCACTCAGCCATCCATACCTCGCTGCCCTAGACGGATTACCGAACGGCGGTTGAAACTTAATAAACCCACGTGCCCCGCATTCTGCGCATCAAGCCTGGCAATGGACGCTCCACTGGAGCTATAACACCTGCCATTCATCCATCAAACGCTGTGCCTGCTGGGTCATCGAACAGCGGATGAAACCTAAATAATTCCACGTGGCCCTTCAACTTCACCTGAAGACTTGGCATTGGATGCTTCAACAACGCTTCAACAGCTCACCTTAAGGCTCTCACCCAGCTAAGCCTTCGGCGTTTTATTTTTGAATCAGGCAAATTAATTCTTTAAGTCCTGAAGATGATCCCTATATAATTCGAGCGCGGGATCGAAACGTCGACTCCTTTGAGTAGACATACGCTTTACCTTTTCATATTAGTGTATGTATGTGTTACTCCAGGACACACTGATAATTTTGATTCAAAACAGTGCCCTGACAGCTCACCCTGTTTGCCTGAAATTCTTTCACTTTACTACTTTCTCACTTCCTCTTCCCTTGCACGGTACAGGACTGTGCCCTACTGTATTATAATGCTTTGTTGCTAAAAATGTACCTTTACCCGTAACAATTTACTTGATTATTAAATTCCCTGTCCGGCTGGACAAGGGACAGAAATATATAGTAGCCTACTGTGGTCTATATAATATACTGTTTTATAACTTTCTTATGCTGAGGACCTTCTGTTCCCTTAAAAGCACAAATGGCTCAAGCACTCTAGGAAGGGCAGAACTCACACTGCAGAGTTCAGGGGGGAAGCTGGGGGTGAAGTCCTTTTGTTCCTGGGACTTCTTAGCAGGAGTCCAGCTCTCCTCAGGCACTTGGAGATCTCTTCAAGCAAAGGGACACAGCGACTTTGTTTTCCTGACTTCTTCTTTCCTTTGAGAGAAAGGGGCAGGGACATCAGCCGCCCAGCAGGAGGTGGAGCCAGCATTGTGGAAGACATGCACAGCCCTATTCAGGCCCAGGTGCTATCCCCTCACACCACTCAAGATACAGATGCAGCTATTCAGCCTATGGCTGACTCACTCAGCTCCTTAGAGCCGACCCAGCCCCTGACAGTCACAAACCAGACAGTCAATTCACAAACAGGCCAAGGCACACAAAAAGGTCAGACAAAAAAACAGTCATTCTCTAAAAGTGCTGTTTTTAAACACAGGATTTAAAAAACATCTTTCCTAAAAGATGTGTTAATAAATGCTGGGTTCAGGGATACTGCACTTTAATTTCTTATCTTGCTCCAATGGGAAGATATTCAGGTAAACATTATACAAAGCATTCCCCATTATAGCCTATGGGCAAGATAGCCTTTCAATAGTGAAAGACGAATTTGGCAGTATTTCACTACCAGAGCATGTCACTACATTAGTACATGCTCTTACTTTAACATACACTGCACCCTGCCCAGCGGGGTACCTTGGGTCTTCCATAGGAGTGTCCAATTTGCACAGCAAGGGAAGGGTTAGGCCTGGCCAGTGGGGACACTGGTCAGGTCAGCATGGCAGTTAGAAACTGCACACAGGCACTGTGGTGGAAGGCCTGAGACACATTTTTAGGGCTACTCATGTGGGTGGCACAATCATTGCTGCAGGCCCACTTGTAGCAGTTTAATCACCTACCCTGGCACACTTAGTGCACTCTACTAGGTACTTACTGGTCAATCAAATATACCTATCATGGATAACCAATCACAATAATAATTTACCCAGGGAGCACTTGCACGTTGCCACTGATCAGCAGTGGCAAAGTGCCCAAAGCATCTAAAACAGCAAAAACAAAATCCAGCACAGCGTCACAAATACAGGAGGTAGATGCAAAAAGTCAGGGGAAACCATGCCAAGGATGCCAGGCCTAACAGCTGCTCAAGGTGTTTTTCTACTCAGGCGGCAGCTTTGGCAACATGACTGGCAACTTTCTCAATTTGAGCGGTAGCGACCTCCCTTGATGGCCCGCATTGAGAAAACTCGCCTGGAGGTGGTCTAGCGCTCATTTTTCGCCACTGGCTCTCGCTAACATAGGGGGTCATTAAAATAGCGGTGAATCCGCCCCTGGCAGCCTGCAGATGGCAGATTCACCTCCATCGTGCGGCCATTCTCCGCTTGCCAGATGAGTCTGGCGGGCGGTTTGCCTGGCGGACGGGAAGTCTGTGTGCCATGGGTCCGACACAGACAATCGGTACGATTGCCTGTCGGACCCACCTTGCATTCACAAAATGGTGGCAGTGCCTAGCAGGCATCTTCCACCAGATTAGGATGCTGCATTCCCACCAGCTTGTGCATGGCAGTTCAACCGCCATTCACGGGCTTGTGGGATGTACGTTGGGGGCCCATTGCAGGCCCCCCTTTGGCAGGGGCATTTTAAGTGTGCACGCCCCCCAACATTTCACCGCACTCTGTGGCAGGCACCTCGTGGTGCCTGCCACGTATTGCAGGGAAATGCACAACATCAATTTTTACCATTGCAGCGGATGCTGCAGCCAGCAGCACCAGCTGCAATGGTAAACATGCACAATGCGATCCCCACAGTGGCGGTCGCATTGTAATTGCACTTGCGGGACCGCCACCATTTAGGCAGCTGGCTCCAGTCCCGTGACGATGGCAGACAGACTTAAGTACGACCACCTAGCTAATGACCACCTTAATGTTGGCAAGCCATGCACAAGAAAAACTCCTCTAGCTAGTGGAATTTTTTCCAAGCAGAGTGCAGAGTGGGTAAACTATGTGAGAGGAGTGGAGTGTACCAGCCACCCTTAGTAAAATCTTTGACCAGGCTGAATCTGCTTGGCATACCTGAACCATGTTCTATTGCAGTCAGCCTGAAATTTACATCCAGGTCATCTGTGACCTGTGACTATGGATTGTTTTTTTTTCTTTTTCTTTGTGCTTTTTTCCTTAAGTTTTTAGAAAATCATATCTCTGATTCCCCTTATTGATTTTCGTTGCTTTAATGTCATTTTTCTCATTGACATTTTGTATTATTTTCGAAATTGCCTGTGAGGTTTTTATTGAGCTGTGTTTTGACTTTTTAACTTATTTCTTTACTACTAAGGGCCTGATTCTAATCTGGGTCGGAAAGCTCTCCGACCGAGCCAGATCCAGGAGTGTTTTCTGACCATGCCGGACTCCTGCAGTCCGACCAAGCGAGTACGATGGGGCCGCATGCTGCCAGACTCTGCTCGGTTGGACTCCCATAGAAGTCAATGGGAGCCTGTCGTACGACGCGTACATGGGCTCCCATTGACTGAATGGGTACGTCTCGCACAAGGGCGCCCCCTACAGTGGGTATGCATCGGTCCCATCCTCACCTTACATGCCTTTGTTCTCCCCCTGTGTCTGAGTCGTAAGGCTGCGGCTGATGGGGGTCCGACGTGGACCCCCAAAGGCAGCTTCCCGGATGTTTTGCGAGCCAGAAACTTCGGGTCAATCCGGCTGTCCGACGCGTGCATCGTACTGGCTCGGTAAGAATTGGCCTCCATTGCACAGCACGGTTCGCTTACGGCCAACACGTAAGGAGCAATCGGGACCCGGAAACGTATCGGTCAGCGATTTCATGTTTCCCTCATCGTACGTGCTTGCTCGTGCAGTGGTACGAGATGGTCGGAAAACACGCGTCCAGCTCGTACTTTTCCCTGCCAGATCGTGGCCAGATCGCGTTCAGAGCCATTCCGAGCGAGATCGGAATCAGCCCCTAAGTGCTTTACACATTTTCCCATGTGAGGCCAGTTTGTGGTATGCCATAGCTACGAGAGAGGGAATCCTGGGTTAAATTATTGAGACTGTGTTTTATTCTGACGAATTTATGGTCGTAGTCAGTGATGTGGACTCACATGCTGCTCATTTACTAACGCACTTTCTGACAAATATCAATGAGCAAAGAAGGGGCTTAACAGGCACTAACAGGGATTTCAGTTAATTCTCTTGTAAGAGCAGAAGATATTTACAATAAATAAAAAGCAGACATTGAACCAATGAAGAATTTCAAAATGCAACCACCTGAGCTCTAAACTCAGGAATAGGGCGGATTAGCAAAGATGATTCTACGTTATATGCATTGGTTGTTTATTAGCAAACGCCATAGATTTTAAAACAAAATGTCCATGCATGGATGTGGATGTAATATCTTTGAAGATCATCGGGAGAATGAAGAAGAGGTGTCCTTGTTCTTGCTATGTGGGAGAGTAGTTACCAAAAGAAGAAAAAAAAAGCCAATCAAGAATTGCACGTTATAAATGGAGACTGGCTTGTCTCCAATACAATAAAAGTCAACATTTACTAGTAAAAAAAAAGAGACCAACCAACAGTGGTAAAGCGAATCAACAAAAGTGAAACAAATTAGCACATTAATTTGCCCTTGTGGAAAATGAACATAACAAATTCAAATGACAGTAAGGAAGTGGTCTCAAGTCCCCAAGCAACCTGTAACCAAGGAATGAAATGAATATAAATGTAAAAACATGCCAAAGTCGACATGAAGATCCTGCGAATGTCCACCGCCTTATCAGTTCTGTGTAGCCACACAAACACAAGAAATTAATAAAACAAAGGGTTGCCTGTAAGCGGGAAGCATACGATCAAGCCATCATACTTGCGGCAGAACACAAAATGGAACAATTTGTGAAAGGGCACAAGTAAATCTACTAAATTGAGCCTGCAAATTACCATTGAGGCAAACATCAAAACATACTGGTAAACACAAAAGGTAAAACATAACAATGGAAAAACGACTCAATAAAACTATCCCAAACTAAAACAATTACGGCCTGATTTAGAGTTCGAAGGACGGGTTTCTCTGTCACAACCACGAGGGATTTTTCATTCGCCGTATTACAAGTGCCTTAAATCCGTTGACACTTGTGATACGGCTGACAGGATACTACTCACTTTTGTGAAGGAGTAAACAATTTACCGAACTCGAAATCGGGCCCAAATTCATCCTTGCAAACAAACAATATAATAATTCAAAATAAGAACCAGGTGTTGGTCAAAGTCTAAGTTCGAATGTCTAACTAAGGATTGAGAATAAGGTGCACACGTATATAATCATTATATTCAAATGAAATCAACCCTTTGTGAACTCAGATTACAATATTATATTTCAAGCAGAATTACATTGCAGAGTGTCAGTATGATCCATTCCTGATCACAGCGTTTGCTCAGCAGACGCAGTTCCGACGCAGAATGCACACATTACAGTTTCTGTCCCTATTTCTGTTTCTCTAGCAATTGTGGCTGCTGGCGTCATTACTTTCTCACTTCGTTGAAATACCAGGAATTCCTCCTGTGCTCCAGTAGTTCCAAAGGTTTTTTATTGCGATTGCCAATTTTCAATCCACGGTTCGGACTCTTTCACACAATTCCAATATTAGAATCCATTTCCCTTCCAGAAACTCTTTTTTTGTCCTAACCGATTGTTTACAAAAAATATTGCTGAAAAATATATGCCGAAAGCACAGTTTGTACACACGTGTGTAGAGTTTACATTACTATCATAATAATAATACGTGCAATGTTAGTCCTATAACATTAAGGGATTAATCAGTGAGACTGAGCTCATAAAGCTTCAACATACTGGTGTAAAATTGAAAATATGATAAATCCCACTGAATATATAAAACCTAACTCTCAAATAAAAATAGTAGCAGTAGAAAAGTTTAAACATGGAGAACAGGAAAAAATCAGAATCGTGAACGTTTAAATATTAAAATGGCATGGCAAACATCAAACCACATGAAGCAGTGCAATGAAAAGTGCATAGGGTCAACTAGAATTAATGAATACACATACTAAATTTGATCATCAAGCTAAATGGAAGATTTACATCATAGCATTCAGCTCTAACAGTGTAAAAAGAAAAGTTGAACAGTAATCAAAACTGGGGGACATATTATCAAGAAAAGGCGTTACATGTTAGATGTGAAGACATCTAACATGGGCTTCAATTGGAATTCATAGAGCATATTATCAAGCACATTATCGCCTCTTTATCGGCAGTTTCCTGCCGATAAAAGCGGCGATAATGTAACGCCCATTCTTGATATGGATTTCTTGGCCATGTTGAGCCTTCATCCCTTTCATTCAGTTGTGCATTTTCTTTTGGCACAAGCCTTAGTAATTCGGAATCAAAATTTAAATACAATTAGGGAGTGTGGAGGGTTAGAATTCAGGACTGTGACTAAAAAGAAAAGGTAATGAAGATTACCAGTAAGTAACCAGGACATTACCCTCACCTCTGTTTTCATCGTACAGTCCTTACTTCATGAGTAAATACCCAAGCACACAGTTTTGATTTTGAGTCACTTATGCAAAACTAGAAACCACACCAAAATATGATTAATGCTACCCCGTGTATTTCAATAAAAATAAATTTAAATAGGCATTTCAGTCTTCATGCACAGCAGCAAAACATGTGAACCAAGTTCTGCAGATGAAGACCCTCCCATCTGCAAGCGATAGAGTAAACTAAAAGAGTGCTGTGTGGGCCATGTGGCGGCACACCATATATACTTAAGAGTCGTTCCCTTAAATGATACCAAAGAATTTGATAACCACAGATCTTCCTTGGACTACTGGAGGTAGATCTTGACCCACTACTTCGTAAGACTTAGATATGGCCAGTTTGTCCCACCTGGAAAGAGTAAATGAGGAATGTCATAGTTCTCTCCCCGAAAGATGGAAAGTCACAAAGGGTGAATGAACACTCCTGGCTAGATAAACTATCACTGTTATGTGCACATCCAAGGTATCGAGGTCAGCCATCTTGTCTGAAGAAGCATCTGGGAAAAATATAGGAAGAACAATAACTTTTGTGCAATGACCAGTAGTTGGGAACATAGGAAGGAAGGATGGACTTGGTCACAGGACCTATCTCTCCAACCTTGAGAAATAAGTCATAGCCTCTCAAATTCTAGACCCCAAGAATCAAACACCTCACAGAAGTTATGAATAAGTAAGGAAGTAGCGAGGGAGATGGACATAGGGGCCTCCTGGAGCAACCTGGAACTACCAGGAGAACTTTAGTGTGATCCTCATGAATCTTATATGCTAGTCTCAAGATCAACTGCAGGGCGGCAAGCAATAAAGAAGATCCATTGACCTTGGATTTAACAATGCATCTACTGCACATGTATTTGAAGATGGAATCAGAGAGAAGACATAAGGAAGTAGAGAGCTCCCTCCGCAGTGAAGAGATCCAGTCACAGCCTGCAGAATCTCTTAAAAAATATGAGGAAACAGATTTGGACATAGGCAAAGAGTCACTGGAGATGGAAACTGATGACTCAGCAAGTCTGCAGGCCCATACTCCTTCCCCAGAAGATAAACTGCTGAAAGGGACAAGAGATTCTCTTCTGCCCAAAGTCAGATCTTCTAACAAAGGAAAACCAGATCTTTGGTATCCATTCCCCTTAAGCGAGTTAAATATGACCAGACAACCTGGTTGTCTGCCTGAACACAAAATACTTGAAATGTTATATGAGGAGAAAATAAAGGAAAGCCTCCTGATCTTCTGCCAACTTCTTCCAATTTGATGACCAGGCAGCTTGATGGGACAACCACCACCCTATTGCTCTGTGGTGTCTGAAAATTGCTTCACATCCCTTCATTGCTAAATTCAGGATGAGTGGTGAGTTCAATTGATAATCCTTATCTAGATTTGAAGGGGTTAATCACCACTGGAACTTCTCTTTGATCTATGCTATTATTGGGTCCAAAGGCCAATGTTGGCTTCCAAAACTAGAGAAGGATTTACATACAAGGAAATACTATACAAAATGGGAAGGCTTCAAGGAATGAGGGTGAGACATTAGGCCATCTCACCCTGCCCCGGAGCCAGTTTCTCACTGAGGCAAGACATTTGTCCAGTAGAGATCTCAGATGAGTGGATATTTTCACTTTCCTCTCTTGTACAACTTCAGTGAAGTCTGTTTGAACCAGAGCTTCAATGAATATGAGTTTTTGCATGGAGTTAGGTGCAATTTTTGAGGTTTAGCAAGAAACTGTGTTGTTGAAGCAAACCTGCTAAATAGCGTCCACCTTTAAAAAAGAGGAAGTAGCTATTATCCAGGCATCCAAATATGATACATTTGAATACAAGAGGCACACAGAATACCAACCAGTGGTGCCATCCTCTTAGTGAACACTCTGGAGGCCGAGGAGAAGATGAAGGATAGCACCCAAAACTGATACTGGGTCCCATCTGCCACAAATAGTATTTCTTTTTTGGAATTTAGGTGGATTGGTATATGACCATAGATGTCTGGCATTTCAATAGAACAAAGAAAGTTCCTTTGTTTGATGTGTCACATGATTGCTTGAAGAGACTTCATCTTGAACGCTTGACATGGTATATATCTGTTTATACACTTCAAGTTGAGGACTGGATGGAATATCAAGAAGATTTTTCAACAAGAAAGATGATTGCATAATAGTCCAGACCCCTTTTCTCTTGCGGTAGTTTGAAGATGGCCACTTTTTCTAAGAACAAGCAGAATCCCTGAAAAAGGCTTGGGAGCACATTAGGATGGCGGGGGGACTTTGTACGCCCACCATCCCGCAGTACAGAGGGCCCGCCTGTCATAAAGGCGGGGGTCCCATGCCTGCTATTAGGATGCGCCCGCCACAGTGGTGGGTGCTTCAAGCATTCCTGACAATGTGGTGGGCGGTGCACACAGCACCGCCCGCCACAATGCCAGGAAGGCATGTTGTCCACTTCCTTGCACAACATGGCAGACACCGCGCGGTGTGCACCCCCCACTCCTCCAGAGTCCCTGGGGGCCCGCAACGGGCCTCCCTAGCACACTCCGCATGCCTTTCCTTAGCGGCTTTGCCGCCACCATATTGCAGCCTTTTCCGCCTGGTCGCAAGTTGACCGGGGCGGAAATGCGGTGGACGGTCTTTCCGTCCGCTGCGGACCCCCCAGCCATAATAATATGGCAGGGGGTCTTTTGTACAGGGATGGCGGGCGGATTGCCCCTGCCAGGCCGGCGGTGACAACCGCCGGCCTGGCGGGGGCAATCCGCCCGCCATCCTAATGGGGCCCTTAGTTGGGATATCAGGCATTAAAGAAGAAGAGTGTTAGGGAGGAGAATGACTCACAAAGAGTATAACCTGTCAATACAATCTCCTGTACCCAAACATCTTTCACCGTGGATTGCTATATGTCCTTGTACAAAAAAGGTCTGCTCCAACTGAAATTGCTGGAGCATAGTCATGACTTTGGGGTAGGAGAAATCAGAGAGGGTTGAAGAAGATAGCGTTTGCTGAAACTGGAATTTGTCGATAGCAGGGGAGTCCTGGCCATGGCCCCTGTCTTTAAAGAACGTTTTACCTCCTATGGCAGATCATGGACTAAAAGCCCTCCTATATCCAAAGCCTCGACTCCTGGCAAAAGATCTTGTGGGAGTACATCATTTCTTATCCTCCACTAATTTCTTTACAAAGTCCTCAAGCTTTTGACAGACGATCTTGGAACCGGTGAATGGAATTGTCAATAGTAGAGCATTTAGAATGCATTATTTTTCAATGAACACATCCAAATGTGCCTCCAGGCTGCAACCACTGCACTAGAGGCAGTCATTGAGGCACACCGGATGTCGAATGATATGTCTAGAAGGAAACTGACCTTTTGCATCACAGTTGATAGGGTATTCAAACAGTAAACACCGTCATTCTTTTGGTTAGCTAATCATTAAAACATTTCTGAGGAGGGGTTGGACAGAATAAGTGGCATAACCATTGGCACATACTGCAAACTTTGAGGTTGAATATATCCTTTGACCATGACATTGGTTTGAATGTCCACAGCATCTGATGTAAGGACATCCTCTGACATAACCATGATCTGAGTCAAGAGCTCTGCCATCAAATTCTTACCCTTCACATTTGCTAGGAGAATCTTGGGAAAGACTGTTTCTCCAAGGCCTTACTTTTTCATGTGCAAGCACCCTCTTCACAGTGCTATGTAATGGCAGAGATTCCGGCTCAGTATATTGGTAATGAGCAAAACGATCTTCTACATTTAACCTGGGTTCAAGAGGAAAGAAACCTAGGTTATCTCTAAGGGTTGCAACGCCTCTGCCAAATATAAATCCCGGATAAAACACTCCTTGATATCTTCTTCATCAGGGTTAACAGTGCTAGCAGCAGAATCCAACCTGGATATTTTTGGTGGAGAAGTAGTCCTCCTGGTTTTCAGGGCTGATTCTACAGTTCAATTAATCATTTGCTTTAACATATCCATGAACGGTAACTGAAGTGGAATCTGGCCCCTCCTGAGCCATAGTATCAACTTGATGGCTGGAGTAGCTTTCTTCCTCCATGCCCAGCCTGTAGAAAAAACACAAGGGCTTCAACCTAGTTACCCATGGAACAAATTCACACTTTTCACAGGAAGACATGAGGTGACAATTTTAGGAAGAGGCACGGAAGGAGAAACACAATGCTTTAAAACTGTTGAGCTAAACATTTCTTACAAAATCATGCAAATGCAAGAAGCATTTCACCATTTTTAGGGTTTAATAATAATAGCTCAACTCCCCCAGAAGCTAGTCAGTAAATCTTTGAAAAAAAGGGAGGATCGTTACGGATTGCTCACCAGTCAGTATGATCGGAAGCTGTGAGAAAACCCCCCATGCTTCACATGAAATAACACAAAATATTTAATATAGAATTAAAGACTGATAAAAATGAAATAAAATGATGAACATGAATATTACACACCTACCTCGGTTGTGCAGGTATTAAATTCTACAATGTAGAATTAAACAACAGTAAGTGCTCATAGTGAGTTCCTGTTTTAAGGCCTTCTGGGATATAGTTGCACCATCTTGGGTGTATAATATTGGCTAGGCTGGGTAAACATTAACTGTGAGGACAGGAGACAACTCATAGAGAAGGGGCTGTATGAAGAAAATGTACGAGGAGTTCATCTATGATTGCAAGTGCTGTGACCAGCTTTCAGAAGCAAGCAAATCCCTGTACTCTCTCCATTTCAAGGACAACATGGGCGTTAAAGCATTTTGTCTCATCCACTGCAATGTCAGTAAGTCGCTTAATCCCAGACATTCTTTCCTTATTACTCATATCATACCAAAGGACTAGATGACTAAAATATGTTTCCCTCACCCTGATGTCCATCTCTAAAATGAGGGAAAATTAGTTTAGGGAGAATCCTGAACACAAATGGCCTTACTTTCTGTTACTCTCCTCCACCTTCCCTCTAATTGGGAACACAATATATGACAACACACGCATTAACACCTCTGTTCTTCTGAGCTCCAACCAACATTCTCTATTGCACTAGTGAACATTCTCAATGTGCTCATCTACCTTTCTATAGTGTGGACCCAGAATATTGAATCCGGAATATTGAGTCATGTAAATATGAGGACAAAATATCCAATCCATAATATTGAATGGTAAGAAAGTATTGGTTCCCTATACCTAACTTCACATATATGTACTTTAGTGGTATACATCTTCAAGGTACGTATGTGTGGAGTTAGGAACAGTAAATATATACCTCCCTATATGCACTTTCCTTTCAATGTTTCATCCTTCGATATCCTGTTTGTAATTTTCATGTATGTCAATATTTTTGGGGTTGATATTCAGTAGTCCAACCTCGCTGCACACCTTTTAGCAGTCTGGTAGGGTCTCACTTTGGTGGACATGTTCTCCTTTAGTCTTATAAATTCCTTAATACAAAAATAAACACCTCTTTAATTTTTATAAAAATATTCAGGCTTCCATTTCAGTGATCACTGATTGATTTTTTCCTCAATATAGTGATAATGGAAGAAAGTGGTTACTGGTTGTCTGGGGTGTGAGCTCTGATCAGGCAGTTACTACAATCCTTGTGCACAAGCAGACCCCAAATTAACCTGTACTCAATGCCCTGATAGCTTGGCACAGAGCGGTAAACATCCTTAACAACAAATCCTTCACACTGAATAATTTCACCCCGCATACCAGCACTCCACATGGTGCACCTACCCCGGAAACCATCACTCTGCATGTCATTACATCGCATGCACTTTTACAACGCATGCAATGTAATAACGATCCACCTCATTGTGAGAAAACTGAGGCTCTTCCGTTTCCTCACAACAACGTGCACCGCCTCCCAGACGAAGCAGGAACAAGGAGAGAGGAACCACGAGGAGAGAAGTGTAAGGGGGATTGGGCATGGGGTGGGGGTTACCTTTTTAGGATGTATGGAAAAGTTGGGGGGCGTGCAGGGTAGTGTGCAGAGTGGGGGTAGGTGGAGGGTCGTGCTGGGGGTAGTGCTGGGGGTAGTGTTTAGGATTTAGGATAGTGTTGTGGTATTGGTGTGGTGTAGGGTAGTGTTTTAGGGTTTAGGGTAGTGTTGGGGGGTCGTGCAAGGTAGTGTTCCAGTGTAGAGAGCAGGATGGGGGTCAGGGAGGGTCGTGCTGGGGTAGTGTTTAGGGTTTAGGGTAGTGTTGTGGTGTTGGTGTAGTGTAGTGTAGTGATTTAGGGTTTAGGGTAGTGTCAAGGGGTCATGCAGGCTAGTGTTTCAGTGTGGGGAGGGTACTGGGGTTAGGGGCAGGGTCATGCTGGGGGTAGTGTTTAGCATTTAGGGCAGTGCTGTGGTGTTTGTGTAGTGGAGGGCTGTGTTTTAGGGTATAGGGTAGTGTCGGGTCATGCAGGGTAGTGTTTCAGTGTAGGCACAGGACTGGGAGTTGGGGCATTGTAGTGCTGGGGGTAGTGTTTTAGGGTTTCGGGTAGTGTTGGGGGGTCGTGCAGGGTAGTGTTTCAGTGTAGGGAGCAGAATGGGTGTCGGGGAGTGTCGTGCTGGGGCAGTGTTTAGGGTTTAGGGTAGTGTTGTGGTGTTGGTGTAGTGTAGGGTAGTGATTTAGGGTTTAGGGTAATGGTGGGGGGTCATGCAGGCTAGTGTTTCAGGGTAGGGAGGGTACTGGGGATAGGGGCAGGGTCATGCAGGGGGTAGTGTATTATGGTTTAGGGTAGTGTTGTGGTGTTTGTGTAGTGTAGGGTAGTGTTTTAGGGTATAGGGTAGTGTCTGGGGTCATGCAGGGTACTGTTTCAATGTAGGCATGGGACTGGGAGTTGGGGCATGGTCGTGCAGGGGGTAGCATATTAGGGTTTAAGGTAGTGGTGTGGGGTTTGTGTAGTGTAGGGTAGTGTTTTAGGGTTTAGGGTAGTGTTGGGGGTTGTGCAGGGTAGTGTTTCATTGTAGGTACGGGACTGGTGGTAGGGGCGGGGTCATGCAGGGGGTAGTGTATTAGGGTTTAGGGTAGTGTTGTGGTGTTTGTGTAGTGTAGGGTAGTGTTTTAGGGTAGTGTATTAAGAAATGTACAGTTTTAAATTAATACTCGAGAATTAGTTAAGAATACATTATTTTTAAATTACTTACCGACCCAAAACCCCTGTTTTCCTGCTATCCCGTACCAGTGGATAAGTAACATAAAAAAAGAGATGTACACTTTTGAATTAATACTCGAGTACTATTTTTTTTCAAATAATTAATTTAAATACTGTTATTTTTAAATTACTTACCTACCCAAAACCCCTGATTCACTGGCATCCCGTGCCAGTAGATAAGAGACTAATATATAAGATTAAACATATTGACACATATTTTTTAGTTGTACTGGCATGCGTTGTTTAAAAATGCATTGTAAATGTACAAATAATATTTTGTATACAAAATGTGTTGTATTTGCTTTGTTATAAAAACATGCCAGGACATTGCATTTACATTAAGCATAATGCGTGGTAATGGTATGTTGGGTGTTTGTATGCGGAGTTACGTCGCATATTCCACAGATCTGTCAGGCTTAACTGAGAGGCAATGTGTGAAGTAGGTGTGCAACAATTCCAACAGTAAAACAGTGAAAATACCTCACAAAAAGATCCCACAGGTTAGAGCAAAATGTAATAAATAAAACAAAACCAAAACGACAAAAAATACCAGAGTTATGAATTTTTAAAGAATAAAGTTAAGAGAGCACAAAGCGCCTTCTCAAGATATATTGATGCACTGGATCAGGTCAAATTTAAAAGGTTAGGCCAACTGCGATGGAGCGCAGGTCAGATACAGTCCCAGGTTCATCCCACTGAAGGTTTACCTTCTCAAGTTCATGCCAATAGTCCTGTTTGCATTGCAGAGAACCACGAAGAGGAGAATGAGCATCTTGGTATGTTGTCAGCGAAGTACAACTAGACGGCTGGCAACGCAGGTGGGCATTGCTGGAGCAGGCAAGAGGGCAGCAGACAACACTTGGACCTGTGAATATTTTGCCAGACCTTCTTCCTGGCAGAGTATCCACAGGCCCAGAAGTATACTGAAGTGGTGGTTTCTGAGGTCCAGTATGTATCACCTGGCTGCAGTCCTTCCTCAAGAAGAGGACCTTCCAAGTCTTTGAAGGAGATAACATTTCAAACCGGGCATCCCTCAGGGCCCATCCCTGAGCCCGAAGCTGTTTAATATCTATATGATACCCTTGCACAGATTGTCCTCCGTTTCGGGATGGAAATTTTCACCTGCGCCGATGACACACAATTAGTGGTGGCCTTAAACCATCCAGCCCCTGCATGTAGAGAGTTGCCATATGAATGGAATGCTCCTCCCTCCAATTGAAAGGAGATAAAACAGAGCTCTTACTGCTGGGCAACTCACCCATCTTTGATATCGGTCCAGCATGCCAGCATGACCAATCTGTCTCGGCTTCCCGCCCACACCCAAAAACCAGATCAATAGTTTTGGCATGTGGCTAGATCAGTCACTCACATTTGATCATCAGGCAACAAAACTGGCCGCATCCTATTATGGCATCCTACGGATGCCCCGCAAAGTCCTCCCGCTCCTTCCCTTCTCATCAAATCAAGGAGACTCATCGTTCAGGCCTTGATCTTTTCCTGCCTTGACTACGGAAATGCTCTGTATCTAGGAGCTCCAGGGGCAACCACAAACAAACTGCAAATCATTCAGAACTGTGCAGCACGCATGCTTCCTAAGATCCCCAACAGTCACTCTGCAAGACCTGCTTTGAAAACCTCGTACTGGCTCCCGGTTGGGGAAAGAATAAAATTCAAGTCCCATGTATTGCTCATAAATCCTTCTGGAAGAAGGGCCCCCCCATCCTCCGAACCATCATCTCCCCTTACTGTCCAAACAGATGCCTCGATCATCCAGTCTCTACCTAGCTTCAGTCCCTAAAATCAATAGGATTAGAAGTGGTGGCCGGTCTTTCTATTACACTTCTGCCAAGCTCTAGATCACTCTCCCCTCCACATTCAGAACCCAACCTCTTCCCTTTCCGTAAATGTTTGAAAACCTGTTTTTTACAAAACCCCACCTACTAAGCTACCCTGTATCTCTGATAGTGCTGGGATGCCTTTAGGTAGCCATGCAATCTACAAATACCCTTAACAATAACAATACACAGTTGTGCTTTTGAAGTGGGGTGAGGCTTCTAGAGGCAAGCCTTTGAAGTGTACAGTTAGCCTTCCTGGCTCCAGACTAACTAGGGGGATATGAAGCCATTTGTGTGGAGATAGGGTACAACCTATTCAATTGTAAGTAGGACTGTGCCCAGATCCTCCCTACCATCCTCCCACATTGTGTGTGTCTATCTAGGAGGAATACACAAACCACAACTGTCAGCTACATCCAGTCATGTGTCCCAGAGACAGGCCTAAAGCAAAAAGATGCCAACTTTCTAAAACTGGCATTTTTAGAATTGCAATTTAAAATCTGACTTCGCCATTAGTTATGAGTTTAAATTATGATTCCAGAGACATCCAAACATGAACTGATTACCTATTCCCATTTGGAAATTCCACTTATAAAATGTAATAAGTTAACTCCAATGTTAAACTATGGGAGACGCAGGCCTTGCAGTAGGGAAAAACAAACTGAAGAATATCCAAACCACACGCCATCGTGGGCAGAGTCAAATTGCGCCTAGGTCCTGTTCTACCCAATGTTTAGTTATGATTGGCAGTTTGTGTTTCGTATCTCTGGTTCCCTTCATTGGATGTTTGTGTTTTTTGAGCTATTTTGTTTATTAAATGTTACTCTATTTTTTTCTAATTTGTTTTGGAACTTTTATTGTCATGCATTCTGACTTTATTCATGTTTTAGTACAGCATAACCACTTTACACTCTGATTCTAAATTAAGCCTGTCTACCATAGCTTCCAGGGGGTAATTCAGATTAGGGTAATTTGGTGACATTGAGGATCACCATGACAAGGAATGGAATGTTATTATTACTCGAGGTGGGTGAGTATCATAGGATTGTGATTATAACTTGAGATGGGTATTGAGTCTTAAGGTTACATTTTATACCAGTCTCTATATATAGCATCTGACCAGATCAAGACTGAGTTGTGACTTGTGCTGTATACTTCGTTTGGATAAGGAGGATCTGTGTCACATTTTATGGCTCTTCACTACTCTTCCTAGCTACTGGCTGTGATCTGGGATACACTGATCACTTACAGCTGTGTATTTTTCTGTTCATCAAGGAAATTTGCATTTCTAAATGACATTTCAGACACTGACTGGCAATCCTAGATGGCAACTTCACTGAAGGTGCGGCTCCTCCTCTATGGTGGAGGAGAGTCACCCCAATGCTTTTAAGGAGTGGAAAGGAAAGGAAATATAAAATGATAATAACATTTAGATATTACCATTTTATGTTTCCTTTGTGGGTGGAAGGGTGGGCAGGGCTGGCCTTTTCATGGAGCATGGCAGGGGAGGATTGGTTTGCCCACTCCTAAGTGTGCAGTGACTGTTTGCTCAGCCCTCTCGGGCCACCTAAACCAGTCATGCACACTTTCCCCATTCTCCCTGCAGACTGCATCACAGCCTGCGTGGAGAACAAGCCCAGGCCCCCATTGGTCAGGGAACCCTGGGTGCTTACCAATCACAATGTTGCATTGCATTGTTGTGATTGGTCAGGGGAGCCAAACTGTGCTTCCTGTGCCTCAGTCCCACGGAGAGCAGAAGCAGAGACGTGGGACCTGCGACCTGCCACGGCAAGGTAAGTTTTTTTTATTATATATATATATATATATATATATATATATATATATATATATATATTTTATTGTGCACCATTCCCCCATGCCCCTTTGAGCCCCCCCAACACCCCCACCCCGTCACCCGCAAACCATGCCGGCCGCCACGGCCTCACTGGCATTCACAAAGTTATGTATCCTCTGATATTCGTAGAGTCAGCGGCCACCTACACTTAGGTAACTTTTCTGCCTAGCTTCTGATGAAGGGTAAAAGATGCGCTGGAATAATACAGCAAGGTCTGGGTCCCTTTTATGATGTTGCGTTACTTCCTTTCTATACTACCTTCCTTTCTATACTACATTTACCACTTAAAATAACGTGTGCTACATCTAAGTCCTGTTCTGTTTTGTTGTGGTTTTCATTCCCCCTTTTCTCCTTTGTACCCATTCCTATGAAGCACTTGTGAGTCTCTAGGCCCAATGGAGACCTAAACAAGATGCTATTAAAAAGATTTCCCCTCTGGTACAAGAGATTAATGATGTCTGCGAAATGACACTATTCCTAGAATTCCCCAACCACAACCCCACCCTACTCCCACCACTGACTTTACATCCTACACACTTTTAAACAGATTTACACTGCTGACTATGCTAAACCCATTTATTTCTCCTTACGTCCTAATTTTGATGTCCATCTCCATGTAGAATGGTAATGTTTACATTCAGGTCATACTATTATTTTGTTCACAGTGTTCTCTGCCTTACTTATTCCTTGTACTGAGTTTCAGATTAGTGTCTCCACCAAAGATGGTGGGTGAGATGATAACGATGATGTAACTCAAAAAAATTACAATAAAAATCACAACAGTATTTTTTAGAAGAGATAACTTGATTGTCCAATGTTTAAAAAC
Source organism: Lissotriton helveticus (assembly GCF_964261635.1). Classification (NCBI taxonomy): domain Eukaryota; kingdom Metazoa; phylum Chordata; class Amphibia; order Caudata; family Salamandridae; genus Lissotriton; species Lissotriton helveticus. The sequence goes on along the minus strand of NC_136059.1, from coordinate 2,068,233,062 downwards.
ATAATTAATTCATTGTCCTCCATCGTAGAACAAGGAATTACCCAGAAGATGTTTCGAGTTTTTTAGGGGATGTTTTTCTGGGCAATGGAGACAGTGAGGATGATTGGTAATATATGGATCAATACCATTCTCAAAACTCAGCATTTGACACTACATTAAACGTAACATAATACTGCAATCAATCTATTCAACTAAGAAACCACAAGGTATCATATCCTTAACCACTGAATTATGATCACAAAAGTAAAATTATAAAATCCTCACTTTGCTACTCCAACAACTGACTATTTGTTTGTGTGAATAGCATTTCGAATTTCGTTGCGTGCACTGCATCACCAAATGCGGTGCAGTGCGCGCAACAAAATTTGTTTTATTTATTTATATGTTTACTTACCTGTAAAACTCCGTAATCCATACATTATTACCCCCCACCCTGCCCCTCCCCCTCCCCACGTCACCGCCCTGCAGGTCATCTTACTACCGACCACCGCTGCAAAGAGCGCATGAACTCTTTGGTCGGCCCAATAGGGCCGACCAAACGGTTCATGCTCTCTTAGGGAGTGCCCTGCTCTGGCCAACCCCACCCCACACTGCACACAGGCAAAAGGAAAAATAAAATAACAATACTGATATGTTATTGTCATTTTATTTTTCCTTTTTGCGCAGTGGGGCAACGCTTCTCCGCCTCAGCCGAGGAGCTGCCACTGGATGTAGTAACAGAGTGACACAAAGAGTACAACTAAGTAGTATGGGAATACAAAAGAAGGTGTGCTTTTAAGTGATATATTTGTGCATTTAAGATTGTTATGTCACTAAACTCCTCACAAAGCTGTCACTACCAAACTTCCTTCTTAAACTCTAGTTAAAGAATTAGCAGCCATACTAAGTGTGTGATAAATAATTTATAACTAAAATATTTTGGATTAAAAACAAATGCACAAATAGAGCAATAACACCGGTCACTAAAGGAACTAATTTTTACATAAAATACACAATAATGAATAATAATTTACAAACATGTTCATCTAACAATATATCTTTTCTGACGTAATAATAATAAAGGATGTTACTTACGCCCTTTGTGATGTTTCATATATTGTATGGTCGAGGTCACTGTAACATTGGAGCTGTCTTCAGTGCTGAAGTTTACTGGCATTTATGTGGCGGCCGTTCCAACACCTGTCCAGGTTTTTGCGAAAGATAATGCACAACTGAATGCACTGTCGTGAAAAGGTTTTAAAAGCGTACCAGCCTATCAAATAATGCCGATTAAACAACTATAGAAGGTTGTGATTATTTGCTTTTTAAGTATGGCTCCCAATTTTTCCGTTTTAATGATATTTACATATTAACACAGACAGAAAAAGATATTTTCCCTTGCCTGCGTTTAAATTTAAAAACAAATAATCCAGAAATAAAGTCTTAATTTGATTGTTCCTCCGTGCTATTAGCCCTCACTACCTGTTCAATCTGAAAGAACAGAGAGTTGATAAAAGCAAGGATAGCTTAGGTATCAGCAGATGGGCACGTGCCAACTCTGCAAAGCCAGTTTTTGCAGGTGATTGTGCTCTTTAATAGGAGCCCAACAAACCCTTGGACTAAGGAAGAAAGCACAAGGTGGTATCTGAGATTCTCCTAATGTGCTTCGAAACAATTCAATTTTTATGGAAAGCTAAATACTCTCCGTCGTAATAAGAAAAAATTAGGACAATTGTTAAGGGGCGAATTGCGGCCAGAATGCAGAGAAAGAGCAGCCATTTTGTCCAGAAGACAGCCAACACTGCTGCACTTTTGGCAGAAGGGATTTAGAAAGCATTGGTTGGCAAAAACATCTGTAAACTAGTTTAGAGGTACTCCTGATGTTCCTGGGCAATACACTGTCAACCATGGGATATTTGGCCTCTGGCTCCTGTTTTCTATGGGTGTTGGAGTTTAGCGCCTTCTCTGGCTTTACAATATTACACTGTCAACTTTAGGATCCTTGGCCTCTTGGCTCCTGTTTTATGTGGATGTTGGTGTTTAGCGCTTTCTCTGGCTTTACAATCTTACCCTGTATACTTTACGATCTTTGGCCTCTTGGCTCCTGTTTTATGTGGGTGTTGGTGATTAGAGCTTTCTCTGGCTTTACAGCATTACACTGTCAACTTTAGGATCTTTGGCCTCTTGGCTCCTGTTTTATGTGGGTGTTGGTGATTAGAGCTTTCTCTGGCTTTACAGCATTAGTATCTTTGGCCTCTTGGCTCCTGTTTTATGTGGATGTTGGTGTTTAGCGCTTTCTCTGGCTTTACAATTTTACCCTGTCAACTTTAGGATCTTTGGCCTCTTGGCTCCTGTTTTATGTGGGTGTTGGTGATTAGAGCTTTCTCTGGCTTTACAGCATTACACTGTCAACTTTAGGATCCTTGGCCTCTTGGCTCCTGTTTTATGTGGATGTTGGTGTTTAGCGCTTTCTCTGGCTTTACAATCTTACCCTGTATACTTTACGATCTTTGGCCTCTTGGCTCCTGTTTTATGTGGGTGTTGGTGATTAGAGCTTTCTCTGGCTTTACAGCATTACACTGTCAACTTTAGGATCTTTGGCCTCTTGGCTCCTGTTTTATGTGGGTGTTGGTGATTAGAGCTTTCTCTGGCTTTACAGCATTAGGATCTTTGGCCTCTTGGCTCCTGTTTTATGTGGATGTTGGTGTTTAGCGCTTTCTCTGGCTTTACAATTTTACCCTGTCAACTTTAGGATCTTTGGCCTCTTGGCTCCTGTTTTATGTGGGTGTTGGTGATTAGAGCTTTCTCTGGCTTTACAGCATTACACTGTCAACTTTAGGATCTTTGGCCTCTTGGCTCCTGTTTTATGTGGGTGTTGGTGATTAGAGCTTTATCTGGCTTTACAGCATTACGCTGTCAACTTTAGGATCTTTGACCTCTTGGCTCCTGTTTTATGTGGGTGTTGGTGATTAGCGCTTTCTGTGGCTTTACAATATCGACCAAGGGCTTACAGATGGTTGTCATTGTCATATTGTCTCTAACAGCCAATCCGAATTGTTCTTTCAGTGCCTGACACTGTATTGTGTGTAGTGTACCACCTAATGCATCTGATTCTTTTGGATTTTAACAATTATTTCGAAACATAGTAGAGCATCTCGAAGTAGCTGATACAAAATAAATAATTATATTTTAACATGCTGACTGCCATTTAAGGATGTTCTAACAGAGCCAGAAACGCTGCATACAATAAGTACCTTTATGAAAGTAGACAGTTATGAAAGGCTGAAATTAAAAAGAAATACAATTTTGCAACTAGTGGGCTTAATTGTATCAAACTTTAGGGGACCATTTCGAACCCTACCGTAGTGAAGTGGAAAAGAGACAAGAAATTGTCTGGCGCTAAGTTCGAAAAACTCTAGCTTCAATGATCATCCCGACTGCCTCAAGGTCTTAACGCTATGTCACTTTAGGTGGACGAGGCCATGTTAATGCATTTAAGCACAACTTACACACAAATTTGGTTTGAAATGTCCTCTTTTGCAAAAATTATGGGCCACGTGTATCATTATTTTAAGTAGCGATTACCTAATTGTGATTCTCTGCGAATCACAATTAGGTAATTGCTATTTGAATGTATGAAACTCCAAGACTTTCATTTATCGTTTCCTAATGGCTCGCTAATCGTACTACCTCATTAATATTAATGAGGAAAGTTGCAATTTGGGACTCATTAGGAATCGCTAAAATCATAGGGACCCCATGTCTGTGTTTGCTTTTCAATAAAGTAATCCATTTTTTTAAATGCAGCACGTTTACCTTCAAGGAAAATGGGTTGCATTTAAACAACAAAAGTTTTCTTTCCATTTTCAAAGAGCAGGCAGTGGTCTGTGGGACCACTGCCTTCTCTTAAAAACATTTTCATTCACGAAAGGGGAGCGGTTCCTTGAGGATCCCTTCCCTTTTGCGAATGGGTTTCCACCATTTTGGATTTCGAGGTAAAATGCGAATGTTTTGCGACCATATTTTGGTTACCAAACATTCTTACATACTGCTGTGATTTGGTATTACGAAGGTAAACATGTTTTTTTCTAACACTAAATCGCAGACCCTATTTGCGATATGGTAATAGGTTACTGAATCGCAAATAGAGTTTGGTACATAAGAAAATGCTTTTTTCTGGTCGCAAATGGGCCGTTTGCGAGCAGAAAAAAGCTTCATACATCTGGCCCTATATGTGAAATGTACTCTTTTCTGTTGGTTCCCTAAAATTTGTCATTCTATTGTGCAAGTTTGTACAGCTTATAGTTTGAGGTCAGGTGACAGAAAATGCACATATGACCATATGGTGAAGAGCTGTGACATCAGAACCTCTATACATGTTCTTCAAGAGGATAGAAGAGGAGGTTTATGATAGCTTCCCCGAGAGCAGCTTTCACTCATGCATGATGGTATTCAGGCCTCCTCCGGCACAAACCATGAAGCAAGCAATGGAGCGCTGCATGACGAAGGTAATGATACCAATTGAGGTGGGGGCTGCTAGGGAGGAGACAAAGGTGGTGTAGGAGATTAGACAGTGTGAGGGTGCAAGATAAGCAATGTTAAAAGGGGAAGAGTGTAGGCAAGTGGGTACGATTGGTTGTGATACAAGATCGTTGGATTAAGGAGTAGAAAGGGCTATGAGGAAAGAAAGGACACAAATGAAGGAGCCTTTGGGCCTTATTTAGAGTTTGGAGGATGGGATACTATGTCAAAACGTGACAGATATGCAGTCAATCATATTGCGAGTGCATTAAGTTTATGGCATTTATAATACACCGGGAAATATATACAGTAGGTTTTTGATGGAATATCCCAACAGCCAATTTCTAAAAAAGTTCCTTCTACTTGTCCCATTAGCTGTGACTTTATCTGAGGGTCAGATGCTGTTTGACGAGTAGGGTTTAAACTATTTTTCAAAATGAATAAAAAAAGCACTCGTGAGATTTAATGAACCTTGAAGCAATTAGGAAAAAAAGCACGTAGGTAGGGCTGGCTGGACACAGCCGCACAAACGCACCTGGACACTTGGGTGAGATATATGTAACCATTTTAGAGTCACAAACACCTAGAATTGCGAAATCACAGGGGTTTGAGCTGCCAAACCATTGTTTACAATGCAATTCATATCGCAAAAAGGGGTTTTGTGTCTTATTCTGAATTGTAGTGTGGAGGTGTAATCTCCTCCTGTTTGCAATGGCTTGTAGCTGGAAGTGTGGATGTAAACCATCTAAAAGATACCAACAAATGAAGAGAGGTTTTAACTCTCTATAAGAACTCTACAAGAAACTCTCTATAAGAACTCTACAAGAATTGTGTCAGGCTGCCTTAAATGAGTAGGCAGTAGTCTAGGGGACAACTGACTGCTCTCTCAAATGGACAACTTTTTTTTTAGGCAGAGTATATTCATCTACTTTCATTTAAGGGACACAGCTGCTTTTTTAAATGTTTCCTGTTTGAGAATGCAAATGCAAGGATGGCACTTTGCTGTCACGTGCAGGTCACCTTACAGCATTTATAGCCAATCACAGAGGGTCACAAATTGAAATCTGCCTACTGAATATACACATGGCAGGTCATTTTGTGACCTACTGCGAATGACAAATTTACGATGTAAAGTTAAGCCAGAGGACATTTAGCAAATGGCATCCTTGTTCACAAACCGGTTGGTGTGCGGTTTGCACATTCCTTGTTTAAAAACATTGAGAGTACATCAACTACTTGACCCAAAACCAAAGTTCAACATGCCTCTGTAATCTTTAGGTTTATAAGAGGTGTATCATAAGAAGCCAATAAGAGGACTCAGAGCGGTCCTGCAAATCCTGAGGGTGAAATAAAGAGGTTAATCTCTCTGAGGCAGAGACTGAGATCTTGTCACTTGTCAATGGTTCGTTCCTGTTTTGTAGTGGTTGGTCACAGAAAAGGTAGCCTCTTTGGAGATGGGAAAGATACATTAGGAACCCACGGAAAGGCAAAATTCCATATCAAAGAGTATGGAAAATGTATCTGCTTTCAGACTGTGTTCTTTGAGGGAAGAAGTGCACGGCTATTTGTGTGTCATGCACCAATTTGTTCAAAGGGAACTAAACTAAAAATAACTAAATTAGAAAGTGCAAGTTCACTTGAATGTGACAATCTGCCTGTAGTAATACAACCTGCCTATTATTGGCATTCCAAAATCCTTATCCTTTTCATTACTGCTAAAAATGTGCAGCTTTCACAGTTTTTCTGAAATTGTTTGATAATTCCAAATGAATGGGAAACCTACTCAAAATATAGCAGCAACCCAATGCGAGAACAATTCAGACATTCTTTGGAACCCCTGTTTCTTAAAGTCATACCTACTCCTTTCTACTCATACTTGTACTCTGAGTCTCCACATATCTCAGCAAGAAGGTCTAATCGGTTATTGGGATATGAGCAGCAGGAGGCCTAACAGCTGAATCAGGTTTCTCCCCACTTGGTGGCAGTTTTAGGCGGCTTGCCGTGCCTGGCATGGGGTTTTGCTGAATATGATAATCCGTGCAATGTGTGGGTTTGTCTTGAGCAGCACTCTTCATCGACTGGCATCACTCTGTACCTAAGACCATTGATGACTAAGGCCCTCATTTAGCTTGTTGTTTGTGGACGATCTGTAAAAAAAGACACTCTTCAGCCAAATTCTACATCAGGGACTCTTCTTCTTTAATCGTCCTCAAAAACGTGTTTTCGAATGTCGCCCAGAACCCACTCATACAGTGAAAAAGGTATTCAAACTAAAGTCCTCTACATGGAAACTTACCTGCAGAAACATTACCATGCAGTCACACCTATCGTGTATCAGTGCATGCCAACCGCTTCAAATGCCTAGCTAACCTTTAAATACACACAAGATGTAATCAATCAATCAATCATTGCCACTTGTAAAGCGCGCTACCTACCCGTAGGGTCTCAAGGCGCTGGGGGGGGGGGGGTGCCGCTACTGCTCGAACAGCCAGGTCTTCAGCTTCTTCCTGAAGGAGAGGTGGTCTTGGGTCAGGCGCAGGTCGGTCGGGAGGGAGTTCCAGGTCTTGGCGGCCAGGTAGGAGAAGGACCTTCCTCCTGTAGTCGCTCTTCGGATGCGGGGGACGGCGGCGAGGGCGTGGTTGGCTGATCGGAGGTGGCGTTTGGGAGCGTAGAAGTTGACTCGGCTGTTGAGGTAGCTCGGGCCTTGGTCGTGTAGGGCTTTGTGTGCGTGGGTGAGGAGGCGGAAGGTGATTCTTTTGTTGACGGGGAGCCAGTGAAGGTCTCTCAGGTGTCCGGAGATGTGGCTGGTTCGTGGGATGTCGAGGATGAGTCTGGCTGAGGCGTTCTGGATCCGCTGGAGTCTCTTCTGGAGCTTGGCGGTGGTACCGGCGTAGAGGGCGTTGCCGTAGTCCAGTCGGCTGGTGACGAGGGCCTGGGTGACGGTCTTCCTGGTCTCGGTGGGGATCCACCAGAAGATCTTCCGTAGCATGCGTAGGATGTTGAAGCACGCCGAGGAGACGCTGTTGACTTGCCTGGTCATGGAGAGGGAGGTGTCCAGGATGAAGCCCAGGTTGCGCGCATGGTCTGTCGGTTTGGGTGCGGTGCCCAGGGCGGGGGGCCACCAGGAGTTGTCCCAGGCGGAGGGCGAGGAGCCCAGGATGAGGACCTCCGTCTTGTCCGAGTTCAGTTTCAGGCGGCTGGTCGTCATCCACTCGGCTACCTCTTTCATCCCTTCGTGCAGGTTGGTTCTGGCGGCGGCGGGGTCGTTGGTCAGGGAGAGGATCAGCTGGGTATCGTCGGCGTAGGAGATTATGCTGAGGTTGTGTTTGCGTACGATGGCCGCGAGGGGGCTCATGTAGACGTTGAAGAGGGTGGGGCTCAGAGATGAACCTTGGGGGACGCCGCAGATGACTTCGGAGGCCTCTGACTTGTACGGTGGTAGGCGAACTCTCTGTGTTCTTCCGTCGAGGAAGGAGATGATCCATTCCAGTGCCTTCCCCTGGATTCCGGCGTTGTTGAGCCGCTGTACTAGGGTGCGGTGGCAGACCGTGTCGAAAGCCGCGGAGAGGTCTAGGAGGATGAGGGCCGCTGTTTCTCCCTTGTCCATCAGGGCTCGGATGTCATCGGTGGCGGCGATGAGGGCGGTCTCGGTGCTGTGATTGGCCCGGAAGCCGGACTGTGAGGGGTCGAGGGATCCGTTCGTCTCGAGGAAGGCGGCCATCTGCTTGTTGACGGTCTTCTCGATGACCTTGGCTGGAAACGGGAGGAGCGAGATGGGTCGGTAATTCTTGAGGTCGGTGGGGTCCGCTGTTGGTTTCTTGAGTAGAGCGCTGAGTTCGGCGTGTTTCCAGCTCTCCGGGAAGATGGTGGTGTCGAAGGATGTGTTGATGATGTCTCGCAGGTGGGGTGCGATGACAGCGTCGGCCTTGTTGAAGACGTGGTGAGGGCAGGGGTCTGTCGGTGATCCGGAGTGGATGGAGTTCATCGTGCGGATGGTGTCTTCGGTGCTGATCGGGGTCCAGGCATGGAGGGTGGTGGTGGGGGGTGGTTGTTCGGTCCTGGTGTGCGTAGGTTGGTTGTTGAAGCTGTTGTGTATGTCCGCGATCTTGTTGTGGAAGTATGAAGCGAGGGAGTTGCAGAGGTCTTGCGATGGGGTGATGTCGTTGTTACCAGCGCTGGGGTTGGAAAGCTCTTTCACGATGTTGAAGAGTTCCTTGCAGTTGTGTGCGTTGTTGTCCAACCGGTCCTTGAATGCTGTTTTCTTGGCGGCGCGGATCAGCTGGTGGTGTTTCCGGGTGGCAAGTTTGAAGGAGGTCCTGTTGTCTGGTGTCGGTTCCCTTCTCCAGACTTTCTCGAGGGCTCGGCAGTTCTTCTTGGAGCTCTTGAGTTCGTCAGTGAACCATGGGGCCTTCTTGCTGCCGGGTCTGCTAGGTGGGGTCCTCAGTGGGGCGAGTTCGTCGGCGCAGTTGCTGATCCATTTCGTGAGGTTGTCGGCGGCCTGGCTGGGGTTCGCTGAGCTGGCAGGAGGGTGCTGGCCCAGGGAGGCGGTGAGCTGGTCTGCCGTGATCTTGTTCCAGCTTCTGCGGGCGGCCTGTTGCTGGTGTTGGTGGGTCGTTGTTCTCTTGAAGGTGAAGTGGACGCAGCTGTGGTCCGTCCATTGAAGCTCTGTGGTGTGGCTGAAGGTGACGTCTTTGCTGGATGAGAAGACGGCGTCGAGTGTGTGTCCGGCGAGGTGGGTGGGGGTGGACACCAGTTGCTTGAGTCCCAGGTTGGCGAGGTTGTCGAGCAGGGTGCTGGTGTTGCGGTCGTTGTTGTTCTCCAGATGGAAGTTGAGGTCTCCCAGGAGGATGTAGGCACATGCATTTTACACTTTCATATACAAATGGCATTACTCTTTAATCAAATTATTTTTACGAGCACTTTAAATATGCAAAGTGAATGGGACATTTTAACCGGGGTTTATTTAATTTCTACCTGATCAGGAGCATGGAGAATAATTAAATAATGGAGGCATTTCATGAAATAGCTTGGGAACCTTTTATGTGATTGCCTGGTCTGATTAACTGCATCTTTCATCGGCGCTCATGGAATATGCTGACACCCAGATACATAACGTTTTCCTTGCTAGTGGAGCACACTTTGCCAGATGCATAAACCTTCAGAAAGGGTTTTATTTGGGTTTCCGTCTGCTAATGCCTTCTCTATAGGGTCCAGTTGCATAGTTAATATATGTGCTGCTCTCAGGGCATCTTACTGAAATCAGATGGAACGATAAAATATCAGGTGGGACGTTTATGCCAGTTATACGACTGGAAGAGTACGTTAGGGCGAATTTTAGATTTTTTTGCACACTGAAAGAAATTAATCACGATTGAGCTAGTTCTAGAAAACTTGTGTAGGCATGAGCCCGGTATCCTGGGTACCAGAGGATCAGTAATAAATAAGCGTGTACTTTACCCTGTAAAAAAAAAACACCGTGAACTATAAAAAAAAAAAAAAACTACTCGGACCGGTAAAGGGATAAGTATTTTCAGCAAGGAGTCTTGCTGGCAGAAGGTTCACGTCGCCTCTCCGTGTAATTACGCAGGCTCTTATTACTGTGCCCCCATTATTGTCTTCTTTATTGCACTGGAAGACGGTTGTTTGGTTCGTAATACGCTATAGAACGGTGGCGGCCGGCAGAACTGACTGACTGCGAGGCACGATGACAGAAGACGTTCTATAAAGTGCGAGTGGTCGAAGAAAGAGAATGGCATGCTGGGAGTCTGCTCCGATCCCTTATGGTCACAGCTGTACCCACCTCCCGCTTGCCGCTCTGATTTATATAGAGCCTCGCATCATTTCTAATAATCCAGAGGCATACTGCAAACAACTGAGACATTAAGGCGTCCAGTTCAATTGGTTCCGTTATGTTCAGTGCTGCAAACCACAAATTCACAGGAATGGCTGGAGACAGAAAACCCATTCACATGCTATAAGTCAGAGGCAAGCAGGAACATTTGCCAGGCATTTTATAGCCCACAGAGGAACGCCAGTCGGAGCTGATGAATTGGTATTCGAACACACAGACATCACGTTAGTCCAATTGTAACAAAGCGGGGCTGTTACTCAATGTTCGCGTCTTCTCACTAAAAGGATGTAGCTAATATGTTTTAAGAGTGTACAGGGAGAAGTAACCATCATTATATTCATTTAGCAGTGGTTTGCTAAGCTAAAACAACGAAATGAACTCGCTTCTCATACTAACTTCTAACGATAATAAATGCATAACATTTATTTAACTAATTAAATCAATAAATCATCGTTCAACCTGTTTGTTAAAGTAATTTCGCGGTCACTGAATTTGTCAATTACTAATTTTATAGCTCTTTTTATTGTTTTCTGCATATTGAGGTTAACAGCACGTCAGAACAATGTCCATTACACAGACTATTGTTTTTTCAAATACGGCACTAGCTTCCAGATTTCGTGAAGTTAATGAGACACTGAAGGAAGAACTTTCTTTCATTGTTCAGTTTAGATACTTCAGAAGAGTTTATTGGGACGATGCACCTCCCCTCTAGGTCAGAGATGCCTTATAGAAAGTGGGGGTTTCTTCAATATGACCTTAGCAAGCATGCCTCAATATATGGAGAGGAATTGGTACAATATCACTAAGGGCCAGATGTATCAAACTGTTTTGCCTATTCTGTGTCTATGGGAAAGTGTGTTCATACATCTGGCCCTAAAACTCTAACAAATATAGCACATGTTCTGGTGACCTTAACACCCAAATACGTGTTTTTAGGCAATATAGAGGAATTCTCTCATTTCACGTATATTACTCAGTGATAATAATCATATACAATATATATTCTATAAGTAGTAATTGATAAAGCAAACATAAGGAGATGATGGACAGAGCTCTGAAATTTTTCAGACACTTACTTCCAGTCACAGATCTGGGTTGAATCCATCACCGTTCTTTAGCTCACTTCGCCACCCTAGTTCAGACCCAGCCATATGCAGATCAGACTTGACCATGTTCCTCATGGAAACAGTTCAGCCCAACCTGCCAAGCATCCTGGGACTGGTTTCAGGGTAACACCCCTCATCAGCCAAGCTAGCTTGGATTCAGTGGCAAAGTGTGCAAGGGACCAACGTCTGGGCATACCCCGCCACTTTAGGACGAACAAAGCAAACACAAGGAGATGAGGGACGGAGCTAGCCTGACTTAGTAGGCTGATTGCCAAATGCAATATCCTTGCCAAACATAATTCAATCAGTGATCCAGATTTTATAGAAAGAAAAATCTCAATCAGGGATTCCAAAAAAGTAGCTCGACCTCAGACAATGGAGCATCAGCGGCCAGATTAGGATATTGTTCAACGTACGAATGGGCTAAATTATCTGGCCTGTTAAAAGTAAAGCACCTTTCATTTGTTTTATCAAAAATCTAATGAACCTAGATTGTACTACGTCTTTTGCCTTATCATGAATATTCAGAGTCAGTTAGCAAAAATTATTAAGGGAGCTTACATTTCTAAAAAATCTCCTTTGTTGAATAAGAAGTAGTAATCTGAGCTGAAAATCACAGAATTTTCTCAGAATTCTATGACAGAAAGTTCAGAACTCTGTGGGGATTAGCAAAAGACCTGGTAGCCAGGGTCCCCACACTTTTCCCATAAAAATGGCACTCTACTTTGAATGGGTGTGCCTGTCGTCTGTGAGAAGAAATGGTGAAAACATGAAGCATATGAAGTCAGTGTAGTGCCCATGTGGTGTTCACTTGACTGCAGTTTGGGCTGCACCTTTGAAGTGAATTAGTTCCACTAACTCACAAGATTCGATATTTTTATTGGGAGAATTGTAGAAACATAGAGCGTAGTTACTTGGCTGGAACTACCTGAGATTTTTGTCCCATAAATTTGGGAAAAATAGTGTTTTGACCCATACTTTTATGTTTGTTGGACAGTCTGTGAATCCGCTGGTATTTTAGGTTTAGGATATGCCTGGGACTGGTAGGCTACCCTGGGAGCTGACTGACCAAGGGCCAAATGCAGCAGCCATTCTAAATAGAAACTGAGAAGAAAATGGGAATATTAGACATATTTTTACTGGGAAGCAGCCCTTACAACACAGTCCATGCATGACCATGACCACGCATCATTTACAACGAACATGCCTTTACCACTCATGTCCTTTGCCAGAAAGCATTTACCACGAATATGCCTTTACCATGCATGCCTTTATTATGAAATAGGGAATACCTGGTAAAGGCATGTTCATTGTAAAGGATGCATGGCAATGGTCATGGACCGTGTTGTGCACCCAGGGGGCACAGGGAGGGGGGCTGCACATGCCCTAGTATCCTCATTTTTAGCTTGCCAGTGGTACTTCCTATTTAGTTGAAATCACATGGGCATTGCAATGGGTAAATCACAAATGTACTTTTAGAGGTATGTTTTTTGAGATAGAACATTTCTCCTATTAGAGTAAACATTTTCAATGTTTAAACTATATTTACATGCTATACATTCTGACCATTTCCTGATGCTCAATTGTTTTTGTTGCAGCCAATTACGTTCTGCTTTTCTGCAAAGTTACTTTCAGTGAGTAACTCTGACACTGACAGGGCTTTGTGACATGTTGTGCAAGGATGATCGCCCATCATGTTCACTATAACAGCTTCACTTCTCAATAGGTGGCAGTTTTTCTGATAAGTTCTTTTTTCATTTGAAAGACCTCTTTGTTATGTTACGATCAGTCTAATGATATTCGGATCCTCTTCCTTTAGCTCCTATCAGTTATTTAAGAAGTAGGAGACATTCTATTTTCTTATTTTATGCTCATTTGTGTACTCTTGTCTCTATATCTTTAGGATAACCTCTCTGCAAAAAGTTTCTTTTAACTTTGGCTAGCTGGAATTTATTTTCCTCTTTGATGAAACAATTATTTTTTACTTCTAGAATTTCCCCATAGGATGTGTTCCGATTCAATCTGTGATCATAGTTACTTGTAACATGAAGTATAGTGTTAGTTACTGTTGGTTTTCTATAAATTGTTGTTTTCAGTTTACTCCTACACACTTGGTTTTTTTTTGTCCAAAAACTAAATTTCTGAGTGACATATAATATATATTAAGTGGATATTATAGTTATTTTGTTCAGATTGTTAAACAACTCCTCATACATGTTCCCTGGTCCATTCGATAACATTAGTAAGTCATCAATAAACTGAAGCCATAGTATAACCGGTTTCAGACACTTTTCTTGCCTTCCCGTCGAGACAGACTACTCCTTCCACCATTCCATTGTCACGTGAGTGATAATTTGTATTCAATTATACTTTATCAATAACTTTGAAGCTAAAGTTAATTGACTTTGTTTTCTTCATGGCACCTTTAGTGCCTCATTATGATGTCGGTCGGAAAGGCTCAGAACCGCATTCGAATTTTCCTAATCCGTGTCAGAACCCATGTTTTTGACTGACTTGGAAACATTTCCGACCGACCGATTACAATGGAAGGTAACCGTTCGGTCTTTCCGTCTTGGTTCTTGCCGTCATTCGGAGACTCCAAGTCGGTCGGAGCCGAATCGTACAGGTCCATGGACCGCATTTCCGACCGATGTAGTACAATGTCAGATTCGGACAGCCTTTCCTAATCGGTCTGTCAAGCATGAAATGGCTGTCGGAATTTGAATTTGGGGGCCCCTTGCAGACCCCCCTTCTCCCAGAGGCCTCCGATTGTGGCCCATGGTGGTACCCATGGGACCCTTCTTTCCAACCATGCACATTGTGACAGGCACCATTGCATGCCTGTGACAGGGTGCAAGTTTTTCCGCAACCACCCCATTTTTCAATGGGAGCCTGTGTTGGCAGTCAGAACACAGGCTCCCATTGAAATCAATGGGAGTCCGACTGAACGGTGTTTGGAAACATCGTAATCGGTTGGTCAGACTCGCCGAACCCCAATCAGTCGGAAGCGATTTTGACAAAGAGTTGGTCAGAATGCTTTTTGACTGAAATCGTAATGAGGCCCTTAGTGCTCAATCATGAAGCATGGGCGAAAAAGGGAAGTATCCCAAAAGTGATATTTTCAATTTTTACTCTGATAAGATCCTTCTGTCTTCGCTACAGAATAAATGGCTGAACAGAATTACACCAAACTTTCTATTGTGGCTGCCATTACCCAAAATAGTGCACTCCACACTGCAGTGGGAAAAAAACAAAAAAGGTATGAGAGTGCAAGTTGGGCTCACTGTGAACCGAAGCCTCTTGCAGGAGGCCGAAAGGGCAGTTAGATTAATTTTAAAACCATATTTAGTATCACAGGATACCCAACTCTTGTGCTGGATTTGGATCTATGACCCTACATGGGCCAGCAGACCTTTCTGGGGTCTCAGGTTTCATGAATCTAGCTCATGATTAATGAAACCTGGAAAATCGAAATGAACACAATTAATTTGGAACACTACAGCAGTGGGGTTGTTCACCTGGGAGTTGGGTCTAAAGTCTGGCTGTAGGCCAGGTCCCACAGCATACCTCCACTGCACATGAGAGAAGGTCATGCCCTTCAGGAGTTGACTGCCTGTGGCAGGCTTTGCATACGGTCTAGAACTAAGGTTGTAAGGAAGTTATGGTTAGCTTTAATTGTAATTCCTTAACACATGTTTAAAAAAACCATCAGAAATGTACGGAAAAATACGACATAAAAATGCAGTTATGGTTACAAATTAAAACTTAAAACCCACTGACATTCACAGTTATTGGTTTGTAAACAGACTAGAACTTTCACCTCCTCGTGTGCTTCTTATTACCTTGCATATGAATGATGACATTTTCACTTTTTCATTTGGTTTTTCAATGAATAACCCTCTGCAAAGGTAACAACTAGCATAATATATTCTGTACATCTTGATACATGGTTTATTGGTTTATTCTATGCCATTTATTCATGTGTTCTAGTTTTAGCAAAAGGAATTCTATCAAACTGAGGATGTAAGGGGTTAAATGTGTAAAGTAATTTTCACGTGGTATGTGAGAGGCAGTTTTTCTACTGTCAGTTTTGCTGTGCTGTGATAATAAATTCAGATTTTACATATGTACTGTAGAGATAAATGTGTGTTTTATTACAGTGGCTCCACATAACTTATTTATTGCCATCCATGCTGAGACAGAAAGTAACAAAGTCTTTTGCTGTTTCTACAGCAAAGTCTTTAAGCATAGGATTAGTACAGTGCCATTCATGTCGAGTTGTAAAATGACAAAGGCCATTTACCCCACCAGGCACAATATTACACCTTTGGATTAGTAAAATACCACCCAAGCCAACCTGGAATGAATAAAAGCAACCCAACATGCGCATCCCCTCTTCAGGGTTGTATACAGACCTATTGACCACCACCTCCCCGGGGCCAGCCCGTGCAGATCAAAAGACCCCTCCTGGAGCCAGCTATGGCCCTGAGGACCACTATTCCGGGACATAGCTGTTTGCTTTTGCTTAGCGGGAGCTGAGAGCTCCTGCCAAGCAGAAGCAAACACTCTCCTTCCAGCAAGTGTATATATATGTTAAAATGGGACTCTTCTTTTTTTATCCCCACTTGACAGATATACATAGAACTTGCTATGCCAAACAGAGTGCATTAACGTCATGCCAATTAATCAAACTGGACCACATATATTGCATGAGAAAAAGCCTAGTGCTTGTATATGAGTTGAATTTATCTGGCGGTCATGAATTCCCCGACCCCAGACATTTAGGGCAAGTTTTGCGAATACTCAGTGGGCTGCTGCAGTTCCTGCAGCCCTACACAATCAGTTGAGCAATTGTAGGTGGTGCTCCTGCCTAGATTTCAGCACCACAAGCCGTAAACTTTCATGTAAATATGCCTTTGCAGAGCATTATGGTGTGCTTCTTTGCTGTAGCAATGAAGCTTTGCACCACAATTTAGCTATGTTTTCATTTGTTACTAGAGGTGCAATGGTGCCACCCGGTATATCCTAATGCTTTTGTCTGAGTGAGGGCTGCACATGGAGCCACAAGGCTACTACGAACCCAGCTGGCTTCCCGCTCACAGCTCAGTGAAGAGCGGGAGCTGGTAAACATCTCCTTTCCTGCTCCCGCTGCACAGGAGGCCTTCCCTTGGGCTCCAGGGGAGAAGCTTCTTATGTCTAAGTCAGGGAATGGATCCTAGGACGCCCCAGGTTTATGCAGTTTGGGTGATGTTTATGTCTAACCAACCCAGTTCCACTCACCTTAGCTGCACTGCAGCTGCCTTAACTTAAAATATGGGTACAGGTGGTAAATACACACAATTCAATGTCCATGCAATTATCATGAGTGAGACTCAGGTCCTCATACTCAACCACAGTAAATGTCCAAAAACTGAGTGATCAAAAAGCAAAACATTCCTGGCGTACTAAAAGGAATTAACCCATCTGCAACATGTACGCATTAAATTATAACTGAACAATGTACAGTGGCAAAGAAAATATTTCAGTTGTTTTCATAGTCTTCACGTAAGCAGCTAATTTAATCAAACCTTTAGTAAGCTTTTTTTATTTCTGCATTTCTTCAGTGCTTTAAGTGGAATACTGGATTTGGAGAACTACTTGTAAATGGGATCTTTTATAGACGGTTCGGTTTAAATCTATGTCTTTCCTGAGGAAAAATTCTTTTATATACTGCATTAGATAACAATAAATACGTTGGATTAATATATGCCTTTTATAACAGGTTCATGCAGTATTTTCTTCTAGAAGTTCACTACTGGAACAATATAACTTCAGAAACATGCATCATTGTATTCCACACTGTCCTTGCCTATTGAGATGGAAAGCAACATAATAACAGAAGCAAATCAATATTTCCTTCTATGAAAGTGTTTGTGCCTGGGAGCTTTTATATGTCATTGTGTGTGATTATTCTTTATGCATTTACAAAGTATGAATGCTTTTGTGGTAATATTAATTGTTGTTAATGCAAATACAATCACAGGGCTGGTATATAGCTACAAAATATGATAAACGATGTTATATTGTCACACTCCTAAGGGCAGGCAGAGTGGCCCAATACATTTCCTCCTTAATTTGATGTGCAAAGGATAAAAGAATAATATGCGGCCAACATCATCGTTTATCTCACTACATGATGTGCAATAAGGAGAATTAGTTAAGTTGTGACTTGACAGGGTATAATTGCTTTCATGTAGTATTCCAAAGAGGGGTATTTTTGATAGACAGAAATATGTGTGTATGAGACCTACTTTATCATCACTGTAGTAAGAGATTATGATAAAATTCCAGAAAGTCTCTTTAACAGCGGCCTTGATACTTGAGTTGATGGATGCAGGGTCTCTCCAATAGTAAGCCAGGCCTCTATCGCTAAAATATGATTTAATGTGTTCAAAGCAAGGGATTAAATGTATTTGTCCTGAATTTATAATTTCAACTAGAGTGGCCCTATAGTGGTGTAGGTCAGGAGTGGCCCACAATCTGGCTCAATATAATAAGGGTTTCAAAATAAGATTTAGGAGTAGTGGTTTTGTATTGTTTAATAGGCACAGAGGCCCTGTGAAGCAGGCTCAGTTCACTCTTTTTAATATGGGCGGTCTCCAGGAATTACCTTTATCTATTTTAACACCCAGATAATCGAAGTTGTCAATGGGTTGCAGAGGCTGGTCCTTCATTAAGACCCTGCAGTTGAAGACCTGTGGAGGTTGAACATCATGACCTTGGTTTTAAATGTATTCGCTTACAGGCACAGAGATCGCAAAAACAAAATGCTCAACCCAGCCGAGGTGCGTGAGACTAGAAGAGTGTCATCGGCAAACAGCAATGCCGGGACAGGAGCGCCTCCGAGTTTGCACGAGTTGTGAATGCAGTTACGTAGATGTTTTCTGATGTAATTCATATAAAGGGGAAATAGAGTGTGGGCGAGAACACAACCTTAGCACAACCATGCTCGACAGGTATACGGTCTGTGAGTTTTCCTCATTCCCCCCATCTCACTTGGGTAATGTTTCCCTCAGGGTGTTTTATCAAACCCCCTAGCAAGTTTGGGTTGACTCCAATGGTTGAAAGAAAGAACCACAAATGTTGCATAGGCACAAGGTCAAATGCCACCCTTAAATCTACAAACGCCACATACAGGTGGACTTTAGTGAGCTTCAGATGTCTCCACAGGATAAGAATAAAACTGAATATCTGATCAATCGTGCTCACCTTGGAATGAAACCCAGCCTGATGGGGGACAGATCTGTAATCCATTCAACAGTTTGTCCAGGACCTGATGACGAAACACTTTCTGCAAATTGTCAATTAGGCTGACAGGCAGAAAATTACCAGGGATAGGCTGGTCTCCTTTTTTACATAACGGGATGATCCCAGCACCTCACAATGACCCAGGGGTTCTTTCGCCGTACATAATCCTATATGAAAAGATATAACACAGCGGGCTTTGAGCGGCATAGATCTCCAGGAATCATATCTTGGCCAGGGGCTTTCTCTGGTTGGAGAGAGTGAATTGCCCCATGTGTCCTCCAAAGTAAATCGAACTGGATCATTGGTGATCAATAATGCAATAATGCAATAAGGCAAGGGTGTGATCGGAATTAGAGTTATCTTCCATAACTACTGTTATTGGACCAGCTTCTGGCCTACTTGGGGCATACATATCTGTGAGGTGTTCCACCAGCTTTTGTGGTTGAACACAAAGCTCCAAGGGACTAATATTGGTTCTACTACCATGTGCCAGGCTATGCCAAAAGACTGTAATATCTATCCGCCTAGAAGCTTCAACAAGGACCTTCCAGTTGGAATAATTTCAGCCCTGTTTAGAGGTGGCCACCATACATTTGAATTGTGAGTGTGTTACTGTAATATTTTCCTGGTTTCTTTTTTAGTGGCTAAAAATGTGTGCATTTTTAGTAATTCGTAATTCTGCAGAAAACCAGGGAGATCACTGGTGGACCACTGGTTTTCTGGAAGAAAACATCCGTTATACATAGCCATTGTAAGGTGCTAAAAAAAAGATTATTAAGATCTGATATAGGGATCATTGATACTGGATAACATAAAAATGGGCCAAGTGCTTCAATAAACTCAGTATAGATTTGTGACTGTAAATTTGAATTGGTTAGTAGATTACACCATTTCAGAGGCTTCCTGTTATTCCCTTGAGACAGGACCACCTCTGAACCAATATATTCATTAGATTTGTTGGCAAAAACGTTGCCCTTCAATATAAGCTTTAGGGTATTTTGATCACTGTCAGACTTGGGAACTTTCACAAAGTCCAGTGCCGCATACCTTAGATCGATATTCAGTACACAATCATCAATATGGCTCTGACAGTTCCTTGCGGAGAATGTAATTGCTCTATGTCTTGTGAATTGAATCTCCTGTCACAGGCGCGCAGGCAATATTATAAAGTAAGGAATAATAATTGTGTGGCAGTAACATACCAGGGGCATGACGTCTCTAAATCCAACTTCTGGATGCCCCTGGCTTCATCTTCCATATCCATGATGGAAGAAATTACATCTAAAGGTTTGAATGTGGTATTGAAGTCTCCTACAATCAAAAGAAATTCCTCTGTCCTACTTTTTGGTGGTTTATAAGTATTTTTTTGCATTGGAGATTCTACACTTTTATTTGTGGGACGATTATACATGTTGTATATGATTACTTTGTGGGCTGTTACTGCCTTTGAGCTGCAACTCTAGGCTATCTAGGCTGACAATATACAACTTTTTAAATGCTAAATTAAGAGAATGTTTGAACCAAGTTAACAACCCCCCTGAATGACGGCCACCTCCAGTAGGGTAGGCCTTAATACTAAAATTGTGAACCCTGTTCAGAACGTGGGTTCCAAGGCCTATGTTTCCTGCCGTAAAATGATATTGAATTGATCAATAAATCTTCCCCATTCAGGCAGTAAAGTTTTCCCACGTAGGCCTCCGATGTTCCAAGATAAACACTGGATACAGGGGAACTCCCTTTTCCAAGTGATGGGAGATCAAAAGAAGGGAATAAGCAATGTGCCATAAGTGCCGGCATACAATTGGCTCCCTGATCGATATCTAATGGGGCAAGCAAGATGTAAGTGTTAGCACCAATAGACTGTGAATAGTCTGCTCTATTATCAGTCAGTCATTCAATCTCTGCTAAGGGTCAGCGATTCAACCTCATAAAATTGGTAGGATCCCGAAACTAATTTCCTTTTGCCAGATTCATTGCACTAAAATAGTTGGAAAAGCGGGGTGTCATAAGATTACTAGAGGTGTGGAAATTGTGAATCTTGGACAACATTTTTAATTGGATGTCAGAAACTAAAGGTGGAAAGGGGCATGCATCCAGAGTTAGGAGCCGATCCACTATATGGAAATCACTCAATGTTAACTTAATGGTATCAAGATTTGTGTTACTTGTGGTCAGCATTGGGCATTAGTTAAATCTGAATGAATTAAAGATAAACAGTGACACTTGAAGCGTATCAAATGAGACACCTTGTTTATCAATGAAGCTGAGTTTGCTCCTCCCTTAACTTTATAACACTGATCATAAAAACTGAGGGTTCGTTAGAAGCTTCAGAGGTGAATGCAGGATATTTAGGGTGGACAACAGGTAAAGGACCCTGCATATTTGGACTGACTCTTCTATTATGATGCCTATTCAAGTCAGGATTTATCTTGCTATATCACAAGGAATTTGGGAGCGTTCTCCTAGGGCTGGAATTAGGTACAATAGATTTAGTGCCATCCTGGTGGTTAGTAATGGGCTGATTCCTCCTTGCATATACACCAGCTGACTTCAGGCCATTGCCCCTACCGCTGCCCCTCGGTTGTATAGAAGTGGAGTGAAATGGGTCTCTAGTCCCAGTTGTCCCGTCTGCCCGATAAAGTGTCAACATGGTTAAATGTGCCAAGAGTGTGGCTAGAAGGTTCCCTTTTGTGGACAGGATGATCTTTAGTATGGGGACCACGGACGTCTCAAGTTAATTTATATTGGCTTTCAAAAGATCAGACAGCTTCAAGCTTAATTAAAAAACTTATTTTTTTAGTTTGAGGTCAAGTCTCAAACTATCAGTGGCATCTCTAATGTCGTCAGACCATGTTGTTTTGGGCAAGGGCTCAAGAGTGAGGTGCTGGTTTCTTTCCTCATCTAGATTTTGAAAGAGGCAAGTAGTGATTGGAGCAAATTACTGAGGACATGCTAGTGGACTGATTAGTCATGGGAACTACTGTCTGCAATGAGCCGCCATTGGAAGATGTCTGGGCACTGTGAGTGAAAGTAGAGTTGGAAACTTCTTCCCCTTCACGAGTTTCTAAAACATCGGAAGGTTTTTTGCTGGAGCATTTAACATTTGAACCCCTTTATGAAATTTAGTAATTTTGACTCAGTCTTAGACGGCTGTACCAGAAGCTCCATACCTCGATTTTAAGGAGGTCCTCATCTTCCATAATAAGGTTATCAATATTGAAATTACAACGCATGTCTCCTGGTAGACTTTGGCTCATTCACATTACTCGATGGGTGGTCAACCACCTCCTTTATACCCATGATTGAAGCCCATTAGATTGATGTGAGTCTGTTAGAAACTCCAAGGGTTATAGTTCTTAGAAACCCGTTAATTGCAATTTAGGGGGGGGGTAATTTAACAAAAGAACAATAGAAAGAGAAAAAATACCATCCAGTGTTGTAACAGTAGGCTTTTAACAGATGCGCCAGTACAATGGGAGAATACTAAATAAGACTTACCAGCAAGGGCAAGAGAATCAAACCGTGGGGGGGACTCAGCCCCATCTTTTCTGGCCTCAGATGGGCCCGCTCTTAACCCGGCCTTCGCCCCGGCATGCGCTGGGGAACACCCTGTGCACATCCTGCACCGCAAGAGAAACAGGGCACTTTTTCTTTTTGATAAACGGGTTCTTTTTTTTTAAAGTGTACAACTGGTCACTTTGGAATTGACAGAAGTCACAATTAGCAATTAAGAACATCACAGAGTACATCTTGTTAATCTGTGTCACTTTCATAATTATTTGTCACAATCACACCAACAGTCTCATGTTGAATCAATGCCCACAGTCTTAAGCCACTTTCCCCATTCCTTGTCATGCTTGGCAGGACATCCATGCTCTTCATATGCTTCTCAACCTCTCAACACCACTGCTTCCCTGTGGATTGCTTGGGGGCCTTCGAGTGTGTGGTGATGTTACGTTTGGCAACCAACATGGGAGTCCCCAAAAAGCCGGCCTGCACGGGTGTCCCTAACCCCATCAATAACACAAAGGAGGATCTTCAGTGGGGACATCTCTATCTCATGGCTCAGGATGGCATCAAGCTCAGCTATCAAACTATCCAAATATCGTGCTGTCACAGGACAGGATCATGCCATGTGGTAAAAATCCGCTGGAGTCTGCATACATTGGGAGCACTATGAGTTTGTCAGGAGTCCCATTCTAAACAACTGAGCAGGTGAAAGGTATGCACAAAGGCAAGTAGTATGTCTGGACTAATCAGAGCATTGATGCATGGTCAAAACTCTCGGGGCCATTAATGTGTTGCACCAGTCATCGTCTTTCAGTGAACCAAGCAAACCCTCCCGATGGCTGGGGTATTGAGGATTAAAATTTGATAGATTGCAGACACACATCCTCTACCCAATGCACCCATCGTAACTTTGGTCTCAACCTGGCTGAGTTCTGGGAGTGGTGTGTCCAGAGGGACATGCACCCTCATTGTGTGTTGCAATTGTAAGTACTTGTGAAATTGTGTCCCAAACATAGTGTATGTTTGCTGGAGTCCTTGTAAGGAAGACAAGTGTGTGCCCTCCACACATCCCACAGGAGTGTGATGCCGATAGCGTCACACCGGCTAAATCGGTCCAGGGATGCTACCCCTCCCACACAGGGGAGAGGTAGCATCCTATGCCACAGAGAATTCCTATGCCACAGAGAAGTTTGTTGCATGAGCTGAGACCACCAGCCCATATGACAAAGTGTCGTTCTGCATCCCCCAAACACCTGTTTAGTCACTTCAGGAAGTGTGCATGAGATTGCAGCCTCGTAGAGCATCGCCACAATACAAGGGAACCCCTTCATAGCAAGCTCTAGTTTGCAGGCTGTGTCAGACCACCCACCACTGAGCCAATGATTAAAGGCCAATATTTGCGACGCCAAGTAGTAATGGTACAAGTTGGACATAGTAAAGCCTCCTTCGTAAGGGGTACGTTGACATGTCCTGAATGCTAAGGATGGTCTCGAGTTATGCCATAAGAATGTAGTCTCCACTGAATCCATTTCTTGAAAACAGTGATGGGAGATCATAAGGGGAAAGTTTTGCATGAGATAAAGAAATCATGGTCAAATCATCATTTTATACAGTGGTATCCTCCGCTTCACATTCAGTGGAAGAGTTTGCCACTTTTTTAGGTCATCATTGACCTTGGGGGTGAGGGGTGTTATGTTAAGGGACCAGGTGAGCTCTGGAATCACAGCCACTTGTATATCAAGATACTGAAAGCATAGGGGGTGAATGGGAATTGTTGATTGCCAGTCTATGCAGTCCAGAGAAGAGCTTTTGGGAACTGGCTCTGATTTGGTATGACGAGGAGTCCCGTTGCCTCTGCAAAATATTCCAGAAGCCGCATACATGCATTGAGGCCCGCTATGAGCAGGTTCCGCAAGATAGAGGAGGACATCATCCGCATATAGTTCAATGTGATCTTTGTGACCAGTCGACCACTGTCGAACTTCCACTTGCGGTCACCCCAATATTCTGTGCTAAAGGTTAAATAAACCAAAACAGAGAGGGGACAGAGGGCAACCCGGAGTTAACTTGGACCTAGGTAGTGGGGTTGGAATATAAAACTCGGATCAGACTATTGAACGGAGAACCAAATTGGGTTTTACTGAGAACCTATTCCAATGTAGCCCCAATCCATGTTATTGAAGGCTTTATTGAACTCTGTTAGCAGACGTGCGAGATGGGGTGACAGGAAATGGCGTTG
Source organism: Lissotriton helveticus (assembly GCF_964261635.1). Lineage (NCBI taxonomy): Eukaryota > Metazoa > Chordata > Amphibia > Caudata > Salamandridae > Lissotriton > Lissotriton helveticus. The sequence goes on along the minus strand of NC_136059.1, from coordinate 2,068,208,569 downwards.
TGCCAGCATCACATAAAGCCGTCTTAGGCAGTGCCTCCTGCTCCTAGAAGCCACATAGGTCTGGATGAATTAAAGACCCGCATACCTGATGTAGGTGTGACGCCATGATAGTCGAGAAGATGTAAACTTCTGCATTAATTAAAGATATAGAGTGGTAAGCGGCACAATAGACCGAGGGGGGTAGATCTGTGATATCACCACTATTGTCTCCTGGTCAAGATCTCGACGGAAGGACCTGACCTGCATCTCTTCTTTATATAGGTTTTAAGAAGTGTGGGAGATATTATCTCTGAAATTGCAGTTAAATTCAGTGGGATAGACTTCGGGACCGGGTGTTTTGCTAGTTGCCATCTCAGGAATTGCTTCCTCATTCTCTTCCATAGTGATTGGCCCCTCTAGATCAGCATGTTCCGTGTTGGAAAAGCGAGGGCGACGCACTTCATCAAGAAGGGGGCAGGGAACTTTAGTTGGTGGCCGTGGGGTGGCAGAGTAGAGCAAAGAGTAATAATCCACATATGATTGAGCAATAGCTGGGGAGGCACGGTGGGAGTGTCCCTCACTATTGACTATCTTGTGTATGACTCTGTTTGCTAATAGCTGGGATGCTAGCCAATACAATAGTTTCCTGTTCTTGTCTCCCCAGCGATTTACCCAGGCCAATAAAGCCCACCAAATCTGTTTTGCTACTTTGAGAAGGAGGAGTCTAATTTATTAATGGACCAATGCTAGTTGCCTTGAGACGGTGTTGTGTGAGACAGGGATAGCTGAGATTGCAGGCGTAAGGCCTGAGGCTCCATCCGGGGCAAGGTGCTTGTTCTTTGTGTCCTCTTTGTGTAGAATGTTCCTGGCATGCTCCTTAATCTGGAGTTGAACTGCAAATATTGCTTGAGTTTCCACTCTATAATATGGTTGTTTTCCTCATTTTGCAGGTGCCAAGCCTTAAGCTACCACGTAGGGAACCTAAGTGGACATGGCTCACCAATGCAAAGAAGAATTAGGGCATGGTTTGAATTCCTATGTGATAGGATATGTATATGGGAGACAGAAAGAACTTCTGGAGCTGGCAGAAGGAGCATGTAAATGTGGAGTATGTGTGATGGGTAGCTGAAGTGTGCGTGTACTGTCCCTCTCTGGGGTGCCATAGCCTTCATATATCACATCCATCTATGAAGCATCCCTGCTGCTTGCTGGAGGTGACAAGGGGCAGTTTTGTCCATAGAGGGAAAGAGAACTGCGTTAAAATCACCCCCTATAATGGTCAGCCTGGAGGGTAGTTGTGCCACCAAATTGAGGAGGGTTTTCAGGAATGTCTCTGGTGCAGCTGGGGGAGCGTAGATGCATACGCGATTTAGTGGCCGGCCTTCCACTAGGCCTGTTAGGGCAATGTATGTACCTTGATGGTCAGCCATGTTTGTGTGACATTCATGGGGAAGAACCTCTTTAGGATTATTGCTACTGCCCATAAGCCCATTGTGTACCCAGCATGGAAGACTCTATCAAAGAAAAACAAAACAGAACTAGTAAGGTCTAACAGCCAAATAAATTGGCCACACTGACATGAAGTACACTATGTCAGCGAGTGCTATAATTGCCTCTAGACAGAGTAACAGAGTGTGAGTCGCATGTGTGAGAAGCAAGTGTAATCCCGGACTGGTCAACAAAATCCAGAGCAACTTATTGTGGATAACCATCAAACAAACCAAGTGATCAGTCATATCATTGATCGTCCGCACTGTGACCAGGCCGTTTTTTTTTTTAACACCCAGCTTTATTCATTTATTTATTTCTCCTCCTTGTCTCATTTCTCTTTTTTGTTATGTATTTCCTCCTGTAGACACTAAACAGAGCCTACACACTGACCGGCCCTCTCCCCTATTTTCGTTCTCGCTAAACGCTATGAGATCTACTATTCGGAACAATTATATCCAATCCTTACTGTCACTTATTCCAGGTAGGATAGCTATTAGGAATGCTACTGAAACTAATATAAGACAGGGTTTTACAGTATAGCAGTATACTAATGTCTCAGAATAATACCGCATGACATTAGTCAATCGACTAATTACACACAAATGTGCACTTTGTCAGACGCATAAAATGATGGACTATGTCAATGGGAACTACCGTTCTTCGCTGCGTTTTTTGCCCTGTTTTTTAAATATCACATACAAGTCACTTGGGATGTCGTCCTTGTCTACATTAATAATACACTTTTCACTTCACCACTTCACCTTTCAAACCGGCCAGTGTTTTTTGTGTCCGTAATATTTATATATATTTTATCTTTCGCTTCTCATTCCAATTTACTTTATCACACGTGTCACCAAACGAATGACTTCTCACCACACAGATACCAAGTTACCCATATGGCATGCTTTATGTCACTCCGGTGGACACAATGAGTCACTATCTTGGCATGTTCATAAATAGAACATGTTTGTAAAGATGTAATTTATGTTTCTATCTAGCCCTGAAGATTCACAGTTTTTTCCCTGCGATGAAACACGTGTTGGCTTATGAAATGGAACAATAAACAGAAGTGACTACTCCAAGAACGGACTATTTATCCACCAACGTTTATTTTGTTCATATGTACTTATTCTCGGAGTTCTAACAAATGTTTAGATTTGATGTATTAATTTGCACCAATTTATTGGACTAACTCATTCCAGTACTATCAAACTATTATCTATTGTGTATAGCGCAGGGGCATTGTTGTTCATATTCGAAATTGTGGACCAGCTTGCTGGTCCATATCTGAGTGGTTGTGAGGGATTACCGCTCGCCCCATTGCCTACACTGTTCACCTTTTGTATCTATTACCTAGCGGCCATCCAGGTGTTGCGCCTAGTCACTCTGGAACACTAAAAGACCTCAGCAGTTGTTTTATATGTGTGATGGGTAGCTGAAGTGTGCGTGTACTATCCCTCTCTGGGGTGCCATAGCCTTCATATATCACATCCATCTATGAAGCATCCCTGCTGCTTGCTGGAGGTGACAGGGGGCAGTTTTGTCCATAGAGGGAAAGAGAACTGCGTTAAAATCACCCCCTATAATGGTCAGCCTGGAGGGTAGTTGTGCCACCACATTGAGGAGGGTTTTCAGGAATGTCTCTGGTGCGCGATTTAGTGGCCGGCCTTCCACTAGGCCTGTTAGGACAATGTATGTACCTTGATGGTCAGCCATGTTTGTGTGACATTCACGGGGAAGAACCTCTTTAGGATTATTGCTACTGCCCATAAGCCCATTGTGTACCCAGCATGGTAGACTCTATCAAAGAAAAACAAAACAGAACTAGTAAGGTCTAACAGCCAAATAAATTGGCCACACTGACATGAAGTACACTATGTCAGTGAGTGCTATAATTGCCTCTAGACAGAGTAACAGAGTGTGAGTCGCATGTGTGAGAAGCAAGTGTAATCCCGGACTGGTCAACAAAATCCAGAGCAACTTATTGTGGATAACCATCAAACAAACCAAGTGATCAGTCATATCATTTGATCGTCCGCACTGTGACCAGGCCGGTCTTTAGATCATCTAGACCCCATGCCACACAGTAAGATGTTAGTGCTGGATCAGGTCCACAGTGTGTTGTGAGCCATCAGTAGCTGGCCAGTTAGTGATGGTTGAAAGTGGTGAAAAGACAGTGCAACATAACACAAACGTGGTGAATCTAAAATAGGGTGATATGTCAAAACTTCTCTTTATTGGAAACAAGGCACATCCCCTAATTAAAAGAACAGGAACTGTGCAAAAGACAGTATGGAAAAATTGACTGTCACCAATAGGGCCGATATGTTTCTGCCTAATGGGCTAAACGTCCCTTGGCTTTCATCAGGGCCACTGCTCTAACGTGTTGCTACTGTTGATTCTGGTGACCAGGAGGATGTGTACATATATGTAGGTACAGGTTGTATCGTTCCTACTTTCACTTGCTTTTTGAGTTTAATTTCACTGATTAATTTGGAGTGAAATGTTAGTCCCCTGTCACTTTGGATCACGTTGAGTATTCTGGTGACCAGGAGGATGTGTACATATATGTAGGTACAGGTTGTATCGTTCCTACTTTCACTTGCTTTTTGAGTTTCATTTTCACTGATTCACTTGGAGGCCTATTGGGGTTTGACTCAGTACAACAATGTCGTCAGCATACTGCAGGAAGGGAATTGGGATTTTTGCCAAGTACGGTGGATGTCCTTCCCCCACCTGCATGTGTCTGACGATATCCGCCATGTAAAGATTGAATAAACTGGGGGCCAGGACGCAGCCTTGTTTTAAGCCCTGTTGCGTGCTAATTTCGGCCGTAATACTGCTTCCGTCTCCCAATTTTACTCTTGCCCAGGTGTCACTATACAGGCTTATTATTGCCTCCTGTAGGTTCTTCGGTAGTCCCCATGATCTTAATTTTTCCCATAACCGGTTTCTGTTCACCCTGTCAAAAGCATCTCGCAGGTCTATAAAACATGCAAACAATCTGGTCTTCTTTGTTTCTGCTGTTTCCTTCAGGAGAGCCAGGGTTGTCAGGTTTGTTAGTGTACCCGTCCTTGGCCGGAAACCCATTTGGAACATGGGTTTTATATTTGTGTCCTCCATCCAGTCTTGAAGGTGTAGCAATAAACATGACCTGTATAGTTTCGCCTCCACGTCCATTAGCGATATCAGCCTGTAGTTCCCCGGCTCATTATGATCGCCTTGCTTGAAAATAGGGTGTATTATGCTCCTGTTTCAGGACTTGGGCATTTTATTGTGGCTGTAAATAGAATTAAAAAGTGGTGTTAAGTATTCTGCCCAGAACTCGGGGGAATATTTAAAAATGGCATTTGGGAGCCCGTTGGGACCTGCTGCACCCTCTGTTTTTAGATGTTTTAATATTCCTTTCAGCTGTTCAATTGTTACGAGGGTGTCTGGGACTAGTACTATATCTTTTGATTTTTTTGATGGTATAATGGGCCTGTTACCAGTGTTATCTTTAGTCCAATTTTCTTTGTCCGGAGATTGCTTCTTGATATCTTTCAGCGGAATTTCTTGTGTTCCTAAAATATTTTTCGCATGCTCAGAGTTTCTGGCGCATATTTCGCACTCTTTTTTGCAATGCCACTTTTGTCCATCCTCCCTGTCAATAAACATGTTTTTGACATGATGAATCCACTTACTTTCTCCAATGCCTGCCTCTTGTCTTAAATGGTTGCCCTTTGTCAGTTTATTAATGATACCCCAAAATGTCCGGACATTTTAGTTTTTACCAGCGATTAGTAGTTTTGTCCAGATTTCTTCTTGATATAATTTTTTTGCATTACTCAGCAAAATCTTGTATTTTTTTCGCATGACCTTTAATTTCGCTTTATCCGGTTTCTTTCCGTTTTTCATCGTTATTACCTGCTTCCGGACTTCGCGTGTGATTTTCCTTTTTTTCCTCCCGGAGGGTGATGTTGTACCATGGCTTCTTCCCGGTATTGATTCTTCCATTATCCAATTTTTTGGTTGGGAGATTTCTGGTTAAGACCTCGCATAGATGTTCCCATGTTTTTATAGGGTTTTCTTTTTCTTTCAATGTGAGTTTGAGCAATTCTTTTTTTAATTTGTCCATTGTTGGTTTTATATCCTTTCCACCCCATTCCAATTTCTGTAGGTTGAATTCTTCTGTATGTTGAATAACGGTATTCATTTTTGGGATTTTGTTGGCCAAAATTTTTATTTTGGTAATTAATGGGAAATGATCACTTTCTGTGCTTTGCCCAACCGAAAACGTGCTTACCCTCGGCATCAAGTTATTGCTCATTATTGTGAAATCTATTGATGACTTCCGATTGCCGCTTAAGAAGGTTATTGGTATAACTCTGTCCCCATTTACATTCCCATTCAAAATTGAAAAGCCCAAATCTCCGAGATCTTGAGTTATGTTGTTGTCTTTTGTTAAGTTTCTATTAAAGTCTCCTGAGATGATCATGGAATATAATTCATGTGAGCTTTGTAGTGCCCGGATCAGGGTCATTAATGTTATCAGTTTTTCCTTTTTCTGTTTCTTTTCCGGGTGTACGTAGACATTGAGCACTAATAGATTGTGAATATGTAAATTTGAGTCAGGTCTCTCTGTGAGTTTTATTGCTTGTAACCAATTTATCCCAGTATCTACTTCTTCCACTTGCCATCTATACTGCTGGGTAATGTATATTGTTAAGCCTCCTCTCGGGTGCCCAAATTTTGAGAATTTTTCGGCTAGGACATGAAACTCTATGTAACCGGGGATGGATACTTGGCTCAAATTCCAGGTTTCTTGTAATAGTATTACGTCATGTTGTTCCAAGAAATTCCCGGTTTCATGGTCTTGCCCTATACTGTTAAAGCCATGGACGTTCCAAGAGCAAATGCTGATCGTATGTAAGTTCAAAGCGATGGATTGGTCCTTACATATTGGTTTTTCTCCCGATTCCTTTTGGTTACAAAATGTTATCCGTAGTTGTAATTTGTTGTTCTCGTTTGTCTTTTTAGGCTGGCTAGGAACTCTTATTACTCAACATCTTTGCAACCCAAGACCAGTCAGTGCTCTTTTCCAGCATGCTTCCTTGTTCCTCTGATTTTACCTGTCTCCTTATTCCTTGTGATGTTTTTGGTGGGGTTACTGTACATGCACTCTTTAGGCATGATTTCTGGGTATTTCCCTCTTCCATTTCCGTCTTTTCTGTTTTGATGTTTTTTAAAAGGGGAAATGGATATTTTTTCTGTTGATGACGCCTCAGCCCGATGACCCATGCTTCAAAGGACATGCTCATAGCGAATATTCTATCTACTATGGCCTTAGACAACCAGGTAGTTAAGGACTCCTCAACCTCTGGATTGTTTTTATTGATTTTAAATTCTACAGACAGAAGATCTTACGATGATATTTAATCTAAATCTGGAATTTCTTTCAAAAGACGCATTATGTTCCCTCTGTTCAAAAAGTCTTGTCCACCAGTTGTCTGGTATTCCGGTACAAATGACAATTTTTCAGTAGTTTCTCCTTGTGTTTGGGGTACCAATTGTGCTTCTTTTTCATCTTGCCGTTGTGTATGTTTTATTCTTTCTCCCTTTGCATTTATTATTCTACCTAGCCCCTGAATATTTTTTGTTCTTTCTCCAGTTGCATCAGCTGTTATATTTGGCTGAGAGATGGAAACAATGGTCCTGCCTGTATTCGACTTATTCTCTTTGTTTTTTATATCTTCACCTTTGTCATTCTTTGTATATTTGGGTATCTGTGTATACACTATGTGTTGGTCTATTTGATGAAGGTTGCAGGTTCGTCCGTGACCATTTGACTTTATTTTTATCGGCGTTCTTGTATTTCCATTTTTGTCGACTTTTTTTATGAGTTGCATTTGGGTAATTTTGTCGCTTACATTTTGTTGTATTTCGTCGTTCTTCGGGGAGTTTTGAGTCCACACATCTCGTTTCGCTTTTTTGACTTCAAGTGTTGGGGTTTCGTCTATCCGCTGTATCATAACTACCCGATTTCCATAGTCCTCTTGGCCTGATCACCATTCATCATCTTCAACTTGGGTCCAATCTTTATCTTGTAGTTGTGTAATTTTATGTTTTTGAATAACCAAATTTTTGCTTCCTTGTGTATGATTTGACTTTGCGGATATGGGGCAGGTTGATGATTCGTTAATCGAGCTGCATCCATTCTCTGTGCATGACTGGGTTGATTGATCTAGGGCCTTGTCTATATGCTTTGAAATGTTTACTTCAGTAGGTAGTTTCTCTTTCTTTGAGGTGGTATGGTGGAAGATAGGATACATATGAACGTTTATCGGAGGTGGGTCCTTGAGCTGGGCCCTCCCTTTCCTAGCGCGCGTTCTTTGGATTTTTGTTAACTTTGTTTTTATATTGTCCATTGCGCTTTGTGTCTCATCAATTTGGCGAGCTCTACGATCTGAATGTTCCTCATTTGTCTTTTTTGTCTTTTGTTCCAAGTCGTTGTTTTGGTTAAGTTCTTTGACTTCGTTTGGACTCCCATTTTCCTCTTCAACCTCCTTTACCCCTCTGGGGCTTATGTTTTTTATTTCTTCTTTTTTACTACTGATGACTGAACTGCCCCTAGGATATCTTTTAGTATGTCCGGTAGGTTTGACAATTTGTCCACCAATTTACCACATACGCAGCTTGGCTGGGAGATATCTGTGTGACGTACCTTTATCTACCCTCCTTGGTAGCAGGGTTGCCATGTGGTCCAGCCTGGTGTTTATACCTGAAATGTGACCAGCAGTAAGGTTTATTAGATCGATTTGAACATCCATTTTGTCAGACTGGAAATTCAGGGCCTTAATTGCCTGATCCAAAGTGTTTAATAGTGTTTCGCTCCATGGGGCCTTATAGACCTCTCTGGCCGGTATTTCCAGGACATCTGACACTTCTTCTGACCTGCTCATGGAGGAGATCGTGATTGGGGACATCAAGTTTAGTTTTTTTGGCCATCCTTTAGTTTTTTCTTGCTTCTCTTCCCATTTGTCGGGGTTTTTTTCTCGATGTAATGGTGTAGATTTCAACCTTTCTTTACCACTCAGTCCCTTTTCCTGGTCTTGTACTGGTCTATGTCTAGCTTGCAGACTTTGTTTGTTCTTGGGATATTCTTCTAATTGGGATTGGGTGTGCTTTTCTATTTTAATTTGTCTGTCCAACTTGTATTGTTGGGTAGGGAAAAGGAGGTTGACCATATGTCCTCTTGTGTGGCAATGTGCTCAACCCCCATTTTATTTTCCTTTGTAGTTGGATTGTCCTTGTCTTTATCCATGATCTTTGTTTCCATTTCTTTTTCCAGAACTTGGGAATTGTTCTTGTGTATTTGGGCTAATACCACGACTGACTTACAATTGCCAGTATTGCTTTTTGACTTGGCAAAAGTCTGAGAAATTTGTAACTGGTTTGTTGGTTTATTTGTAGAATCGTTCTCAATATAGGTTTTTTGTACTTCTTTTTCCTCCTTCTTGCTCTTTGGTTGCAGCTGTTCATTCTTGTTTATCCCTGATGCAGGTATGATTGGGCTTGGTAGGTGGGCTTTTTCCGGCGTTTGGCCGTAAATGGCCGCCATGGGGTCCTTTAGGAATTTTTTTTTGAATCCCAATGTTTTTTTTTGGACTAGTTGTTGACAGTTCAGGTGCAGACACTAGGCTCTCTCTTTGTTGTACGGCCTTCTTCCTTTTTTTCTGATCTTATGTGTACACTGATCGTTATCTTCCTCATTCCTTTGTGTCTCGTCGCTTATCTCCTGCCGCACTTTCCCGGATCTCATTCTTACCAGCTTACTTAATAAGAACCGTCGCAATCACGTATTCCCGGCTCTCCGGATTTAACTCACCGGGTTCGTTTTTAGTAGGCTAGTCGTGTTTTTATTATTCTTTTTTTTTCTCGCTGCTCCTACACTCTGTTTTGCTCACTGGGCCTTCCCAAGACCCTCCACAACACTGATGCGGCCGTAATCCTGAGACTGCCACTCCGTTCTATGTGTGCCCTGCTTCTTCCCGCCTTTCGCCACTCGTACCTGTGAGCGTGAATCCGCGCAACCTCCCAAGCCTGTCAGCTCCCTCTGTGTCCTGCCGTGAACCCACTCCCTGCCGGGCCACCACCGCCGCTGCTGACGACGTCAAGCTGGGGTGTGGTGCGAGGTGGTGAGGGGTGGGGCCGCTGGGACATGGCACACAGAAAGTTGGAGCAGCTGGAGCAGCTGCCGTCAGGGAGGGGCAACGTAGTGGCGTTGCGGTATGTGGCAGTGTGACGGCTCTACCCTACTCAGAGTTCAGTGTTCTGTGTTCTGTGTTTAATTTTTTATGCAGATTGAATGCAAACTACATGTTTGACATGCGTGACAGGGGCGTTCGGTTTTAGGCAGAACAGGGCTGCATTTGCGGGGGGCTTACTGTCCAGATCCACTGCCCGGTCACTTTCCTTTCTTCCCGAGCTTTCCCGAGCCCCCACGCTCCACTGCCACCGTCAACGTCGCTGTTGCTTGCCGTGTTTTTTTCTCTCCTTTTTGTCTTTTTATTTTTTATTCCTCAGCTCTGTTCTGCTCTGCTGGCAAGGCGCAATGCACAGACCCCCCCGTGGGCCCCCACAGAACCACAGAACCTCAAACAGACAGAGATGCCGCCACCACTACTTTACTCCTACTCGCGGCTCCTGGTCACGTGGTCTCGTTTGCCTGCTGGCTCTCACGCTCTCACAGAGTGCCTGCCAGATCTCAAGTACCAGGCTTCTGCTCGGGAGGGGAGGCACATCTGCTGCTTGTGGGCTTGTAAGCTCCTTGTGTGCCCCTTGTAGCCTCCTCAGGAGCAAGCGGGAGCTTCAGAGTCCTCCACCACAGCCTGACGCTCGCCGATGAAGACACCCGCGGCTCAACTGCGGCTCAGCGGCAGCCCGCAACTACTTCCCTTGCTCTCCTTGCTCGCGGCTGCTTTCCTGCGCCACTGTGTGCACTGCACCTCACGGTCCTCACGGTACCAGTCCCGTTTCCCCAATGTATGTGACCATGGACAGTTCTGAAGCTGTGTGTGAGTGGGCATGTACCTTGCATCATCACAACTCAATCGAGTGCATGAATTCCACTGGCAACGTGGTGATGTCAGATCCATTTGACAGCTTGAAATAGAAAAACGCCAAAAGCAAAGGACAGTAATAAACCATTACATATCCCTGCCTAACACCTCCTTACCCCCAACTCCCTCACCCCATACTTCCGCTGTAGAAGCATCTGTTGCCATGCAGTGTCAATCCCAACTCAAAACAAAGGTCGGCTAGATGAACGTGGAATGGTGGACCACTCCAGATTTAAGGATCATTACGATGCGATGCCTGCATCTGTACAGGTAACCAAATACAGAGCCATAGTCTATCTATTCAATCTCTCACTAGGAATAGTTCATCCAGCAACTGGATACAATCAGATGGGGGAGTTTGACTGAATCATTCTCCAGTTTTTGCTAACTGTTGGAAATCACTCCCATTGTCCTGGAGAATCTCTAACCTCTGGGACAGTGGAGGGGCAAAAGAGACAGAGTTCGGGGAGGGTGAGGGGGCCTCCTTGGTTGTTAAATGCAGAAGAAGGAAGAGTCTTCACTGGTGAGGACTGGAGCGGTTGTTGCATTAAGCCAGTCCAAGGCTGATTCTGGAGTCTGAAAAAATTGGGATTTGTCAGCATACATGATGCTTGAGGGTTTGAAGTTTCTGCTTGACTACATCAAACGATCAGCTCCTAGCTTGGACTTCTCGAGTGTAACTTGGGAAAAGGAGGATCTTGGAGTTCTGATATTGAAGGTCCTGGAGGGCTCTACCTTCTCTTAGTATGCAATCCCTACCTTTGAAGTAACAAAAAAACTTTCTGCCATGGGTTGCCCTTGGGCACCTGGAGGAGGGTTGGCAGTTAGCTTTCTATGGGCACGTTCAATAGCAAACCACGGAGACAGTTTGTTAGCTTGCATCCAGGATTTTATCCAGTATTCTGAGGAATTCTGCAGGCTGCATGCTTCCTCCAGAAAGCCAATGAAGTGCAGATTGTTGTGCCTGGACCAGTTTTCAGCATATTTACCTTGGTGATGCAGTTCTGAGGTGTGGGTTAGGAGGTGGGCAACTTGGCCCTGGAGGTCGGTCATTTCATCTTGAAATGAAGAGAGTTGCCCCTCTGCTTCTTTGATGGGGGTTGATGCATTAAGCAAGTCCTACAAAGTAGTGCCACATCTTCACGGACCTCCTCTATTTTTGTTTCCACCGCTGTTTGCAAAGTTTGAATTGCTTGAAGGATCTTGTCTAGAACCCCTTCCAAAGATTCTGCTTTGTCAAGTATCTCTGCTCCAGATGAGCAAGTAGGGGTGGTAAATTGGTTAATGCCTTGTTGTTGAGTGGAGGGTGGCTCCACAATCTTATTTTTCACCATGGCCTTAACCATTATGTGCTTCTGTCCTTAGAGACCTGGCCCACTTACCACCACTCACGGTAGCATGAGCAGCCAGGTGTTGGTATAGTCACCAATCTGTGATGAGGAAGAGGGGCGGGCAAGAGGATGGGCCAAGCACCAGGGAGCCAGATGTTCTAGAGCTCTAAGAGTAACTTGTCCTTCCTGTTGCTATGTCAATGAGTGAGGGGTTGTCCACAGTGTTTCAAAGAGATCTTCACCCTGGCTGCAGTTTGCTACGCTGCAACTCCAAGGCAATGCTAGTCAAGGCAGCAATGGGTACGCTGAAGGGCCCAGGCCTCAAGGGCTCCTGGTGGAAGGGGAGAAGTGAAGCACTACAGTTCCTGGCAACACTTGTTAGATCAAGAAGACATCCAGATGATGGTCCCAGGGGGATGAGGTGCAGAGGAGAGAATAACTTCCTCCCCTCTGTCCTAGAAGAAACCTCGCAGGCGCTGAGTGGGTGGCAAATATTTTCATCGATGTACGCTGGCAGGTCCGGGATGTGCTATCCCCCGGGATCCGGGACCGGCAAGTTAGTAGGTCACAGGGAATCCTGAAATAATTTGTCACCCACCCTTTATAGCAACGCAATTCAGGCCTTCAAACACCCCTCCTCACAAGTCCAATGCTCTCTGCTGTGGTTTGGTTGCCAGACCTCTTTATTACCAATGTGTTGGCAGTCAAGGGAATGGTAGGATGGGTCTCTGCCACGCAGTCAATTGTAGTTATTGGGCCGGGGGACCGGAGGCATTCTAGAAGGTAACACCTCAAGTCTACAATGCCCGCTCAAACTGGAGGAGGCTAAGCCAGGCTCTTGCTGTTGCAGCAGCAGGAAAAAGGGGGTGAAGCGCTGGTCTGAGGAGATGACAGGGCCCCCTCACCCCTCCAGTGACAACCCAGTGATTTGAGATGTCATCAGTGATGTCATCAGTGATGTCAATTAGCATGTCATGAGTGATGTAATATGTGATGTCATCAGCAGTACATTGCGGGGGCGCGAGGTATAGATCGGTCTACTAACTATAACGGCTGAATTTCTATGGTTTTATACGTGTGAAATATCTAACTATAACGCCCCTGAAACCTATGGTTTTTCAATGAATTTCTAAGGTTTATTAAATGCTAATTTTTAACTATAATGTGCCTGAAACCTATTGTTTTTTCAGTGAGTTTCAACATTCAACGTAAAGTCTCTTCTCAAGCGGAATGTTGGCACCTGGTGGCCAACTAGCCCACCAGGTGCTTCCAGTAAGCGCCACTGCGCAGTGTTGCAGAGAGGTGGTCCAGGTCACGCCCCTTTTTACACTCTCTGCAATGGAGCTCTGTGGCGCTCACAGGAGGTACCTGGTGGGCTAGTTGGATCCCAGGGACCCTCAGGATTGTAGGGGACTTAATCCCCAAATTTACGACGCGGCAGGGGGCGTGTTTGTAGAGTGGTGGAGAAAGGGGGCATGGCCTTTGTCTACCTCCCACCAATCCCACTGCGTGGGGCTTACTGGAGGTAAACGGTAGACCAGTTGGCCCTAAAATGACCCCCAGCAGTTAAGGGGACTTCAATCCCCATCCAAGAATGCACCAGGGAGCGCGTTTGTAGAGTGGCGGGCAAAGTGGGCGTGGCCTGGTACGAGTACTTACCTGTGCTACACTGTGGAACTGAATGGAAGTAATAGTTTGGCAAGTTGGCCCCCAAAGATGTCCGTGGGGGCCAACTACCCCTCTTGTTACCCCCAGGAAGTCCCACACAGTGGGATTGCTAAGACGTCTTAGGCCATGGCCCCCTTTCTCTACCACTCTGCAAACGTGTTTCATGGCAGACTAAGTGATGGGGGATGAAGTCCAATCTAGTCCTGAAGAAGTTTGGGGGCCAAGAATCCCTCCTGGTACCTCCTGTAAGTCCTACGCAGAGGAATTCTTGAGCGATGGTTGGATACCCAGCACCCTTTCTCCACCACTATGCAAACGCGACTACTAGTTGAGGTAGCATATTTCTGCACCTCTAACTTAGAGGTAGTTGTAATCCCCCTGCCCTATTATGTACAAGGGCCTTACAGAGGAGGTCATACTAAGCACATGGGTACCCCAACGCATAGTGTTCCCTAGTGTATGTAGGTATTTTCACTGTATTCTAAGTGTCTTTTAGCATAGCACTGGCTCTAGGCCTAGTTACTCAGAGTCAGTTACCACCAATACCCATCTGAAAAAGTTGTGGGCACAGGCTGATTTTGCAGCAAGGCCTCTTTCTGCTCCTCTGTTAGTTCTTTCTGCACATGTTCTCTTCTTCCAGCACTTTCCTTCGTCTTTCTGGACTTCTATTGCCTCTTTCTGCATTTGTCTTGCTTCTTTTTTGCGCTTTTCTTCTTCTTTCTTTACAGGACTTTACGTTATTGCTAGCGGTACAACCCTTTAATCAGCAAATCGCTTTGAGGGGGAGATGTGCGTGTGAGGTTGGTATGCTAATTTTAACTGCACTTCTTGCTGTAAAGGGGAATCCTTTTTCGAGACTTGTATCTTCACAATGCTCTTTACTGAAGACCATATGAAATAAATGAAAGTCTGGAAGCAATTCAGGAGTATATTCACAAGAACGTGTGAGAACTACCGCAAGAGTAGCGTAATGTAACTTTCAACATCGCAGTCTATCGCGGGAAAAACACCCTGTGTCAACGTGGAATTCACAATGCGGCATTAGAATAGGTAGACACCAGAACACCCAGCAAATGTCTGCGTGAAAATCAACGCCACGCTGCAAAAATGCAATAAGCGAACGCAAAAAAAATGCAATGAGGCCAACCGCGGCACAAGAAGTAGCGAAAAGCAGCCACAGACCTGCAAATCCCATGCGTGTGGCGGGATAATGCACCATAAAAACCACAGAAAAAATACACCAGAAACAAGCCAAAGCACGTAGCAACATGGATGCACCCTGACCCAGCGCAGAGGACAACTCAAACCCCTCAACCCCCACAGACTACCAGCAAGTAACAATGGGGTCGGGGAAGGCCAAGGAGAAGAGAGAAAGGAAGACAGGGTGCAGACCGCAGGAAAACAAGGCCAGCATCATGGAGGTGACAGAACACTACGATCAACTGACCCACAAGCGGACCACCTGGATTGCAGTCGGAGTGCCGAGGAGGCTAATCCAGGATGGCCTATAGGCGCCGGCATGACGTGACTACCTAAACCAGGCACCAACCCGCTGCCAACAGGAAGGCAGCAACGGCGACAGGAGGTGGCAGTGCAGCGCCACCAGAGGAGCTGGAGGAAACCCAGGCCACAGTCATTAGTGTGGAGACAGTGCAAGGAGTAGGGAGTATGGACTCAGCTCAAGAGGACCTGACACAACCTCAACAGGGTGTGCAACGAACAGGAACTGGGGTGACGGGGAAATGGGCACAATGGCATACATACACAACGAGGTGTAGCACACTACATACCCACAATCACCCAGGATCATGTCCCATATCCCCTTGGCACACTGCAGCACACACACATAGCACAAACAGCGCACCCACATTGATGACAATGTGGAACAACGCACGTAGCCAGCACTGCAGAACAGAGGATGCAACTGGCTCCGCACATGCCCAGAAACATGCCTACTACATCTGACAGAGCCGAAAACGGTGAAATGGAAATGTACGCATATGACCTCACATCCGTCATGAAGTCCAAATGTATACTGTCCCGCAGAAGAATCCAGCACCCCCCAAACAGTCACAATGTACATTGCCATACAGTCTGCATGCAAACCAGTACAATGCGCCAACATACATGGCAACACAAAGTCAACATGCACCACCCCTTCACATCGCAGAGGGGCACACAACACCTTCAGCAAAGCACAGAATACAACTCATTAGTGATGCCGGAGAGGACCACCACACCGTCGACACTGACGCCCTACAACAGCCCACGGATATCTCATGCACTCCCTCACCAGGACCCGGCCAGCCAAGTTACTGAGGGGGAACACCGACCCTGCAACAGACCACACAGCAGGAAGCACCCGCAAGCAGAGGTAGCTCACAACACTTCACCCACCCACACATTGCACCCCAATGCCATGTGTCAGCACACCAAAATGAGGTGGCCCAACTGGTGTGGGTGGGGGCTATTCCCATGGAATGCGAACCAGGACACATACGTTGTTGTCTATCACCCTTCAGGGCCCACCCTCACCCCACTAAGGAGACCCACACTGCCATAGAGACACATGCAGATGCACATTCACAGTACAGAACCATGCCCAGGGGCACTCAAATAGCAGCCACACACCCATGTTGCTCTGCGTATGATGGCCCTGTCCACTCCCCTTACGAGTTGAGTGGGTAACAAAAAGCTACATGTTCAAGCTCCAACCTGCTGCCTGTTGGGACATGTCTGCATCCAATGTACACAGCGCAATGTAATGTCGTAGGGCCCAGGGCCCTCAAGCATACAACTAGACGACAGGGACACACGCAGATATCATGTTGAACTGGCTATGGGCACATGCGCCTGGCCCCTTTATTGGCAGGGCCACATGTACAGTGACGCCTGTGCTGGATGCGTGTGGGGTGAGTGTAAGCCATTCCGCACAGAATGTCTGGTGCTGGCAAACACTTGAACATTGGACACCAGTGCAACGGAAACAGAAAACACATGCATAACAGAGTCAACTGCTGAGCAACATGGAGTGATCCGGAGAAAGTCCAGAGGACAGCCAACATGCAAACAGGAGTGTCCGTGAGTTGCAGTGCACTGGGGTTGGGACACTAGAGATGAGCTTGCTCACGAGAAGAAAAAGTCTTGGATTATGTCCCTTTGATATGTTCCTGATGCAGATGCAGTGGGGCGTGTTAGACCTGCATCATCTTCCCCATCAATGTCTCAAGGCCCTCACTCTGTTTGAGGTGACATAGCTGCACAACCGCTCCACAGCACAAAACACAATCAGCAACGGACAATGGCCTGCGGTGCATTGAGTTACTAGCACCTGGAGTGCTGAGCAGGGTATTAGGCCAATTATGGCATCCACGACAGGTCTGAGCCACTCCGCAAGTCTGTCAGGACCACCGTTTAGACTCTGGCAGATGGCGGTTGGAGTTGGTCTTTGCGGTGGTGGAGTGTGCCTCCCACGGGTATGCCACGTCCAGGCCGGTCTGGACTCGCTTTGGTGTGTGAGCCCTGTTGGGACGCATTTTGGCCTGGAGGCTGCGTACAGCACAATGCCACAAAGAAATGGCGTTGATGACCCCAAGGCCTACGCTTCAGGGGCCATCGAATGTCTCCGGAGAAGGGGTCCCAGATCTGACCAGCACAGAGTTAGTGGCCCCAGATGCACTGCAGCCGGCACAGGCCCCCAGCCACTGGACAGTTGCTTGCGGTGCAGTCAGATGGGCCTTGCGACCTGAGCGGGTCACCATCAATGTCCGAGGTGTATGTTGCAGAGTGTTGCGGGGGACAGTGGAAGGTGTCCTCCAAGCCATGATGCCGAAAGGTTTGATTTTATCCAGAAGCAGCAAATGGAGGAGTGGAATGTGACAGCCTCGTTGCCACCACCAATTCGGTATCAGCTACATAAGGATGAAAACTGCCCCCTAGTCCATAGACTCAGACACCACCAAGTTTGACCAGTGAGTGTCCATGAATGTCGGGGAACAGGGCTGAGAGGGGATGCAGTATGCGATGATGACTCTTTGACCTTCTGACTGCAGTGCAGGTCGGAGGCACCGTTCAGCAGGTTCAGTGGCATCACGTGTTTAGTCACCTCCATGACTGTGACCCGGCTTTCGTCCAGACTGAGCAGCATCTTCCTCAAACTCCTCTCTGTGTGACCACTGGTGTGGACTCTGCCATTCGTGATTCACGACTAGGTGCTGAATGTGAGACCTACTGATCCGCAGGGTAATCCTGGTCCCTCATCCACATGTCGCCGGCTGGCATTGAACAGGGTATGTGGCTGCACGTGTCGCTGGCTGGCGTTGAACAGGGTTTGTGGCAGCACATGTTGCCCGCTGGCATTGAAAAGGGTTTGTGGCAGCACGTGTCACTGGCTGGAATTGAACAGGGTTTGTGGCAGCACGTGTCGCCAGCTGGCGTTGAACAGGGTTTGTGGCAGCACGTGTCACCGGCTGGCATTGAACAGGGTTTGTGGCAGCACGTGTCGCCAGCTGGCGTTGAACAGGGTTTGCGGCAGCACGTGTCACCGGCTGGCGGTGAACAGGGTTTGTGGCAGCATGTGTCGCCAGCTGGCGTTGAACAGGGTTTGTGGCAGCACGTGTCAACGGCTGGTTTTGAACAGGGTTTGTGGCAGCACGTGTCAATGGCTGGAGTTGAACAGGGCTTGATGCAGCACGTGTCGTCGGCTGGCGTTGAACAGGGTTAGTGCACCACGTGCTGCAAGATGCCCATATGGAACTATGGCTCACTGAGCGGGAGGGGTCAAGTGCTGTGGCCGCTGGCCCGGATTTGGGGTCACTGCCATTTAGGACCCAGTTTCACATATAGGACCTACTGGACCGCAGAGGACACCAGTGGAGTATGTTAATGAGGAAGGAATAATGTGGGCCAGCGTCGGGGGCCAGCGATGGTCTGAGAGGTTGGCAGGGCCTCGGCCTTGGAGCTTACACAGGCACGTAGTGGGTCCTCCTTGACACATGCCAGTGTCGGCAGGTGATCAGTGTGGCCTGGCTGCACAGGGGCAGGCCCGATGGGTTCATGGTCCAGCGGGCTGGGGTACAGCAGGCGCACAGGATTGCAGGTAACTCCGCTCATGAGGAGGGTGTCGGCCTCGTGGCGTGGTGGGAGGTGCTGCCCTCGCAGAGACGTTGGGCTTTCCGTAAGAGGACTATGCACAGGACTACATGCTTTTTATTCACACCTCTACGCTGGCCTGGCATACGCCAGGCCATCACACTCTGCTCACACTCATGGAGGGCGTAACAGGCAACATTTCCACGAGGACCCCCACTGGCTGGGGTGACATGGTTGCATCCACTGTACACTACACTCCATACATCAGAGGTGTATGTCGCCGTGGATATGGGTGTGTTCTGCATACTGCGGTCTGTCCAGCACATTGCTGCCAATCTTGGAATTGTGTACTTTCCCAATCATGGTTCGACTGCATCCTTCACACATGCCTGGGTGCCACCTCTCCCCAAATTTAGCTATTGTGTGGCTGAGGTGCCATGCCATTGATTGGTCATGTTCACGGCTTGCCCAGGTTACCATTGTAAGTTGTGCTAATGTATCTGGTGGGTGGGCACGTTGTTGTGCATGTTGGTTGTGATTTTGTGAGGTGTGCATTGCCAGAGTTGTGGATTGCATGGTTGTAGAGTTGTGGTGAGTGGGGTGTTAATTTGGCACTTGCCAAGGGGCTGTGCAATTACCCTTGGTGCCATCCTGTGTATGCTGGTTGCTGATGGATTGTCGGAGGGTGAAGGGATCATGCATACTGGCTGTACATTTGGAGACAACATTGGTGAAGGTCCCACAGGTTTCTGATGTTGCCTGCACATTGATGTGTGACATGTGCTTCCTGTTGCACTGATTGTGTGCTGTGTCACCAGGGGGCACAGGTGGGACATATGTACAGTGGATTGCCTCCAACACGAGCGTGCATCTGGCTTTGGCGTATGGCCCTTGCTTGGTCTCCAGAGGTTAGTGCGCATTGTGTTGGACGTATGGGGACTGGGGTGCAAGGTTGATGGTGATGTCCAGGACAGGTGTGAGGGACTTGGATGTGAGTGGCTGTGAGACTCCGCCGACTCTGGCGAGTGTTGGTTGGGGTGTGCCAGGGGCCAACAGGTGCCACACAGCCAGCAGCTTGGTGTGGGGTGGGATGTTGGTTGTCCACTGTGTTGGTGCCGTAGGCTTGTTAGGCCATGATGGCTAGGATGCGTAGGATGGTTGTCTCTTTCAGCCTGTAGTGGACAGTGACTTTGTCAGATGTCAGGCCTGTGAGGCAGGTGCTTTTCCTGGGGGGCAGCTGTCTTAGTCTGCGCTGCCTCAGTGGTGGTCCGGGGGGGTGTTGTGGCCTTCTTGGGTGTCCGGCTGCATGATGAGTGGCTCCATGGCATTTGTTGCCCTTCCTTTGACGCCCTGGGCTGGGCTCCCTTTTGTGATGCAAGCTGCGATCCAAATTTACACCAGGTCAGAGCAGGTGTTAATTTCCTGCTGCTAACACGCCTTATTGCGTGTTTTGTGTTCTCATCGCAGATCTGGCTGGTCGTTGTGAATATTGAGGTGTCGTGTTTTTGCTGCTTTTTTCACGGGAACGCCTACTCTGCATCTCATTAGCGATAGTTGCGGAGGTCCTCTGTAGTGATGTTTTTGGCAGCTGCTATCGCGGGTAAACTGGTGCTGTGGGCTGTTAGCACTAGCATTGTGAATGGGGTGGTAAATTAATCACGACTTTGGCTGCGATAAAGTGCCGTTAATTCGGCGATAGCTCCATGTGAATATGCCCCTTAGTGTCTCTGCATGAAATCACAGAAACATTCAACAAGTTTTCTCTTCAGAAGCCACATTAAACCCAATTTCACACACTGAGGTAAACAAGTGAATTGCCCCCAATTAAACGTTTACCTGGTCCTAAGGAGAGAAGAATGCCTCGTTAGACATCCTCTGAATAGAACATTGAAATAGTTCTAGAAGAAAAACATCAGTACTGAAATATGTTGTGCTCTATGAACATTCTGCACACAAAAAGATTCCCTCAAATCAAACTGCGTGCATATATTGCAGCGCAGCCTGGTAGAACAAATGGGTTAATGTTTGAGCAGGTGGGTAAAAATAAAGTAATTTGTTTCCACGGAACAATGACAGTGTATAATTTATTGCACTTCCTTTTTTACACCTTCTAATCATTTTGAAAAACTAATGTGATTCATTGGCCCATTTAGACACAGCTTTCAGCAGGTGATAAATACCGTGATTGTTCTTCCTGTGTGCAGAGAAAGGAGCAGTGAGAAAGCTAATGTGAGCGACTAGAACGAATTGTGCTTTCCATGCCAATCAATCAGGTCTAATCAGCAAGCAAGCGGTTGATCAAAATTAATAACAGTAGCAGCCTCCCTATTCAGTTTATTATTTGCAAGACAGCACTGATTGTGGTATTAGTAAGTTCCACTACATGGGGATTTACTTCTGGAAATCATTGTGCTTCAGCGTTTCGTCTACGATAAATATGCCACATTGTTAATCTGAACAATCAAAAAATATAAAGAAATACTAAAATGAGAGCGGACAGCCACATGCATTCTAAATTTCTAATGCTTTTTACTCTTTCATAGAACTTCTTGATAAAACAGAGACACAACTTAGAAAGTGGAGAGATTTTTTTTAATAATAAATAGTTATTTGAATAAAAGAATATTAAAAATGCAGTTGGACATCGTTGTGCATTATGGCCCTCATACACCTATGTTTGCACACAAATGTATATTATGACACTGCAACTAAAATGGAACAATTGAATAGGGGAAAAACAAGGACCACACATCAAAAGAGGAGCAATGACTTCATCCTCAAAGATCAGTTCTTTCAAAGGTTGAAATTTCTCAAACACACGACCACCACCTCGTCTGGTATTACAGGTTTCCTTAACGAACTTTGATCAGGGCATCACACTGTAGAAATATACAAGATCACTCCTCCAGTTTGTGCATATTGTAAACCCGGTGGAGTATCCTATTCATTATTTATAAAATTACATATTTATTTAGACATTTGCATAGCATCCCTGATGTACCTAGTAGTAAGATGCTTAACAGTGAGCAAGGGTTACATCAAGATGAGGCACTGGATACATGTGGTCGAACTTACTGTTCAAAAACAATGTTGAAGCTCATTGGAGACAATGAAGTCAATAGGCCTTTTTAGATCTTGCGTAGACAGCGCAGGTGCTCTCTCTTCAAGATATGCTGTATCTTTCATTACACTCATCGTTTTTCATTTGTTCCTTCATGTGTCTTTCTGAATTCATTGTTTTTCATTTGTGAAGCACTGATATTTGTCTAGCCTTTTGATGTGTAGACCTATCTGCATTTGGAGTAGTGGAAGGAGTAGCACCTGTGCCTCAATAGGGCTGTGCCTGCCTTCCAAAATGCTGACTCCACCTCCTGTGGTGTGTCTGAAGACCCTGGACCACATTCCTAAAGGAAGAAGTTGTGCACTGGCAGTGTGCACCCAGAACTGGTTTGAACTAGGTCCAGGACCCCTGACATACAAATAACAAAGACTTTTTGGGTATAAAAGTAATAGCTGAAACCCCTGTAAGATTAGACTACTTCATGATCAAGAGGAACCTCTGCCAAAGAAGAACAGCTGAAGTAGTACTGCCCTTGCTGTGTGCTCTGGGGCTGGCCTGCAGTTTGCTGAGGAGAGGACAAGGGACTTTGCTGTGTTCTGTGTCCCCCTTGCTTGCTAAGGACTTTGCTGTGTGCTGTGTCCTGAAGGAAAAGTCTCAAGGGGCCTGAGGAGAGCTGGCCTCCTGCTGCTGAAACACAGGGGTATCAAAAGTTTCTAATGATCTTGAGGCTCGCACTTTCTGTAGAGTGCTTCGCTTTTCATACTGCCTCCAAAAATAGCTGTGTGTCCAAGGACGCCACTGGTGCCCGTGAGCCTGAAAGCACTGTTTGTTTCACTGCCGCAGGCCCGTGAGCCCATGACCGGAGGGAAACGCTGAGGGCCTGTATTTCACCGCCACCGGCCCTGGAGCCCCGGGAGCGCTGTGCACTTCACGGCTACCGGCCCAAGTCTGCTGATGTCAGGGGTAACCTGCGCTGGGATCAGCGCCAGAGCGGGGTGTTGCCTGGAAACGAGGGGCTCGTCAAAAAGAGGAGCCACGCTGAAGTCCAGGCAGCATGAGGCGTCGCCCAGCAACCCGAACTCGTCTAGAAGACCAGCTGTTGTCTGTGAGAGGAAGCGAGAGAGAGACAGCACCCCCAGGTAAACGCTCAGATTGAAATGCAGGGAGCGTGAATGTGTCACCGCCTGGGGGGGTTGCGAGTCTGTGGGAATCGGCTCTCTGATCATGGCAGTTAGAGCCTCTGCCCGACTGCTCATAGTGACCTGTACCTGCCCCAAGAGGAGCAGCAGTACCGGGCCTATATCGGGACAATGCTTATTTGTAATCTGAAGTAGTTGGGGCTATTTTGGAAATTGCTGACTGCGAGTCAGCCGCATGTGGCAAGAGGCCCGCAGCAGACACTTTGAATGGTGCTGGACAGTATTGTAAATCTTTTAATTAACCTACAGAAATCAGATCTTACAAACCTATTTTCGTTTCCTTACTAAGCACCCTATGCAAGAATATTTTCTCTAAAACCCTTTTAACTTCATGATGGAATTTTTGTCGTTTTGGTCTTGCCTTCAATTCAGATAAAGGTATCTATATTTTTATAATAACCTGTGTTGTGTCCATTTGTGGTGTTTCACAGTGTTGCCGTGGGTGTTGTTACAAATACTTTACATATTGCCTTTGAGATAAGCCTGTCTGCTCATGCCAAGCTACCAAGGGGGTGAGGAGGGGTTATCTAAAGTGTGTACCCCCCTTACCCTGACAAGAAGCAAGGATCCCTATTTGGTCAAAGGTACCTACCGCTGCCAACTAGAGACCCCCATTTTTAACAATAAGAAATATTAAAGAATATGAAAAAATCACTGTTATAACAATCATGCTGTATGTAGGAGAGTATACAAACCAAAAGGGGAAGAAAAAGGGGCAGAAAGAGGAGGGAAAAAGAGGGTAAACATAATCTGACTCTACAGAAATTTTTAGAGAAATAACAACAAGGTATAAAATTAAAACACTGTAAGCATAATAATATCTAGAGATTCATATGCATCACAATATAAACTAATTCTAGTACATAAACATGAATAACAATATCTTATTTTTTAAGAAAAAGACAACATGGTGAATTTATTACGGTTTCCGGACATCATCTAAACCATTTACAACATTAGAGGTGGACCAGGATAAATATGCAGTAAGATGGAGCCATAAAAGCTCTCTCTTAATTGCTAAAGAAATAGGGGTGCTTTAAACAAACACAGGAACCCAATATGGTATACAAGAACCTTGTGTAGGTATATATTTGAAAATAGTGGTCCTTGATGAAGGTAAGATAACAAAGCAAAATAAATGTAGAATTAAATCAGTTCTATATTGCTTCTATCCAGCTGGATAGTAAGATTTAATCAAAAACAATTATGAGGATCAAGCGACATAAATAAAGTGGGACACAGTCCTGTATCCAAAACAGTGGAACAAAAGGCCGAAAAAAAACCAATCAGGTAAGACACAGTGCTTGTTCGTAAATGTGAAGGGTTAAACTAGCACGATAGTAAACACAGCCATTACACATTACGTTTAAACAAGTTTGTGTGCACGGTGTCAAAAAAGTTGATGACGTTTCGATCCCCTTTAGAAGGATGTTGGGATCATCATCAAAACAAAAGCAGATAATTGTTCCACTGTAATATTGGGAACAAAGAAAGGACAAAGCAATAATCTTTATAATCAGCTGAAACTTTTAAATGTTTCTTTATGAATTTTCTGGATTTAGAAATTGAACAAAGACAAATTGTACATTGATGAGAGTAGTAACATAGCCTTGCTTCATCAAAAACATAACTGTAGTTTTGTAAATAGGATTTTACATCCAGTAGATAGGATATTCAGGATGACATACTGCATTTCAACGTCAACATTTTTACATTTTCTTCAATGTTTTACAGCCATTGAATTGAATCCATTCAGGTACTCAATAGATACAAATGGTTGCAGAGTTTAAAGATGATGTGGGATTCAAAGCGAGGAATTGTAAAGTTAGATTTTAAGTTATAATGATACAAATGCCACAATTAGAAAGTTTTAAAGTATACAAAAAAGTAATGGATGGAATGCTTGATTGAATCTCAGTCACTAGTAATTACTCGGGCCACATCCCAATCCATTGATTGTTTGCACACCATGTCACCTCATTTGGACCCTGCTATATGCAAATCAGTCTTGACCCTGCTCCATTCAGAACAGTTCAGACCTAACTGCCAAGCCAGGTCCTTGTAAAGGGCTCATCATATGGGGTACAGCCTGGTTCCAGTGACACAGTGTGCACAGGACTAACATGTGGGCATCCCTCTCCCACTTAGGGCGACACACTAAAGTATACAAAAAAGTGATGGATGGAATGCTTGAATTAATATCAGCTAGGGCTTTGTCCCAATCCATCGTTATTTTGCACACCATATCACCTCAGTTTGGACCTAGCTATATGCAAATCTGTCTTGACCCTACTGTATTTGAAACAGTCCTGCCTGAACTGCCAAGGCAGGTCCTCACTGAACATGAACAAAAGCAAACCAAGGCTGCTTTTGCCCTGGTTATGGGCTCACCACCTGGGTACAGATTTATTCCAGTGACGCAGTGTCAATGGTATTAAATAACTTAGGAACATCATCAGAATTAAAATCCTGGCATGAGGTTCCAGGTACTACATCCTCTGACCAGCAGGTCGTCCATAGATTGAAGCAGTACGTGTGTAACTCTTGAGTTATTTTATAACCCCAGAAAACACAAGAATGAAAAGAATATTTAAGCAATGTTGCCACTTCTTTGTAACGTGAACATATAAACAAAGCAGTACACATTTAGCTGCAATGTTTATAGCTTTCATCCCTAGGGAAGGATAGTTGCAAATGTGTTGAATCAGTAAGCGAACTACATTCCTTTCATTGTTCATTCTTATTGACTATGTTCAATCTGGAAACATAAACTTTCTGCCTGGGTCAACATTTTTGTCCAGTCCCAATAGTGCCTTGTTACTAGAGGGGGTATTGCGTGTAATTAATTGCCCAGTGTGGGATTCCATGTTTTCTCTGCGGAAATGATCACTCTTAGTGGCCCAGTTACACCTGCCTCACTGATTTCTGCCTGCAGAAAAGACATTTGACAGGGAAATTAATGTTTATATGGAAATTTTTTATGCATGTAAAATAGAATTTCCCTATCAGCAGAAGCTGAAACATTTTGTAGTTTCTTTAAAACGTTTCATAGCTTAAGACTCTTCGTCTTGAGAAATGTAAGCCCATTTTTATGAAGTATAAGGTGAAAACATGCCCACTTTCTCTCTCTGATGTGATCTATAGCCAGTAGTGATGTTTTCTCCTTTTTTACCTGCTTGTTGTGAGTACCCACATATATCTGAACATTTCAAAGCAGCAGAAGAATAGAATATGCATTTGTTCTCTACTTGTGTAATACCCACATGAGCATTAATGCAGAGCTTTTCAAGCATTACAATTTAAACATCAGTGGAGAGAATTAAGGAAAATGTAGTTACCACATCTCTTGGTTTGAGTATACAGGCAAATTCCAATCGAAAGGCATTAAAAGCTTGATAAATTATGGTTCAAAACAGGACACATGTTCTTGACTGGGCCCTCACACACTCTATCCAAAGTGTGACCTCCAACCCAAGAAACACATACATAAGCACCAGGACCAGCCTTTAAAATTACCGTACTCCAAAATACAAAAATCAGTACAACGTGATGTGGATAGGAAAGGAAGTAAGTGCCCCATCTTGGTGGATGGCCGACAGTATTCCTCGGGTTATATCGCTAAAACATCGCTGCCTAATGGTTACATGGGTTGTAGTAGGGAATATGACTTAATGCATTCTATGTAGCTACCTAAGCAGATGTCCATAATTTGGATGAACCACTGGGTATGGCTCGGTAGCTAATGACCTAGTAAACTAAAATTGGCCAACTAGGACATGATGTTTGTTCAATTGATTTCTTAAGACTTCAGTTACAGAGTCAGTATTGGCATTAAGGTTTTCTGACAGGAAGCTAGAGATACAGCAATCACTCTAAAAAGTTAAAACTATAAGTGGCAAAATTAGGAAGCGAGAAAGAGGTTTTTTTTTTTTCTTAAAGACTTTTATTGCTCAAAGTACAAGAACACAGCCATAGGCCTACAACCCAGAAGTGGGCCGGCCGCAAAATACGTCTGTCATTCATCACATCGAAAAAAATATATAACACCTCCGTTCAAAATAAGTATGCAAATATTAGCAGGTAATAATCCAGAAGCTGAGTCCTGTAATAATTCTTATGCATCTAATAAGCAGTCTCATTTCATAAGCAACCCAACAGTAAGGAACCATATAACAACCCCCCCACCCATCATCCCAGGTTTCAGATCCGATATCAGCAAATGCCGTAGTCAAGTGTGCATCCAGAGAGGTACATAGATCATGACTAAGAGCGTATCTCAATACAATACCGTAGAAGACAGCCAAACTGTGAATCATCTGCAATATTCCCTCAACAGTCCTTGCAAGGGTAAGCTACTTCCATGCCGCACTCATTCAGCTGAGACCGTCCTCCATACCAGGAACACTCTAGGGACTCCCCTCCGCCGCCACCCTCGACAGCATGTATAGTGTATACGGACCCCATATATCCCGAGGCCTTGAAGCTTCTGGTAATTCCTCATAGTAACAGGTCAGTTGGTCACGACAATACGCCATGTCGTGCAACCATAGCGTGACAGCAGGTGCTCGCTTCCCTCCCCACGTTACAGCCACTCTGCGCTTGGCGACCTGCAATGCCAACACTATCAGACGTCGAGCTCCAACAGGCAATCCCGAAGCTATTCCCAACAAACACAACCGTAGTTCAGTAGGCACTTCTATTGAAGTCATCTCAGACAGTGCCTTCATCACCGCAGTCCAGAACTCGTATACCTTAGCACAGCCCCACGCCAAGTGTACAAAGTCAGCATTTTCAGCACCACATCTCACACATCTGGAGTGATCCCGTAGTCCGTATCTCATCAATTGTGCAGGGGTGTAATACCATTGCTGTAAATATTTATAGTGAATGAGGCGGAAATTCCCATTGGCCACAAACCCACCCGTCCCAGAACAACATTCAGTCCATTCCTCATCAGTCAGCGGGTCCGGCAAGCATGCGTCCCATTTTGCGTTCGCCAATACACTGCCCCCGCCCTCATCCTCCTGCGAAGCTCGATACAAGCGCGAGACCAATTTCACTCGGTCCGTTGTGGAGTACAGTAACTGTAAGG
The DNA here is from genome assembly GCF_964261635.1 of Lissotriton helveticus. Lineage (NCBI taxonomy): Eukaryota > Metazoa > Chordata > Amphibia > Caudata > Salamandridae > Lissotriton > Lissotriton helveticus. The sequence goes on along the minus strand of NC_136059.1, from coordinate 2,068,180,556 downwards.
CACTTAACACTGGGGGTTCATCCGGGAAAGAGGGATATAAGTCCCGCAGCACAGCGCGTAGCCTAGCATAGATGAATGTGGCCATAGTAGGAGTAGTCGTGCGATCTAATAGAATCTGCAGTGAAATGAACGTAGCAGTGGGGAACACATGTCCCATGTTGTGTATACCAGCCCCTTGGAGAAGCTGAAGCGCTCCTACTTCACTGGAGACCGAGATCTCGGCATGATAAAGCAATGGCATAGCCGGAGCATACAACGGTAGTCTATCGGACCGTTTGCCTAACTCCTGCCAAGCGCGATCTGTACTGCGCACCGTGTCCACCTCCCCCCTCTCAAACACAGAGTACTGATTCACTATCATGGCCTTCAATGGTCGCGGAGTGACTGCACTAGCCTCGAGCGCGACATGCGGTGTATATGGCGGCGCCGAAACCCAGTAGGTAGCAAAGTGAGCTTGCGCGCAAATATAGTACAGTTTCATATCCGGTACGGCAAAAACCCCTAGTTCGTATGGCTTCGTCAGAAGATCCCACCTCACTCGCGCTTTCTTACCGGCCCAGGCTAGCGTGATAAGTAACGATTGCAGTTGTGCAAAAAAATGGGACGTCAGGGTGATGGGTATATTGACAAAATAGTACAGAAACTTAGGCAGCACCACCATTTTGATGAGAGATATCCTATCCGCAAACGATAGCGGCAGCCTAATCCATCTCTGCACTTGATCCTCCAATTTCGAGACTGCCACCCCGTAATTGGCCAGCAGGATTTCAGTACAGTCCTTGTGTACCCAGACTCCCAGATAGCGCACTGGTTCCGACGCCCATTCTAATGGAAATTCTAGTGTGAAAGGTATAGTGGCGTCAGTGAGGGGCAGCAAAATGGATTTATTCCAATTTATAGATAGACCAGGAAAAAAAAAAACCTGATGAACTCCCGCAGTACATTTTCCAGGTGTTGAGCAGGATCTCTGATGTATAGCACCATGTCATCCGCGTACATGGATACTGCGAATGACCTAAGCGGAAACCTCAAAGCTGTGTCAGCATATCTTTGCCGCAAAATGTAGGCCAGTGGCTCTAGCATAAGAGCAAAGAGCAGGGGCGAAAGAGGGCACCCCTGCCGAGTCCCCCTTTGAATACAGAACGTCGCCGACACATGGCCATTAATCCTCACCCGCGCCATCGGCCTTGTGTACAACAAAGTGATTAGGGACGTGAAAAAAAACGGCACACCCATACGGTGCAGTACTGCTAGCATGTATTTCCAAGCCACAGAGTTGAATGCCTTGGCTGCATCCAAAAGAACCGCCACTGCAGACAGCTCCGGTTTGAGAAGGTGCAAAACCGCGAACAAGGCCCTCAGATTGTGAGCAGTAGAGCGGAGGGGAACAAAACCAGATTGGTCGGGCAGGACCATCACCGGTAGAATAAGTCTCAGGCGTGTCGCCAGCACCTTGGCTATGATCTTAACGTCTGTGTTAATTAGAGACAATGGTCTATATGACTCACACAGATTAGGTGGCTTGCCTGGCTTCGGTAGTGCCACCAATAGCGCTTCTCTCATTGTGGCCGGTAGCTGTCCCTGTTCCAACGAGTCCTCCAAGACAGCCGCTAAGTGTGGCAACAACAGATCTGCGTATTCTTTATAAAATTCTGATGGTAAACCGTCTGTGCCGGCCGCTTTGCCATTAGGCAGAGCAGAAATCGCGTCCCGAAACTCCTCTTCCGTGATGTGGTGCATTAAAAATTCCTGCTGCCCCTTGGACAGCCAAACCAGGGCGATATCGTCCAAGTACTGTGCCAATTCCGCCTCATCAGCCGTGTCCCTGAAACTATACATCTGCTCGTAGTACTGCGCAAAGCAATCAAGGATACCTGCAGCGCTAGTGACAGTGTCGCCCTCATGTACTATTTCTTGAACCCCGCAGTGCCTCGCCCAAGGCTCTCTAATTCTATCAGCCAGCCCTCGTCCCGCACGCCCCCCTTCACTGTAGTACCGTGCCTTAGTACGTTTGGATAAGAAGTTAATCTCCTGATCAGCTAGCTCGTTATATGCAGTGATTTTCTCACGGATCTCTGCCAGCCGAGCATCAGTGGGGAACCGTTCCTGCTGCCGTTCTAATGTCAATAGTTCTTCCTCCAGTTTGCCCATAGAGTTCCGCAATGATTTAAGCACCCCAGATTGCATACCTATACACGTACCGCAAATCGTAACTTTGAATGCCTCCCATACTGTTCCCATACTGTCCACAGATCCCACATTTTTATCAAAAAAATCTTCAATACAGGTTCTCAAGTCCTCCCGTAATACCAGATCCCGCAGCATACCCGGGTTTAAGCGCCATGAAAATGGAGCCGGTGTATACGACGGCCAGCCCACCTCTAGAAGCACTGGAGCGTGATCTGAAAGGGTCCTGGGTAGATGGTCGCTACGCCTGATCCACCCACTTACATCACTGGTAACTAGCCAATAATCCAGTCTCGACCAAGTGTCATGGGCAGATGTGTAGCAAGTGCCCTCCTTCACGCCCGGATGTCCCAGTCGCCACACATCCACCAATCCAAGGTTACACATACCATCACGCACCGCATCAGTTGCTCTTTTATGCACGGTTGGCCTCTCATCCTTTTTATCCAGCGTCTTGTCCAATGTCACATTCCTATCTCCTCCACACACAACAGCCGATGGCGGAAAGGCATACACCTTGTTCCACAGATCAATATAGAAATCAGGATCGTCCACATTCGGACCATATATATTCACCAACGTTATCAATATGCCATAGAGTTTCCCCTGTAGAATGATGTATCTGCCTTCTTTATCAACCTCTTCATGCACCAAATCAAACTGCACATTTTTCTTAATTAAAATCATGACCCCTCGTGCGTAGGACGAGTAGTCCGTTGCCACGCGCACTCCCGCCCACTGCTTAGCCACGGCTTCAATTGCTTTCCCCCGAAGGTGTGTCTCCTGAAGAAAGACCACTTGTGCCCCATGTTTATTAAGGAAGGACAGCATTTGTCTAGACTTCTGCGGTCTATTCAGCCCTCGCACATTCCATGTTATCCAACAGAGTTTCCCACCCTCAGTCATAAGGTCCGCCTTTTCCATAGTCCATCAGCCTGCAAGTGGAGCCCACCCCCCAGCGCCAAATGCCAATCCGGTAGTAATCCAGCGAACAATCATTCATAATCATCATCCTGAGAGTATTATGTTGCATCAGCCCTCACCACAATATCATAGCCCTCCCCTTCGCACACACACTCACATAGCAACGTATCCATCGGAAACCTTCGAACTCCCCCCATCCTCCCCCCACCCACTTCAGCACCCCCAACCTGCCAAAGCCTTCCCCAACCCCCCAGCCGCCCAACCAATACCCCTATGTTGAACAGATTGTGGGGAACTCCCATAAGTGGGGGCGTAGAGGTGCCCAACTCCCACTAACAAGTACAGTAGAAGTGGATCGGATTAGTGAGGTAAACCTCCGCCCCAGTCGACCAAGCCTCCCGGCCAACATTTCAAAATGCAAGGTTACAACTGTAAATCCGGTAACAGTCCCAGGAGCCATTCATAGCCACCCACCAGTAATCATAACATCATAATGTGTAACGGTGACCCTGCTCATATTCAACCCCACCAACATAGGAGCCAGATTGACTCACACCTATTCTAATTCCAGTGGGTAAGCGTCACAAAGCACCACAAGCAAATACAGTAATAGGGTAACCAAACGCCAAATCACACCAAACAGTGTACTTAAGGCCACCGCAGTGCGTACATCCAGTCCGGTCACTGCCTGGAACAGCGATCATGTAAGACTCGAACATCAAACTCAAGAACAGGAAATGAGTGGACATTGACGCCACAGCACAACAGATGAAGGCCAATGTCCGTGCCATCAACAGGCACCCGTTCACTCAGCCTCGTCTAGAGCCTCTGCCCCCCCCGTTCTGCGCCGCATTCGCGTCTCTTTTCCTCTTCTTCTGCTTCTTCGCATAATCCATAGCCGCCTTTGACAAGGTGAAGATTTTGTTATCCGACGGCGGTCCAATCCGGAGTCTGGCGGGATATAGCATTGCATACGGAACGTCCTCGGCCCTAAGAAGTTGTTCCACTGCCTGGAATTCTTTTCTCGCCGTTTGCACCGCCACTGTAAAGTCGGGGTAGAACTCCAGTTTACTACCTTGCCAGTCAATGGTGCCCTTTTCTCGTACCAGTTGAAGAATCACGTCCCTGTCCTTATAATTCAATAGGCGGGCAATAACAGGTCGCGGTGGTGCCCCGGACACCGGTCTCTTAGCAAGAGAGCGGTGCGCCCGTTCCACTATGAACACACGAGACAGTTGTTCCGTCCCAAAAATATCAGTGATCAGCCGTTCCATGAAGTCTTTCATGCGACCAACATTCGTGGATTCAGGCAGGCCCGTGATGCGAATGTTGTTGCGTCTGGACCTCCCTTCCAACTCCTCATTCTTGGCCTGTATGACCGCCAGGACGCGCTCCATGTTAAACACTTTCGTAGTCACTGTGGTCAAACCGTCCTCCGTGGCCGATACCCTCTGCTCCACCTCGCCCATCCGCTCATTTTGCCTATCAAATTGGGTGGCCATGTGGTCCAATCTGTGATTGACCGCCTCCATGGTGCCTTTAATGGATTGCAATGTCTTCTGCATAGCGACAAGGACTCCCTCCAAATTCGGCGTACCGCCCGTCGCACCAGCAGACTCAGAGACCGGCGGTTCCTGCGTGGTAGACATAGTGGCCTTTTTCACCTCAAATACCAACTTAGGCTGATTTCGTTCAGTCCTACCCATGTCGCAACCCATGCAGCGGGACCTCTGCAGTGTCAGTACAGTAGGCTATGGAATCCTAGAGTCCAGAGAAGAAGGCGCGCTTAGGAGCACTTCGGTCGCTACTTCCGCTGAGGAACGCCAACAGCGCAGGCCCAGTCCTCTTCCCTATAGCGCCAAGCGAGTATCACCAGGCAGCTGCGTTCGGATCCTCTGGTCTCACGTAGTCTCACAACGTGCACAATTCTCACAAGGCACGCTAATCATCAATAATGTTCCACTCAGTCGCAGCCCAGTCCATCATGGCCGCGCTTATGTAGTAGTAAGCAGTACAAACACTACAGCCTCACAGCTCGCAATAATCAGTGCAGCAGTCGATTGTCAAATAATTTCCCACAGAGAGCGCTCTCCAATGAGTTGCAGTGGAGCAGGGACTGTCAGGGTACTTCTCAACCCAGCGCTTCCCTCGTCAGCTTTCCCGGACCCGCCCCGCCCCCACCAGCCACAGTTTGCGCGGCGCGGCCTAGTGCGGCCCAGCGCCACCTCCGCAGCCTCGGGCTATCCCAGGCCGTCACCCCACTCACCACAGCTGGCAGAAGTCGGACCAGGCCCTGCTGCCTCGCAAACACCACCGCCGGTCGGCCGCTCCCCTCCGGCAGTCCAAGACGGTGAGGTATCGTCCGATCACCAAGCAGCCACCGCAGCCGCTGTCTCTGGAGCCCAGCACTTCCGCAGTCCCCGGGAACAGCCTCCGCTCTCGAGCACCACAATGGCAGGTCGCCAGCCGGCAGCTCACCCGTCACCTTCAATGTCAGGGGAGCTCCAGTCAGCCTGATTACCGGCGCCGATCAGGCGTTTCGCAGTTCTCCACTGTTGGCCACAGCGCTTGACACTTCACCGGGGCAGATTAAACAGGATAAATGAAGGATGTTGATCCGATCTGGCGGAGCCTCACATACGTGCGGCCATCTTGCCTCGCGCCCTCTAGCGCCCCCCAGGAAGCGAGAAAGAGTTCATTTTCTTTCAGACTTGGTTTAATAGATTTGGAAACCATTTACTTAGCTTTTGTTTTCAAATCAATTTAGGCATAAGATAGCTGTTGTTTGATCACTGGTTGGCAAACCTCCATTAAGCCTGTATTCTATCATGGCTGTTTCTCCTTGGACACCACAAAAAGATCAAACATACTTAGCAGTTGTGTACCACAAATACAGATAGGCAGGGCTTAAGATGTCAAATGGCAGGGAGAGTGGCTTGGGCAGGGGTAAAACCAGGTTTGGGTTTTGACATAATTGACTGTCTTATGAGGCATATTGCTGCTTTAGGTTGTGGCATGTTGCTCAGATATGTTGCTCAGATATGAATTTTCCTTAACTAAATGAAAGGTAACAGGTGTTTTGCAAAAAAAACATGAACAAGTTGGTTTAACTAAACACTGCGGCCGGGAGAGCATGGACAGAATGTGCTGCTCAAAATTTCTCCATGTACAAAGTTTTGGCCGTCAATTTATACAGTTCATGAGGCACAATGAAAAGGTCTCTACATTTCAAAGGAACATCTTAGTCGTAAACCAATCACAAGTGCGCATCTGATATGAACACAGATGGCTCTTGACCTCGGGGAGACCTAATGTGGGCCAGTGTGTATGTGTATGTGTCTAGATGTCCGGATGTCTCTATTGGTTGAGTGTACCGATCTACATGTGGTATCTTTGTGGTATTTCTGGGAAACGTGAGCCTTTGGCCATACAAGTTTTATTGGGGAAAATGACCTAAGACTTCTTTGTGGTGCCACTATCTGTGTAATCGATTAAGGTTTTCCTTGGGTGCGTGTTTGCCTTTAGTTTATGAGGGATCCCACCTGTGACTTGTTACTCATTAGGCATGGATGCAGGTCGCGGGACCTGCCTGACTACATATCTCTGGCCTTTGATTGATGGAGAGGTCACTTTGGGTGAATTCGACAGCAGTGATGCGAGTTCATTGGAACTCCTAAGAATGACATGGCAGCCATTGGTATAATTTTTATCAACATTATCAACATTGTGCATACATTTGTCATCTTGCACATTGACATTGTTACTGGTATTGACAAAGTTATGCTTGCTTTGGCCTGGAGGTACATTGACATTGTTCTCATTGGCAACAATAATATAATTGTATAAGCATAGATCATGACATACATTGATATCATTATTGCTGATGTCCGGCTGCTTTGTGGGCACAAGTTACGGTATACATTGACATTGCATTGATGGGTATTGGCAATTATGTGAGCACACTTCATGGCATGCATTCACATTGCATTTACTGATCGGCCTGCATCTATCATGGCATTCATTGACATAGTACTCACCCATTTCAACAGGCAGATATATAGTGGTGCAAGGTGAATCTAGGTAAAAGCATTTAAAATTTACGGAGTTCTAAAGTAAAGCTAAATTACTTGGGAGGAGTGATTAAACCTTAAGGGACAGTTAAAGAAGCAAATTCACAATTGATTATGTTGCACAGCAAGACATGGATACATTGCATTCATGAATGTTGACTCAACAAAATTCCTGGGGTAGAGAAAGTGACATAGCACACCCTTTAACTATAATGACATCACAGGAAGTGACATCATATGGCCCTGACTCTTCACATAATGTGATGTCATATGAGCTCACCCCTGATGACACCATGATAATTGACATGTTGAAGTTCCTTAATAACTGCTTCATCAATAATATCACAACACAGACAAGTGTACATTTTAGGTACCACCTATATTGTGGTGCTGAGTGGTGGAGAGTAATGCTTGCACTGATTTGTAACGAATGAGTGAAGCAAGTGAACCAAACCTCTTCTAGGAGAGCTCAAGGGAGTTCTTCCCATAGAATTTTTTTTTTTTAAATGGGGTCATACAGTGCATTGATAACACAATTTTCACATACATTTGCTAAAAAGACACAGGCCCTGAAAGCGTTCCCATTAAATATTCAAGCTCTTTCATGGCAAGCTGAGTCAATGAAATCTGACGCTCCTCAAGAGTTTACCAAATGTTCTCCAAATATGCTATTAATGCCACTACATGTTTAAAATTATCTTAATTTTACCAGGCAGCATGTTGCCATGGATGCCTCTCATATGCCTCGAATGCCCTGTATGCCAAAAATTACATGTAGTATACCTGTACTAGAATTTTGCCATTAATGTCGTCTATATGCCATTTTAAAAGTAGCACTTTTAAAACAGTAATGTTAAATCCAACTTTACCAGTAAAGTGGATTTGTTGTTACTATTACAAAGATATGAAACTTGATGTAGCTATTCCTTTCTAATCAGGAATGACAGCTTAGAAGTATTTTAAGGATTTTCCAGTTCTAGTCTATGAGAGGAGTAGGCCTCACAGTAGGGAAAAACAAAAGTAGCTGTTTGTCACTACCAGAACATTTAAAACTTAAAAGTGCACGTCCTACCTTTTAGTTACACAGCACCCTACCCTTCGGGCTATGTAGTGCCTACCTGATTTGATTTAAATTGTCAACATAGAAAGCGCGAGCAAAGCCCCAAAGGCGTCACGGTGCTAATGCGGTTAGTCTACTCGGGGGCGAGAGCATCATCCCTACAGTAAAAAGACATTACAATGCAAAAAGCCAGATCTTCAAGGACTTACAGAAAGGAAAATGGGCTTCCAGGCCAGAGACGGATTGAGGGAGAGTATTCCAAAGATTAGATGCTGCAACAGCAAAAGCTCTCCCTCGTAATCGTGCCCTCTTAAACCTAGGAATAACCAACAGGGATGACGTGTAATAAAAGGGAAGTTTCTGTATCAGGCCCTGTGTATATGGTGGGCCACCTTACAAGGAACTAATAAGTTAACTTAATATGCCAATCATGTATACACCAATGTCACCATGTTTCGGTGAGAAGCACATGCACTTTAGCACTTATAAAGTGCACAGAGTCCTAAGTCCAGCAACAAGATACAGGAAAAAGAGAAGGTAAGCAGGCAAAAAGTTTGGGGGAAGACTACCCTAAGGATGACAGGTCTAACACCCACTCATGCTTTCTCACTCACTCACAGTCACTCATATTCTCAATTCTTCATTCTCATACACTCCTACTGATTTTCATCTTTCACTCACTTATTCTCCCTCATTCATTCAAACGTACTCACATTCACTCTTAATCAGCTGTGGCCCATGCAGTTAAGAACGGTGGGGTGGGGGGAATTTTGACAGACGACGATGAGGGAAAATTAAATAAAGAATTCATTTTTCTTTATCATCGTCCGTCAAAGTCCACCCACACCCGACACACCACTTTTACCTGCATGGGCCGCAACTGCTCTTAGGGCCTGAAATAGATTTTGGTGGATGAATTACTCCAGCACAACAGTGACGTTTATCCTCTCCGCCAAAATATAAATCACATAGGATATTTTGGGATTTACAATGGACAGTATATCTGTCACCTTTGTGACGGAGTAATCTGTCCGCCAAATCAAACTCAGGCCCTTAGTCTCACTCACTCAGAGTTTTGTCACTTACACACCCTCACCATTGCTCTCCTCATTCGGCCTCACAAGGTCTTCTCCACACTTTAAGGATTCCCAGACAGCATGTGCCACCCACCATGCCAGGTGTCTCTTGTACCCACAAAGCCTGTAATTGAGAAAAGACCCTGGATCCATCTGGCAGTTGATCGTGAATATTCATGATGAGGAAGTCGAGGCGGAGATGATGAAGAAGGTGGATGGCATGACGTGAGCCGTGAGCTGCAAGCCGAGTACAAGTTAGGGACCAGACGGTCACTGCTTAGACACAGGTGGCTACCCTTTGGTGAGAGGCAGCTGACATTATGTAGGTGCAGCCTGCTAGCGCAGTGGATGCCTGCCACCCCACCGTCTGCTCCTATAAAGTCCTAGCTAACCCTCTAGCTGCAGCCACACTGGAACACCTCAATCCTCCCTACCACCCGCCAGAAAGGAATTCTAGGAGAACACGCCTGCATGGAGTAGGGGGACTTGAGCCCGGAGTCAGTACTGCCCTCCAACCACAGCCTTCTCCCTCCAGTTAGAAGGGAATGATGGCACCCCATCCCTGTGACCCTAGGAATCAAAGGTATTGGAACATACGTGGAAGGAGGGCTGGTGCAGGCGAGACATCAGGCATTCCCACTACAAACATTATTCATATTGAAGCACTGTAAAAAACAGAGGATGCCTCCATCTTTGTGAATTTCTGGGGGGGGCTGCAAGTCTAAGTTCTCTACAGTGCTTTGAGGAGGATGATTGGTGACAGACAACAGTGCGACTTAAGCATGCTTCGATCCCCCCATGCCACGGACGTCAATATCGTTGTGGGTTTCTCTTTTGTTGATTTAATTACCAAGTGAATTGTTTTTTTAAAAAGCCCCCCCTCATCATTTCACTTCTAATCAAATCAGGTTTTTCCCAGAGCTACAGGGCTGCTCTTTACATGGACCTTAGTCATTTAAGCCACTAATTTTACCTGTTTCATTTGTTGCCAAATTGAACTTCAATTTCTAAACCATGGGAAAACTCAAGGCATTATCATCTCTCTTCAAGCCACCTATAATCTCTTCACTTGATGCATGTATTCAATGGGAAGTCAGAGTGAACAACAAAGAGATAGAGTTGACCGAATTTTACCTCTCACTCACATCTGAGTTGCCAGACTCATGCACCATTTACTGGAAAGCTGTAATTCACCCAAATATGATCTCTTCTCATTTTACTAGATTTATTAACCCTCTCCCTCTTCTCGCCATGTAAACATCCCCAAGACCTTATGTCAATCAGCAAACACCAACACCAATATATTTGATTAGTTGTAATGTGGCAGGGGTTAAGACAAACCTAATGGATATAGATTGGGGGAGGGTGATTGAGGAACACTGGGTCTTCCTATTTCAAGAGACCTGGGCAGTGGAAAAGTCTATAGAAATGGCTATAAAAGTTTTTTTGTCCCCGCAATAAGCCCCTCCACGGGGAGACCATCAGGAAGTGTACTAATTCAAGTGTTCTATCACAAAGTAGTCACTCCCCACTTCTGATTTAGAGAGGCTTGTCATAATGCAATCAACTCCTATTTTCTTAATCAGTGTCTATAACAGAAGCATGGGCCGGCAGGAAGAATTAAGAACTACCGCCTTACTGGATACAATATTAATGTTATATGCAGCCTTCCATCATGTCATTATTGTAGGGGACCTAAACTTCGCCTTCAAGTCCAATAGTGTAGCACAAGATATGTGTGCTGGGGAGGTCGTGGCATGGAACATTCCTAAGTTAACATCTCCCCTCACCAGAAATCTGTCTAGGGCAACTTTACAGATGGTGGACCTTTCTCTCACTCATGGGTTACACGCCTGCAATGGTCGTTCTATTTCAGATCTAAAACCTGCTACAACATTCCACAGAGGCAATTGCACCCCCTCTATGAATTATATTCTTTAAGACTTGAGCATTTGGGAACCATAGACCCGAGAGGGACTGCGATCCTCTGATACTGATAACATGTAAACTCATGTCTTATATATCAACAGAGGGCCCACCGCCTACAGGGATATATGAGCACTGGCCAACAACAGAAAGAATGGCAAGTGGAATGTACTCTGTTCCTCTGAGATCTTGATCTCTAGCATCTACGGTAAAGTGGCTATCCACATGGAATATATGCTTGAGATTTGGGTTTGCCCGTATACTTTTCTTAAGGAACACAGCATCTTATTTATGGATATTAAAGACCATTTTGCAAATGATTTCAAACATGCCATTAGGAACCCAAAATCCCATGTGTGGTTTTCTGCTACTTACAGGGAGGCTAGGAGTAATGTAGTAACAATATTAAAGCTAGGCAATAGGACTGCAATTAAGCAGTCAAGAGCAGCAGATAGGGAGTCTATCATATTGGCAAAGGTAATGTGGGAGCAATCAGCTTGGGGAGATCTTCTAGAATCATTGTGTTAGACCCGGAATTCATGGCATGGATTCCCAGACTTTTTGCCTTCAGACCTCCTGTTTTAATGGCTTTAAGAGTCTGGACACATTACCACTGCTAATCACTTAAAAGATGGTAACATTGGCTTATCCACAATATGCATATTTAATGTAATTATAAGTCCCTCGTAAAGTGCACTACACGTGCCAAGGGCTTGTAACTTAAATGCAAATAGTGGGCCTGCAAAAGCAAAAGATGGAATGCTGAACAATGCAAACATTCACCCCAGTCACAAGGATCTGGGTTTAATCCATTATTCTTTTGCTCACCACACCACCCCAGTTTGGACCCAGGCATATACAAATCAGTGATGACACTGTTCCTCTTGGGAACAGTCCAGCCCGAACTACCCAGCCAGGTGCTCCCTGGACTGGAAAAAAGCATCCTGAACCGGTTTAATGGCATTACCCCTCATCAGGCAAGCTAGCATGAATCCAGTTGCGCAGTGTCCACGGGACACACGTCTGGGCATACCCTTCTCACTTAAGCGACAAAAGTAAAAGGAACAAATGATGGACGGAATGCTCAACAATGCAAACATTCACCAAGTCACAGGGATCTAGGTTTAATCCACTGTTTTTCTACTCACCAGGCCCCCCCAGTTTGGGTCACCCACCTAAGTAGCCCTTTAAACATGTCTCAAGCATACATTTGGAGCACCTGTTAACCCACTTGCTAGGCCCACATCTTCCTTTTTATTACAAATAAGTCACCTCTAAGGTAGACCCTGGACAGCCCTTTGGCAGGGTGCAGTATATTTAAAATGTAGGACATGTACTTTATACGTTTTACATGTTCTGGTAGTGAAATACTGCTTTATTACATTTTATGAGTATAATCTCCAATTGCGAAGAGATGGGACCCTCACATTTGGTGTCTCTGGAATCACAATTTAAAAACTCAACTTTGGATTTTAAATTTCAATTCTAAAAAAGTCACTTTTAGAAAGTTGTCATGTTCTTACTGTAACAATTTGGAGCCTTCTACCTGCCTCTGTATACACATCTGGGGTGGGTGACAGCCGGCTTTGTGCATTCCATCTAGACAGCTTCACACAAAGGGAGCGTAAGTGGGAATGATGGGCCATTCGCATCCTGATTGGCCACCTGAGCAGGAAGGAAGGAAGGAGTTGACACATCTGAAAGACAGTGTCCTTTCCCCACACGCAGCATGACAAACCCCCCTGTAGTGAGTCTTGAGCCATGGTAGGAAAGAAAGGGACTTCAAAAGCATCTCTTTGAAGTCTCCCCCACCTCATGGCCAAACTGGGTATAAGTACTGGACTGCCTAGGATTCGTGGTTTCTGCTTTGACAGGATGCATAACTCTGCCAAACAGAAACCCAATTTCTATCACCTCAGACAAGAAGTACTCAAAAACATATTGGCAGATAGTGAGCCGAAGTGCTAAAGACCAGATTGAACAACCTGATTCTATGGACTGGGAAAAACATTTTAAATCACTATATTATAATTCTGCCTAGTTGTCCAAGAACTGGCCTTCTTCCTTTGATGAACAGAGTGCTGTCCCCCATATTGAGAATCTGCCACCTAGTTCTTCCTTTGAGGAAACTGCAATTGCAATTTGTTCCCAAAGGCAGGGGAAGGCCCCAGGGCTAGACAAAGTTCTTTCTGATATGTTTCGATCCAATTTACCAATCTAGGTGCAATATATTAACGTTGTTTCAAATGCAATTGCTGCTGGTGCACCACATTCATTTACTTGGAAAGGCGCTGAAATTGTCCCTGTCCACAAAAAGGGTGCCGAAACCCTCTGTGCAACTATCACCATATCAGCCTACTAGACAATTTACCCAAAAAATGTTTGTGAACAAGTGTTGGAGCAACTAACATCTTGGATAGAGAACAATACCTTCATATCCTCCCTCCAAGCAGGATTTAGGTCTCAAACTGGTACCATCGACCAGGCCTTTAGGATCTTTAAGGCCCAATGGAAGACAGTAGATGTTTGAGGCAGAACACTTTTTGGTGCCTTATTGATTTATGGGTGGCTTTTGATCTGGTCCCAAGTGCAAAATTGTGGGAGATCTTAGTTGGTATCAACGTCCTTGGTGATCTGCTGAAAATATAATGAAGCACAGCTCACTGATCCAGTGTGGACCAAATGTGGAATTCACAGACAAGTTAGACGTAGCTAAAGGTGTTCATCAAGGCTTCTTTTTGGCTGCCCTTAAATTGCCCCATAAGTAAAAAACGTGCCAGAGATATTTCTCACCGATGACACCTTGCTGCTCTCCAAAACACACATGGAAATTCAGACACTTATGGACAGATTTTTACTATTTTGAGCGACCTATGGTTGAGCCATAAATGCTCTAAAATCCAAATGTATGGTCTACTTGAAAAAGAAGAGATTGGTTGGTAACATTGGCATAGCTGGTGCTCCACTAGAGAGAGTATTGAAATTTGACTATTTGTGGATTTAAGTGTCAAACAATGAGTTCTGGGGACCTCAAATCAAAAAGAGCCTTTCTCCACCAACCACAGAGCATATGCCATTATGTGGTTCAATAAAGAACCCCATTTCACCTGATCACCCCAGTGATCCAGATATATAAATTCGAGGTTAGGAGCACCACACTGTATAGCCCTGAATTGTGGGGCCATGGCAACCGTTCAATTCTTAGAATGGGTGAAAATAATTTCTCTAGAGCTGTAGCCTGTTTGGGGTGCAAGGTTCCACTTTTGCCCCTTAGATTTGACCTTGTCTGTAAGCCTATTACAGAAGAGGTGAAATTGCCACCTCTGATGTATTGGCTTCAGGCATAGTCCACAGTTTATTTAAAGCCATATATGGAAGCCCTAAGTGTGAATACAGCCCTAAAAGAATGTCATACCAAATCCTCTGGTTGGTGTACATTAAACAGACATTAAGCCACCTTACCTCTTAATAACAGCGCCAAAGGTGCTGTCAAATGAGCATAATGGGCACATTTTATTATATCAAGTGAGTACTCTGACTCTATTGGTGGCAGGACCAAAGCTTTTTTCATGCACAAAAATATATGTGAGTTTGATCATGTCCTGGATTACATCCACATACTAAGGGCATGCTCTCTTGTACGGCAGCTCTGGTAAGGTATTCTTCCATTAGCCACTTACACTTTCAATTCACATCCATGTTGACTGACAAGCCAAACCTTTGTCCCATTTGCTGCTCTGTGGATGAATCAGAGGAGCATTTCTTCATTTTTTGCAGGCCATACTCTAGATCAAGATGTAAGTGGATGATATCAATATGCCAGGCCCCGGGGCTGTTCGATCGCATTAACTCAATGAAGATAGGAAAAAGTAACACAAGGACGGTTGTAGCGTTTGCAGTGGCCAAGTGGTTGATGCGCCAAAAGTCTATAGGCCCTGCCTAGTCCCAAGCATCTGTAATAGATTTTATTAACTTTAATTCCCTGAAAGGTTGGTACTGAAGTTATTATTAGCAGGATACTGTTGCTTTGAGTTCTGATAACATTTTATTCGTTGACATTTCTTTTTAACTTGATATTACATGTCAATGTTTTATTAGCTATATTTTGAAATATTTTTCAGCAATCTCAAAAATAATCGACTGATCTCCCTGCTCCCATATCCATCCAAAGTTCTTGAGAAATCTATCAACCAGAAGCTCGCTGAATTCCTGCTGGATCACCTACTGAATGCCTCTCAATCAGGATTCTGTGACAACCACCTCATTGAGGCTGGTCTGATCGCCGCCACTGACGACATCAGAACACTCCTCGACCATAGAGACACCATGCCCCTGAACCTCCTTGACCTCTCAGTGGTGTTCAAAGCAGTCTCCCTCAACACCCTCATCAACAGCCTCAACATAATAGCCATAAAACAAGACACCCACCAGTGAATTGCCTCGTACCTTAAAGGACATACACAGATCATTGGACTGCTTCCCTTCACCTCCACTCCCAAAGACATCACATGTAACATGCCACAAAGATCATCCCTCAGCCCCACCCTGTTCAACATCTACAGGACGCACCTCACAGACATCAACAGATCCCAGGGACTCAACATAATATCCTTCGCTGATGACACTCAACTGATCCTCGCGCTCACAGAGAGCCCCTCCAACGCCAAAACCAACTTCTGCAATTCCATGACCAATGCAGCCAAATGGATAAGAAAAAACTGCCACCAACTCAACGCCTGTCTGCACTGTACAGAATTCCGTCCATTAATTGTTTCTTTTGCATATGTCGCCCTAGGTGGGAAGGGTATGCCCAGCCATTGGTCCCGTGCTCACTACACCAATGGTTTCAAACTAGCCTGGCTGATGAAGGGTGATGCCCTGAAACCGGTCCCAGGATGCTTGTTTCCGGTCCAGGGAGGACCTGGCTTGGCAGTTCGGGCTGGACTGTTCCCACAAGGAACAAGGTCAAGACTGATTTGCATATGGCTGGGTCCAAACTGGGGTGGTGTGGTGAGCAAAAGAATGACGGATTAAACCCAGATACTTGTGACTGGGGGTGAATGTCTGCATTGTCCAGCATTCCGTCCATCAATTGTTTCTTTTGCATATGTGGCCCTAAGTGGAAAGGGCATGCCCAGATGTGGGTCCTGTGCTCACTACACAACTGGATTCAAGCTAGCCTGGCTGATAAACGGTGATGCCCTGAAACCGGTCCCAAGTTGCTTGTTTCCGGTCCAGAGAGGACCTGGCTTGGCAGTTCAGGCTGGACTGTTCCCACAAGGAACAGGGTCAAGACTGATTTGCCTATGGCTGGGTCCAAACTGGGGTGGTGTGGTGAGCAAAAGAAACATGGATTAAACCCAGATTCTTGTGACTGGGGTGAATGTCTGCATTGTCCAGCATTCCGTCCATCAATTGTTTCTTTTACCAACTCAACCCCAACAAAACTGATGACATCTTTGGGAAGACCACCTCCACATGGGACACACAGCTTGTGGCCTGAAGAACTGGGACCCATACCCACACCGACGGGCCGGGCACACAAGCTCGGCATCATCCTCGACAGCCAATTGTTCATGAAAGTGCAAGTTAAGCCAGGCCCCTTCTACTGCTTCCACACACTTCGCATGCTCTGCAGAATCTTCAGATGGATTCCAACAAACACCTGAAAGACCATCACCAAGGCCCTTTTCACCAGCCACCTACACTACAGCAATACCTTCTACAATAGCATCTCCACCCAGCTCATCAGAAGACTCCAGACAATCCAGAATCATCCCGGACCTTCCCAAGTGAACTCACATCACCTCCCACCTGAGAGACCTCCAGTGGTGCCCCTCCAGAAAAGATGCCAGTTCAAGATCCTCACACTCGCCCACAAAGCCCTCCACAACCTAGGACCTGCCTACCTCAACCATTGACTGAACCAACCCACTAGACACCTGCGATCCTCTCCAGTCACCCTGGCACACACTCCCTGTATCCATCACAGCCACAGCAGTGGCTGATCCTTTCTCCTACATTACTGTCAAGACCTGGAAAGATCTTCTCCTCCAGCTCCGTACAGCCCCCTCACTGGCAGACTTCAGAAAGATACTCAAGGCTTTGTTCTTCGATGGAGACTCAGCGCCAATTTACCCCTAGTGTTGACAGTGTTGTGTTGTTTGATAACATTTTTCGAAATTTCAAACTGTCAATAAAGATAAAGGCTCACAATTACATCCGCTCATTGTTTCTGACTCTCATGCTAACTGTCTCTCACACTCATTTACTCATTCATTCTCATTCATCCACTCTCTCACACTTGCCGTCACTCACATCTCATTCTCAATCATTCTGACTCACTCATAATCACTTACTTATACTTAATTTCACTCATTTTCACTCACTAGCTGTCACTTACTTTCACTAACTCACACAAATGCACAGATGTTCGCACGAACCAGCAAGCACACTTACACATACACACTTTGTCTATTCACACAAACTGTCATTCACAAACATGAACACAACTTACATTTAAAAGTGTTCGTATACTTATCTTACCTGCCAGCAAAAGTCTAGTTCTAGCTCCTGGAGCTACTTTTTTTTAGTACAATGGACTATTATTCACTATTTGATTAACAAAACGATATGCTGTAAACATGTAGAGCAGCGCCCCATCGACCGAAAAAGCAAGCTGACCCTGTGTTATCGGCACTGATTTAGCCATCCCTGTGGCCAGTAGCCACAAAAGCCACAAAAGCAGTGCCAGGGGTTGTAAAGGGCATGCTAGGGAATGCACCTGTGACTGCTAGCAACCCCTAAATGACATCCATTCTTGTCCTGCTGTAAGCCAAAAATACTGACAGACAATATTTATTTTCAATACCACATCAAAATGTGTATAAAAACATTGATTAGACTGCCTTTATAGACAACGCTCAAATAACGAACTTCATCGAAGAGAACCCCATCCTTGACCCCTCCCAATCAGGATTTTGCAGCAACCACAGCACCCTGCTCACAGCCACAGACGGCATCCGCACCCTCCTTGACCAAGGCCACACCAATCTTGACCTCTCTGCAGCCTTTAACACCGTCTCCCACCACACTCTCACTGCCAGACTCCACAACGCCAGCATACAGGGAGCCTCCCTCGAATGGCTCCCCTCCTTCCTCACCGGCATAACCCAAAGAAACAGACTCACACCCTTCCTCTCCGAACCCACAGAGATCAACTGCGGCGTGCCCCATGGATCGTCACTCAGCCCCACGCTCTTCAACATCTAAGTGGTCCCCCTCGCCGTCATCATCAGATTGCATGGACTCAGAATAGTATCCAACGCTAACGACACCCAGCTCATCCTCTCCCACACCAAGGACCCCAACACCACCAGACTCACCTTCCAGGAAGGAATGAAGGAGGCAGCATGCTGGATGAGCAGCAGCTGCCTAAAGCTCAACTCGGAGAAGACAGAAGTCCTCATCCTTGGACCCTCATGGAACAACAACTCAGCAGCCCCTCCACCCCCAACGACCATGCTCAGAACCTCAACTCCTCCCTCACTATGAACCGCCAGATCAACGCCATTGCGCCCACATGTTTCAACACCATCTGTATCCTTCACAAGACCTGCAAATGCACCCCCCCCCGGATCCAGAAAGACCGTCACTCATGACAAGCAGACTGGACTACGGAAATGCCTTCTATGCCAAAATCAACAAATCCCTGCTACGCAAGCTCCAAACCATTCAGAACACAGGAGCCAGACTCGTCCTCGGCATCCTTAGACATGAACACATCACCCAACACCTGCAAACCCTCCAATGGCTCCTCGTCAAGAAGAGAGTAACCTTCAAGATACTCACCCATTCCTACAATTGCCTCCACAACACCGGACCCCAATATCTCAATGAAAGAATGTCCTTCCACGTACCCAGGAGAAACCTCTGATCCTCCAACCTCGCCCTCGCCAAAACTCAGCGCATCCACAGAGCCAGACCGGGAGGAAGAGCCTTCTCCTGCATCGCAGCAAAGACCTGGAATGAGGTCCCTTTCATCATCAGATGTGCCCCCACTCTGCACATCTTCAGGAAGAGCCTCAAGACCTGACTCTTTGACTGACCCAGAACTACACCCCCCCTAGCACCTTGAGACCCTCACGGGTGAGTAGCGTGCTTCACAATTCCCTGATTGATTAATTGATTGACTGTGAGAATATTTATGATAAAAGAATGCATTATAATTGATGAAATAAAAAGTTTCCAGTTTATACTTTTATACTTCTGATATGATAGGAACACTTCCCTGTACAATTCAATACAAAGGATCCAAAGGAAGAATAGTGTAATGTTATAACTCTGCTAAAGAATAAAGGACAAAATGTCTCCCTCTTGACGTGACGGAGCAAATAAGAGAACTGCAGTGCCAGACAGGATTCAATTTAGACTGTATCTGTCCTATCAAGGAGCTTCCTTTTCCGATTAGGTTGGCATTGTTTAGTCAGGAGCCAGGGCGCATTCATCTCACAAATCAAACCAGCAGGGAAATGAACGAGAGAGTAGATTGGAAACTATACATAACCCACAGAAAAGGGACTCCAAATGGAGACTGGAAGATTTCCTAAATTAACTTGTCCTCATTTATTAGACATCTCCTCCTCTTGATGTAATGCATATCGAAAAGAGAAAATGGATAATGACCTAAATTGTGGAACAGAAGACAATTTCTTAGGTAGTGTGCTTATAGCATACTGAATTTTACCAGCCCACATTGTCAAAAGCAAAGTGAAAAGTGGCTATATAGCACTTTTGTTTGCGCTGCCGTCCATTACTTCTCAGCCAACTCTATTTGTAAGGTGTTTGTCTAAGTAAAATGATTAATAAATAACTGTTCTGAACACATCCATAGTTACAGTAATTGCACTCCGGTGTATGTGTATATGTTTCCCATTTCTCCATATTTTCACCTGTGGGATTTATTAGTTTGCAGTGGTATCCTGATAGGCAAGAAATTAAAGAGAGTGTGCTGTTTCTTACTGATGTCTGTTCATCTTTGCGAAAACACTGTAATATTCCAGGGGCCTGGAATTTACCACAAGTTGTATATGTGCTGTTTTAAGTTCTATTTAAAGAGCATTATTACAGCACCTGCGGAATTGATCAATTAAGTGCCAGTAACAATACCCCTCTGTCCTGCCTACTGACAGTTATACAGATTTATCCCTGTCTATGATGTCATCTTTGGAAGATATGAAGGCAAAGTCAAGCTATGTAGAAACAGGTCATGAGTTATAGTTACTTAAGATAACTATAACTGGAGAACATCAATGGTTTTGTGAATTTAAAACATGTCACTGAAATTTTCACTTAACTATGGCGTTACTTTGTTTTTTCCCCAATGAATTTCTAAAAGGTTTTTAATGTAAAGTAAAGTATGTATGTATGTATGTATTGCGACTTATATAGCGCACGTATCACCCAAAGGCATCAAGGCGCTTGCTTAGGGAACCCGTCCTGGTATTCCCCTGTGAGATACCCCGGCAGGGTATCCACAAGGTGAAAGACAGGCATCCCGCCGCGAGGGGCCGTAGTGGAGATTAAGCAAGCTATTGCCCAGAGTCGCAGAGTGTGACCCCGTGAGTCGAGTAGGCACCGGGGTGAGAATTGTCGAGTGCGTGGAATTTTTGAGCCCGAGACCCGCCGAGGTGGGAAATCGAACCCTGGTCCACGGCCGATCTCAGCTTCCGGGTCTGCCGCCTCTAACCACTGAGCCACGCTTCTCCACTTATAGTGGACAGTATAGTTCAAATTCTAAACTATAGCGCCACTTTAATCTTTAGGCGGTTTTCCAATACATTTAAAAAGATTTTTTTACGTAAAGTAATATTTTACCACCATAAGTAAAGCCAACTTCATGCCATATACGGCTGGCCAGGCCCTAATTCCAACCCCTGATGAGCAGCCAATGCTACGCACAGCCGTCTGGAATGTGCAGTGTGCAGTTGGTATTGGTTGGCTTGCCTTCACTCAGGCAGAGTTGCTTATGTTGAAAGGTATATTTCAATAATTCACACCATTCAACGTTTAATAATAGTGTTTAATAACATGTCTGTGAGTCTTTTTTTAACATTGTTTTTATGATTGCATTTTGTGAGCTGAACATTTTTAAAAGAAAGTCTCTGAGACAAGTTGCTGTTTTTTTTGTTTTAAATAAAACCAACATGTCTCAGAGTCTTTCTATTTACATTTTTCAGCCCACAACATGCAATCATAAACACAACCACAAGAGGGCCTTGCACAACAGCTGCAGAGCATAGAGCTCAAGCTCAGCGTGCTTTAAGAAATATGGTAAGCTCTCTTGGGCTCTCTTAGTGACCCAGGAAACTTACTGTATTGTAATGTTGTTGGGGGAAAGCCGCACTACCCGCAGCCACCCTTCAACATTACAAAAATGCTTAGTGATGCCCTTGCCTCTTCACAAGCATCACAAGCATGAAAATATAATGCCCAAAGCATTATGGGGTGCTCCTTGCTAGAATCATTGAAAAATAAATGAGTGACTACTGCCACTCTTTTATTTGTTTTTCAAAATGTGCTTAGTGTGTACCGGTGCCCATCTGGGTGGAGGCCATGGTTCGAGGTCAAAGGTCTCCACAGCCCCTCTGGCCCCCCTGCCAGGGCCCATCACAGGAGCAGACAGGAGTCTCCAATTCTTCTTTTTAATGAATTTTATTGAGGGGTTGTGTAACAGCACTCCCCAAGCCTTTACGGGCCCTGGGGGCCCCCATTCCTGGGCTGTTTTCTACAATTAAAGGAAAAGGTGTGTACAGCTCTCCTCCTGACTCTTTATGGGTTCCAGGTATCCCATCCCCTTTGGATCTTTTCTTTAATTAAGGGGAAGGGGCACATGGCCCCTCTCCCTGAGTCTTTAGGGCCCTGAGCATCTCATTTCCAAGAGCCATTTGCTTAAAGCCAGAAGTGACCCAAGGGACCTCATTCCCTGGGGCCTTAGGTGGGTACTTTGGAATCCACCTGGGGCACCCACAACAAACAATATTGTGGTCTTCTTTTGGCCATTGTGCGTGCATTGGGAGCTGGCATTGCTCCCGCCTGGCAAGAGCAGTTGTTTTTCACTCCTCCCAAAGGGGGAAACTACTTTGTTTCCCTGCTTGCAAGAGCACAAACAGGGAAACAAATTTCTGCTCCCAACTCGTGAGTGCAATTTTAAAGCTCCTGCCGGGTGGGAATAGACAAGTCTTCTAAGTCAGCACTCTTTTTTTTTTATTTTTTTATTTTTTTTTTAAAACCTTTATTGTACAGAGAAGGCTCACAAATACGGGCCCACAACCCAGCGGGCCGGCCACCACATGTAAGGAACATATTCAACAGTACAGAAGCGCAAACAGAATATCACAACAGACCATACAGGAAGTAAAGGCTAAAAGCCATAGAGCAGCCAGCAGGGGCAGGATACAAGAAGGTTGATTTTCTAATATAGGAACGGGAATAACAGGATAATGACAGGAAGTAAGTCTCGGAGGGCCGTGGTGGGCCGCAAACAAGCAGCAGTATAATATACAGGATAAATCAACAATGACAAATACATATCGGTAAAGGCAGAACGGGAGTCCCGCCGTAAGAAGCAGTGGCGTCCGCCGTTCAGCGCCCACCCACCACAGCAGGAACATATCATAACAAACAGAATTGAAAAAAAGCTTATCATATAAAGCCCTCCGTCACACAACCCAGGGGAAAAGGAAAAACCCCCCCCACGAAAGGGGGAGGAAGGGAGGGAAAAAGAGGGAGAAAGGGACAAAAGGTGAAGAGAAGAACGCCGCCTCAAGCATGCGCCCCATGGCAAACGAAGCAGGAAACCACAGATCGGTATACGGAACCAGTGGTAACCGGAGCATAACTACGTAGTGAGCCAAAGTCACAGTAAGACCGGAAGGCCCGTGCAACAAAAATAACCCCCCCAGGGGGACACATGCTGAGACCGCGTCCCGAAAAAGAGAACACAGAAGAGCCATAGAACCAAAAAAGGGAGAAAAATGGGGGGGAAAACCCCCAAAGTGACAGACCCCCCCCCCACCCCGCAAGCCCACCCTGCACCCCTGCAGAAGGCTATGGCCTACCCCCCAGCAGCGTGCCTGTCGCCCTAATCAGAACCCGAAATATAGAAGAGCTAAAGCAAGATGGAACCATAAAGACAAAAAGGGGAGAAGAAGGGATAAGGGAGGAAAGAACACGGGAGAGGGCCATAAGACAGAATCGTTGGTTCCCACCCTCCCGTCCGAAACATCAGAGCCCCCGGGAAGACAAAAATTCTAAGGATACATTCCAGGAACACGACAAAAAGCCGACATGGTCATACCGTTACAAGCCGATCATCCAACCATTACAAGACAACAGTCCACAAAGGCAAGTTCGTCTCATCCCTGTCCTTGTTTTTCCAAATCTGTAGCAGTCCGCCTCACGAAGAACCAGACCACGAGGAACAGGAGGCAGATAACAGGGAGGTCAAACGTCAATCCGCACAAGATGTTTCGAGTACAACCCGGATGATCCGGAACAGTCAGAAACCATCGTACACAATGCAGGCACAGTTCCGAAGATAATCGGAGGAAAGCCGACCCAGCGGAGTCAGCACAGGATCTACGTTCGGCCATTCGAGGCGAAGAAGGACAGGAAGAACCATCGAGACCGGTCCGGACAGGACCCGGCTCACCGACCCACAGCACAGGTGAGAGCAAAGCACGATGGAGGGCAGCGGAACCCCGCACATCCACAGAAACGGCAGCCACCGGGCCCATGATTTCCAGGACAGTTCCAGCCGCACCCAGCAGCGACGGAGCCGCACACGCCAGGGGGGGCTCAGACGGCCCAGCGAAACGAGCCTCCTCCAGGGTAACGGCGGGTGCGGCTACAGGAGCATCCCAGGAGCGTAGGGCGGCGAGGATGTCGGCAAGTGTAGGAACACCTTTACAGTATCCGGCTTCCGTGCCAGACAGTGGACCACCGCCGCCCATCTCGGCCCGGCTGAGATATACAGGGTCGGCCGCCATCTTGGAAGCCCGGCGGGGTCGCAGCGATCCTCGACCCCCGTCCGGGCCGCAGCAAGGCCAACGGAATTCAGCCAACCATCAGCAGAGGCACGTCCAGAGCAGGAAGGGGGGCCACCAGAAGAAGGAGGATCGCCGGCTCCCCAATGCCACCGGCCCCGTTCTCCGAGTCCGGGCGGAGGGACTCAAAATGGCCGGACCGGAGAACAAAGGGGGGACAAGCCACATATACGGTCAGCCCCGTCAACGGAAGGCAGCGCCTCCACCCCAGGCCGCGGGACCTCCTGACCAGGCCAGAAAGCCGCAACCGGCCTATCTGCACAACCGCCTCGTCGGCCGAGCCCACTGCGCCATCAAGGGCCGGCCATAGCGCTCCGCCCCGTCAGGGCGCCGCCGAGGAGACTCAGGCCAGCCCGCTCCGGAGGCCCCGAAGCGAGCAAGGGCACAGTTCCGGATCCACGGCACCCAGAGACAACCGGAACAGACGGTAAGTGCCTGTAAATCGCCTTAGATCCACAGCGTAGCAAAAAATGTTCTTCCCGGGGCAGGATAAAGACAGGATTTATGTTTCAAACAGGAAAGTAAACGGAGCCGAGCTAAAACGCGGCCATCTCGGACGCGAGCTTGGCTCCTCCCCTAAGTCAGCACTCTTGAGAGCATTGAAACTGTGTCTTGCGGTGAGCTTTCTGGGACACCACTCCAGACCCAGCTCCAGGGGATGGGATCCTAGCGGCCATTCAAGGCTCAGGGATGAGGGTGTGCCCCCTTTCCTTTCATTATGTATGTCGAACCCATTGGATGGTATCCATGGGGCCTCAGTGAGGCTGAGGAGGGGGCTGAGCACCACTCCCCTTTAATTATTTAAGTTGGGTCCACAATGATGAGGTCCCCAGGGCCGTAAGCGGTTCAAGGAGTGGGCCCACATATGCCTCCATCCCCAAATAACTGAAGTCATTGATCCCTGGCCCTAGGCTTCCCAGGACCACAATCCCATAGGAGTTTTGTGGGATCACAGAATTTTTGTTTTTTAAATTGTGACCTCGAGAGGGAGTCCCTCTGGGACCACAAGGGATGGGGTACAGGGTATCCTGTGTATCTTTTTTAAACTATTTACAGGAGAAGGGCCTAAGTCCCTTGGTTCCTGTAATGACCCTATATATATATATATATATATATATATATATATATATATATTTCCCAGTGCCGGTCACCACTGTGTAACTATAATTAGGATTGAGTTTCCATAGGAAATTAATATTTTTTGTAGCTAATAACTTTGGCCCAGTTTGACAAATCTCTCTAAAAAAAGTCCTATGTGTTGACTAGTTTGTTCATGGAATGCTTTGGGGTGATCCATCTAGTGGGGGCCCAGAATAAAGGGGAGTCTCAAACTCAATTTTGCCCATTCAATCAATCAATCAATCATATAATTTGTAAACCGCACTACTCACCCGTGAGGGTCTCAAGGTGCTGGGCTGGGGAATGCTGCTACTGCTCGAAAAGCCAGGTCTTGAGGAATTTTTTTGAAGGTCAGCAGGTCTTGGTTCTGCTGTAGGTGGATGGGGAGGGTGTTCCAGGTCTTGGCGGCAAGGTGGGAGAATGATCTGCCGCCGAAGGTCGCTCTTCGGAAGCGGGGGACCGTGGCGAGGGCGAGGTTGACAGAGCGGAGCTGGCGGGTGGGAGTGTAGAAGCTGAGTAGTCTGTTGAGATACGTTGGTCCAGTGTTGTGGAGTGCCTTGTGTGCATGGGTGAGGAGCTTGAAGGTTACCCTTTTGTTGACCGGGAGCAAGTGCAGGTCTCTCAGGTGGGGTGTGATGTGGCTGCGGCAAGGGATGTCGAGGATCAGGCGTGCAGAGGCGTTCTGGATGCGTTGGAGCCGTCTCAGGAGTTTGGCCGAGACTCCTGCGTAGAGTATGTTTCCGTAGGTCAACCTGCTGCTGACGGGTGCCTGGGTGTCCGTTCCCATTCATTTTGCTATAGGAACTTTAGACATAGCTACAGCCCAAACTGCGTAATGGATTCCCACCAAATGTGGCAAAAAACTAGGACTTACCTCCGATTTATCTCCACCTTAACGCATCAAAAGTGGAGATAGAACTAACACCTCATTCACAAGCTGGTGCAAACAGCAGACATCGTCAGTATTCCCGCGATAACTGCCACAAAACCTAACACCATGGCGGACACCACCAACTAACCCTAATGAGATGCAGAATAGGCATTCCCGTGCAAAAACACATGAAAAAACAACAACACCACTTTCACAAGGAACTGACAGATTCATGAAGCGATCCAAAAACAGGCGATAAGCCACGGTAGCCTCAGGTATGTAACACCTGCCTCAAGCAGGTGTAAAGATGGACGACTACCTGCAATAGGCAACGGAGCCCCGCACACAGCCATACTCAAAGAACAAACAACACCATGAAGCTACTCATCATGCAGCTCGGATCCCCAACAGGGCCACAACACCCAGCGCCACCACCCCCAGGACCCAGACAGAGCAACACAAAGACAGCGCAGAGTAAGACAGCGGCCCTACCAAAAATGCACCACTCTCACAGACCTAATGCCTGAGGAAGTCATTGCCCACTACAGGCTCAAAAGGACAACCATTTTCCGCATCATGACCCACATCACCCACAGGCTGATGGTTCCAACACAGTAGAGAACCAAAATCCCTCCACAGACAAAGCTGCCGGCTGTGCGGTACCTGGTGGCCTCTGGTACCTTCCAACCAACAACTGTCAGAGTCGGAGGGGTCCCACAGCCAGCCCTATAAAAGTTCATCACACCTGTCCTGGATGCCATCCTCAGCTTCATACCCCAGTACCTTCACTTCCCCAACACTGCACAGGAACAGCTGGAGACAAAGCAAGGCTTCTATGCATAGCCAGATTCCCAGCCGTGTTGGGTGCAATCGACTGCACACATGTCCCACTTCTGCCCCCTGCGAATGCTGCACACCACTACCGCAACAGAAAGCACACACATTCCATCAATGTGCAGGCAATACTGGACCACTGGGGACTCTTCACCAATGTCGTCGCCAACTACCCAGGCAGTGTGCATGATTCCTCATCTTCCGACAGTCCATCATCAATCAGTGCTTCCAGTATGGCACATATGGAATGGGACTGCTCGTTGGAAGGTACCAAATCAACACACCACATATCCCAAAGCCTCCAATTCACGAAGCACAACTGTGGGGATGCAAACATGACCAAACCACATTCAACATGTCACACTATACAATCACCTAGCAGACACGACCATACCACTCCATGGTCATCCTGGGCTGCACCCAGTACAGACGGTTCATGGCACCACAGCCACACAACAGCTGAACGTGTGGAGATGTGGAATGCAGCCATAACCCATTTGAGGCACTGCTCTGCCCTCATGACCCTACTCCAGTCTCCCGCAGGTCAGCTTCCCATGGTGGTGGGCCAGTGTTGGCTGATGTGCATCCGAGGCCACTAGCACTGTGCTACTCGAGTCATCCCCCGTGTAGTTCTGACATTGCATTTATGAGTGCCTGATGACTGTTGGTGTAGTTGCCAGCACCAGCTGCTCCCTGAGGGCTGGCTTACACTCACCCCACACACAGCCAGCACAGGTGTCACTGGATTGGTGGACCTGCCATCACGTCCTGCCGAACCAAGTATTGACTTTTTTCTCCCTGCACTGTCACAGGTAATCAAGGATATGCACTCTGCCCTTGGATGATGACACCACTCTGAAACCCGGCCACACCCGCCTAAAGGCAGTACAATACAGCTCACATACGCACCAGGGGCATCATTGAAAGCACATTTGGCATGTTGAAGTCACGTTTCAGGTGCCTGGGCGGCACAGATGGGAAGCTCCTTTACAGCCCAGACATTGTGTGCAAGATGATCGTTGCATGTTGTTTGTTGCACAACATCTGTGTTCGCACCAGGGCCCCGTGGATCCCAGTTCCAGAGGTACCGGACGATGATGGTGGTGATGGGGAAGGTGGCCCACATCCCATTGCAGCTGCGGCAGGAAAGGCCCATTGGAATACCATCATTGACTTACTTCTCATGAGCACGTCACATTGTGACCGTCTATGGCAATCATGGGACAGTAGAAGATGTCTAACTGCACTGAAAGTGTGATTAAAGCATATTTGCAGGTTACAGGCTGAACTTGTACATTGTCATGTTACATTTCCCTTGCGATTTCAGATGTGATTTGCCAGGTTGGGCACATTTGCGGAACCAGTTCTGTCCTTTGTTCAATTGTGGAGGGGTTGCTGTTTGCACCGGGATGTTGTCAATGTGGTGGTGCACTTCTGCTTATGTGTGCATGCTGCATGGTGGGTGTGTCGCTCTGATTTGTTTGCCACGGGTCTCTTTCATGCAGTGTGCCTGTTGGTTCTGTTCTTCCACGGTGCTTGGATGTTGTGGTGTACATGTTGTCCTCTGCAGTTGGCCAGCGTGCATCCGTGGTACTTCGCTGTTGATGAATTTTGGTCTGTGGCATTTTCCGTATGCTGTTCTTGTGCTTTTTCCCGCATTAGGCGTCAGTATTGCTGCCCTTTCGCTGGCTGTCACTGTTTTCTTATCGCGCTTTAGCCCATCGCAGGTTTTTTTGCATTGGGGTTTGTGTTTTTATCTCCATCGAGGTGGTTGTATCACGGGCATTGGCCGTGGTTTCGGCAAACTATAGCATGCTACTGCCGTGTTGTGAATTCCACATTGTCAAGGGGTTGTTTTCCCAAGATAGGCTGCGATTTTGAAAGTTGCGTTACACTACTCTTGTGGTAGTTATCACACGTTCTTGTGAATATACCCCTTGATCTTTGTCCAAGAGGAAACAATTTGTATTTTGGTGTAAATCCATTCAGTAGTTTTGGGGAAATTAAGGTACAAACAAATTGTATATATCAGGCTGCGGAGGATACTCAGAGCTGATAAACTCAAACTGAGATCTGATTGTCTGCCACCGCTTCAACCAAGAAGCTGTAGCTGCCATTTTAGGGCTTGGGGCTCAGTCCCGAGTAAAACAAAAACTTGAAAGAAAACATAAGGGGCAGGGTAGGGATACCCTGACCCCCTAGGACTGGGAACAAACACGTTTGTGTTTTAATTTTGCTGCAAATTCACGGAGGCTCAGCAAATCAGCTGCAACATTTTGGATGGCATCGGTAATATCTTAAACGATGTAATAGAACATTTCATGAGTGATGTAATATGTGAGGTCATAAGCAGTGCATGGTAGAGGAACAAGTTATTGTTAGCTCTGCTAACTGTAACTGGAGACTTTCTGTGTTATTTTATTTCAAAACGTTGATGTTTTCACTGACATATTGACCTAACTTTAACATCACTTTAAACTTTATTTTTTCAGTGAATATATATTTATGTCTTCAAATAAGGTAGATGTGAAGTTAAGAATAGTAAATTGATAACTTCCTCTGTGCACTTACCTGATTGATATTTTAGCCCGCCCTATTGAAGTAATGATGTATCCCATTGATATTAGGAATTCAAAATTCCAAGCCACAATCAAGATGAAGAAAAAACATGAGATCTGAAATGTCTACAGCTTATTTTTAGGTATTTCTGTTGTAATTAATAATTAATAAATGTAGCTTTGTGTTTCAATATTTTCATTTCATTGATACAAAATTTATGAATTGAGGTCATCATTTGGGGTTCAGATTGTGTGTAGTGCTCTGGGTCGTGTGTCAATGATCAAACATCTCAAACAAATTAGATCATGATGACAATGCCCTATGGTTCACTTGATCCAACCTGTAATTGAATATTATTGAATACTGATTTGTAGATTTACAAGATATGTATTTCAGTGATAGCATTGATCAATAGTTATCTTTTAAATTCTACGCTATTACCATTTACGCATTCAGACTTGAGATATTATCTGCAGAGCCATGTTACCATGCAACTAACTTTATGATATGGAGAGTTTGTGCAACTCAGTTTCAAAGCTTTGTTTTTTTTAAAGAACGTCAAAAAAAAGAGCAATAGGTTGTTTAAACACATATACCCTGTGGTTTATCAGCTAACACAACTATATATTTTTGGACTGTACATGGATATGTAGCAGTGTAACCCCTGCATCAATATCTCATTGCAGCTTGAAGATATAAAAATGTGCTCAATATTGTGTTGTCTTTCCCCTATGGACATACCTAAATCATCACCATTATCATAAAAAATGTTATTTTGGCTCATTGGCCATAAAAAAACATTTTAAGCACAATACACGAAAACAATAAAATCACCAAATATCAATTACAGTTCATATTCAAATTCAATATAGTACATTTCATAAAAATCAGTTGATGACATTTTAGAAAATAAAATACAGATAAAAAGAAATTAAAATATAGCAGCAGGGAAAAATCCCAATCCATCAGATAAGCAGCTTCTTCTGTCTAAGCCTCCACATATACATCAGGAACCTTGAGACAGTGAAAACGATACAGGGTCTAGTATCGCTTCTTAGTATTCTGTACACAATCCTATAGTTCCTAAGACCCAAGTTATGACAGACTTGTAAATTCCACTTCCGTCTAAACCCATGCTATGTTGGACAAAGCAGTACAACATGTTTGGCAGTTTCTACCTCCCAGGGTCATTGCAATTCGACCCAGTGGTAAAAGGATGGATGGGTAGAATCCCCATAATTTAATGTATAAGGGTTTTGCAAAAGGAGCTTCGAGCTCATCCAAAAACGTCTCCTAGCTGTAGTCAGCTTTAAACTCCAAAAGAAAGCAGTGAGAGGACCCACCATCGAAGAGTTCAGGGTAAGATATTCAACATTGTCAGTATGGTGCCAGAAATCTCCTTTTAATTTCAGTTTTGAAACTAATTTGGCATCTTCTAGAGTAGACCAAAAATTCTCAAGCCCAATCTGCATCAGTTGATCTTTAACCAACCTAAGCCAAAAGATCTTGCTGTCCATAATCTCCGCCAGTACAATAGAGCTTTTAACCCCACAATATCATTAATATGCCTAAAACCATAATCTAACTGTTATGGACACTGGCAGGTTACTTAAGGTCCTAATAAATCAATTTTGTACTTGCTTAAGGGCTCTGGTGTCTAAAAGGCCCACAGTTTTCCGCTGTACAGGGTGGCCCCTAGAGCCTGACATTTGTATATCTAACATGTTGGGGTTATTGGGCAAAAAGAAGAACAATGCTGGGCACTCAAAATGCCCCCCCACAATATTGCTCTAACTTCAGCCTGCGCTTCTGAACATGATATGTCCAGTCAAAATGTTTTACAAGAGCAACCCCCTAATATTCAAATACTTGAACACGCTCCAGAAATACACCATTAAAAGTTGGATATGAACAAAATGTTGTACAGGGGGTAAATACTACATATTTAGTCTTGCAGAGGTAAGTCTTCAGCCCCGGCTGCCTGCAGAAGGACCCAAAGCAATCCAGAAGCTTTTGAATTCCTATAGGGGAATTAGATAACAAGAGGGTGTTGTCTGCAAACAGTTCGGCCTGGGAATCTAGCCCCGGCAAGGCATGGGGATCAACCTCACATCTCTCAAGCTGGGATAACAGATCATTGATGTAGAGGAGAATAGGGTTGGAGACAACACACACCCCTGCCTCACTCCCTAACTCACAGGAGTTGGGTCGTTTAGCTCACCCTGAGACCTACATCTGACATGGGAATAATTTCCAGAATGTAGTCTAATATTGACTTCTAAAATATAAGCAGGGGCTCCCTTCTCCAACAAAACACTCCGAAGGGATTCTCTAGGGGCAAGGCCAAAGGCAGATCGAAGATCCACAAAAATTACATAAAGTCTGCCTCCCCTCGAAGAGACATACTTCCAATACTGCAGCTGCACGCACACTACCTGGTCATTTGTTCCATTACCATCTCTAAAGCCAGCTTGTAATGGGGCTAGAACATTCGAATCAATCATCCATTCACTCAGCCTTTTTAGAATTATTCATCTGAATAGTTTTTGCAAACTCTTAATAAGACTAATTGGTCTATAGTAGGTGGGTAGGGAACTACAACCCTTTTGAAAAATTTAAAGATTCTCCGCCCCAGCCCAAGTGAGTGACATAGGTGCACCAGTCAATAAGCCATTAAAAATAAAGACAACATGGGGCCATCATATCAACTTAAATGACTTAAACAAATCACTATACACTTTATACAGCCCTGGTGCTTTGTAAATAATGATCAAATCAAGGGATTTGGAGATCTCTATACTCGATATATAGGGAACCTGTTTTGACACTAATTTAATAAGGGACTCAACAAAAGCCACATTGAAGGATTTGCTGCTATTGGCTTGATGACTATGATGATAGTCATCAAGCCAATTGACTTAGCCTGGGATGATTCCTTAGCAAGGAGACCAACAGATATTGCATTGAAAGGATTGCTACTTTCCACCATAGTTTCCTGATCAGTAGACTTAGACCGGTTTGATTTCTGTACTGCTTCTCCTGTATGTAACTAGGTCAATTCCCGGGCTACATCTCCAGAATATAACTGGGAGAAATGCTCATCCCCATTTGCTGCAGTGATATTAATATCAAGAGGAGCATGGGATCCAGAGTCACCACTAGCGACTATTTGCCAAAAAGCACAATATGCTTTGTCTTTAATGGCGTTCAACATTAAGTCCCATTTAGTACTCTTCCAAGCTACTTTTGCATTAGAGATCCCGACTAAGCTCATTTAGCGTCTCTACATGATTTGGTGTACCATATGGCCTCCTTCTTTCTCTTCAAGATACTAATAAACTCTTTCAGGAATTTATTCCTGAGGGAAGCAAACATCGAATTGTGAATCATACACAAAACCAACAAGGAGTCTAAGGACAAACCTAAATCATATAATGCTAACCAAGGAAATGTTGTCCTAAATGACCGGAGTCTGTAAATCCGAAATATAAATGTCTTTCCTTGGAAACATCGTATGCGCACGCAATAATGTAACATTATCCCAATTCACAAAATTGTGGTCGAAGTTCTATTTGTGGTGCACATATCAATTGCAGGGATATATTAAAAGCATACAAAATTTATATTTTCGATTTCAGTATGACTGAAGTAATCTATTGGGACAGGCCGGAAATCTGGCTAGTAGTAGAGAAATATTTCTTCCAAACCCGTGTAATTTCCTACAGTTTAACTCCAAAAGGAGTTACTCTGCCAATACTTTATTCCCAGCTTTCATCCTGTGCGCCTCTTGAGCGTGAGGGTTAAAGACATGTATGGGCTTTCAATTGGTTCGGGGTGTAATGTGTAAATTATTCTCAGCCTCTGACAATCACCTGGGCCTCCTTCCAAACATTATTTTACACCCAATATACAATTTTATCGTGACATGCAAGTCAGTCTTCATCCTGCTCCAAAAGTGACAGTCCAAGAGCCGTTCAGCTTATTTGAGATCTGTGTTGAGAGGATTATGCTCTAACACTTGCTGTTAGAAGGGGAATTCTGTGTGCACACCCAAAGAACTCTACTTAGGCCTCTACAAGCATTTTCCGCTACCTGGGCCTTTTAAACTTTTCACAAGTTTTAACCATGATGGCAAGTTACATTGGTTTTTTGTCATGAAATCTACTTAAAAAAAATGCTGTTATAAGTTTATTCGTCAGACTCATCCATCACGCATTCTGATCATCTCCACTTATAGCCTGCCTCCACTTCTGCAACAGTCACTCTAAATAGATAATAGCTCAAAAACACTAAAAGGTTAGAGATGAAAAAAATGAGAAATGAATTTAAACATTACTCTAACCTTCTAACCGTGTTTAAAGTTGAATGTTAGATGGGATAACCTTATATGTTGATCATTTTTCAGATACCATAATTTCACAACATCAAACTCTTTTGGATGGTTATATTAATATTTATTTCAACGTCTCATTATTTCACCTCTGATCATTTCACTGTATTGAAGTATAAAGTGTTATGTATGAATTCCATTGAACATTCAGGGGCATATTCACAAGGAGCTATCGCCAAATTAACGGCACTTCATCACAACCAAAGTCGTGATAAATGTATCCCACCATTTACAAGCAGGTGCTAACTTCCCACAGCACCAGTATTCCCGCGATAGCAGCTGCAAAAAACATCGCAACAGAGGACCTCCTCAACTATCGCTAATAAGATACAGAGTAGGCGTTCCCATGCACAAAGCCACGACAACACCACACCTCAACATTCACAACGATCAGACAGATCGGCGATAAGAACACAAAACACTTCAAAAGGTGCGTTAGCAGCAGGAAATTTACACCTGCTCTGACCTGGTGTAAAGTCGGACGGCAGCCTGAACCACAATAGGGAGCCCATCCCAGGGCATCATCGGATGGGCAACAGATGCCATGGAGCAACTGAACATGCAGCCCGGACACCCAAGAGGGCCACAACACCCACTCGGCAACCCCCCTCCCCCCCCGGAACACCACAGAGGCAGCACAGACAAAGACAGGGGCCCACCAGGAAATGCACCTGCCTCACAGGCACAACATCAGACAATGTCACTGTCCACTACAGGCAACCATCCTAGGCATCCAGTCTGTCATCACCCAACAGGCCAACGGCACCAACACAGCGGACAACCAACATCCCACCCCACACCAAGCTACTGGCCGTGCTGCACCTGTTGGCCCCTGGCACAGCCCAACCAACACCCACCAGAGTCGACGGAGTTTCACAGATAGCCACATCCAAGTCTCCCATACCTGGCCTGGACATCACCATCACCCTGGCACCCCAGGCCCCAGAACACAGTGGGACCTTCACCAATGTCACCTCAAAATACACAGCCAGTGTCCATGATCCCTTCACCCTCCAACAGTCCATCAGCAATCAGGCTTTCCAGGATGGCACCAAGGGAAATACACAGCCCCTTGGCAAGTTACCAATTAACACCCCACTCACCTCAATTCCACAACCATGCAATCCACAACTCTGGCAATGCACATGTCACAAATTCACAACCAACATGCACAACAACATGCCCACCCACTAGACACATTAGAACAAAATTACAATGGTAAACTTGGCAAGCCATGAACATGACCATTCAATGGCATGGCACCTCAGCCACACAATAGACAAATGTGGGGAGAGGTGGCAACCAGGCATGTGTGAAGGATGCAGTAGAACCATGATTAAGGAAGAGGTGTGGCGCCGCGGCCAGGGCGACTGACTCCGGAATCTAGGGATCACGGTTCGATCCCCAGCACCGGCGGCAGATTAGCCCAGCACCATGTGACTCTGGGCAATAGCTTGCTTAATCTTCCTGACGGCCCCCAGCGCCTAGAGACCCTTACGGGTGATTGTGCGCTTTACAAATGTGGATTTACTATGATTGGGAATGTTCACAATGCCAAGAGTGGCGGTGAAGTGCCGGACAGACCACAGTATGCAGAACACACCCATATACACGCCGACATAAACCTCTGGTGTATGGAGTGTAGTGGACAGTGGACGCAACCATGTCACCCCAGCCAGTATGGGTCCTTGCGTAAATGTTGCCTGTTACGCCCCCCGTAAGCGTGAGCAGAGTGGGATGGGCCGGCGTACGCCAGGCCAGCATAGGGGTGTAAATAAAATCACATAGCCCTGGGAGTGGTCCTCTTCCGGAAAGCTCATCATCTCTGCCAGGATGGCACCTCCCACCCCGCCACAAGGCTGACGCTGTCCTCATTAGCTGAGTTGCCTGAGATCCTGTGCGCCTGCTGTACCCGGCCCGCTGGAGCACAAACCCATCAGGGCGACCCTGTGCAGCCAGTCCACACTAATCAGCAGCCAACACTGGTGTGTGTCAATGAGGGCCCACCACGTGCCAGTGTAAGCTCCTAGCCCAAGGCCCGCAATCCGGCCAGCCTTTCAGACCACCGCTGTCCCCCCGACGTTGGCCCACATTACTCCTTCCTCGTTGACATATTCTACCGGCATCCTCTGTGGCCCAGTGGGTCCCATATGTGAAACTTTGTCCGGGCCAGCAGGAACAGCACCAGACCCCCGATCAGTGAGGCATAGTTCCATATGGGTATCTTGCGACACGTGGTGCCACTAATCCTGTTCAGCGCCATCCGGCAACACGTGCTGCCACAAAGCCTGTTAAACGCCATCCGGCGACACGTGCTGCCACAAATCCTGTTCAATGAAATCCGGCGACACGTGCTGCCACAAACCCTGTTCAACGTCAGCCGGCGAAACATGGATGAGGGACCAGGACTACCAGTGGTCACACGGAGAGGAGTAAGAGGAGAAGGCGGCTCAGTCCGGACGAAATCCGGGTCACAGTCACGGAGGTGACCGAATACGTGGGGCCACCAACCTATGCCAGCGATACTAGGTGAATGTCCCATGCTGACCGCTGCCTCGGGCCTACCCTGCTCTCAGCCTAGGCTGCGCTCCAGTAGGTCACAGATTCTGAACTGAGCATCGAGTATGCAAAGGCAGATTACATATCATTGCACGC
Source organism: Lissotriton helveticus (assembly GCF_964261635.1). Taxonomy (NCBI): domain Eukaryota; kingdom Metazoa; phylum Chordata; class Amphibia; order Caudata; family Salamandridae; genus Lissotriton; species Lissotriton helveticus. Next base: position 2,068,143,779 of record NC_136059.1, on the reverse strand, counting down.
AAGGAGAGGCTTACGAGGTTGATGACTTGCATCTTGGTGGAGAGAAAAGGATCATCCTTACGGAGGTGTTCGTACACTACCGACAACTACCCTGGTGTCACTAGCACTGTGCATCGCGAGCCAACGACATGTGGCTATGGGCCTCTGCTGACTGCTGCCTCCAGCCTACACTGCGGACCAGTAGGTCACAGAGTCATAGTTCAGCAATGGCGGAGTTCATATAAGTGTACCGGCATCATCGCAGACTGCATCCCCACTCAACCTCAGTGCCATTAAGTCTGTTAAGTGACATTCATGGAAACTCTCTGGTCAAACTTTGGTGGCGTCTGAGTCTATGGACTAGGGGGCCGTTTTCATTCTCATGTAGCTGATACCGAATTGGTGGTGGCAATGAGGCTGTCGCATTCCACTCCTCCATTAGCTGCTTCCGGATAAAATCAAAACTTTAGGTGTCTTGTCCTTGAAGACACCTTCCTCTGTCCCCCGAAACCCTTCCGCAACATACACCTCAGACATTGATGTGACCCACTCAGGTCGCATGACCCATCTGACGGCACCGCAAGTCACCATCCCGTGGCTGGGCGCCTATGCCGGCTGCAGTGCATCTGGGGCCACTACCTCTGTGCTGGTCAAGTCCGGGACCCCTTCCCTGGAGACATTGGATGGGCCCTGAAGTGTAGGCCTTGGGGTCAGCAATGCCATTTTTTCTGTGGCCTTGCGCTGTATCCAGCCTCCAGGCCCGAAAAGCATCCCACCAGGGCTCATACACCAAAGCGAGTCCAGACCGGCCCGGACGACGAATCACCACAGGAGGCACATGCCACCACCGCAAGGACCACCTCCAACCGCCATCTGCCAGAGTGGAAACGGTGGTCCTGACAGACTTACAGAGATGCTCAGGCCTGTCGTGGATGCCATCATCGGCCTGATGCCCTCCTCAGCACTCAGCACTCCAGTTGGCAGTGCACAGCAGGCCATCGTCCGTTGCTGACTGTGTTTTGTGCTGTGGAGTGGTTGCGCAGGTATGCCACCTCAGACAGTGTGGGGGCCCTGAGATGTTGATGGGGAAGATGATGCAGGTCTAACACACCCCACTGCATCTGCATCAGGAATATATTGAAGGGACACAATCCAAGACATTTTCTTCACATGAGCGCCCTCATCTCTAGTGTCCAAACCCCTGTGCACTGCAATTCACGGACACTACTGTTTGCATGTTGGCTGTCCTCTGGACTTTTTCCGTCTCACTCGATGTTGCTCAGCAGTTGACTCTGTATTTGATGTGTTTTCTGTTCCCGTTGCACTGGTTCCCAATGTTCAAGTGTTTGCCAGCACCAGACATTTGGACGGAATGGCTTACACTCACCCCACACACATCCAGCACTGGTGTCACTGTACATGTGGCCCTGCCAATTAAGGGGCTGGGTAAATGTTCCCGTAGCCAGTTCAACATGATATCTGCGTGTGTCCCTGTGGTCTTGTAGTATGCATTTGGGCCCTGGGCCCTACAACATTACATTGTGCTGTGTACTTCGGATGCAGACATATTACCGCAGGCAGCGGTTTTGAGCTTGGACATGTAGCTTTGTCATCACCCACTAAATTCGCAAAGGGGAGTGGCCAAGCCTGTCCTACACACAGCCAACATGGATGTGTGACTGCTATTTGAGCGCCCCTGGGCATGGGTCTGTGCTGTGCATGTGCATCTGCCTGTATGGCAGTGTGGGACTCCTTAGTGGGGTGGGGGTGGGCCCTGAAGGGTGATAGACCCCTACGTATGTGTCCCTGTTCACATTCCGTGGGTTCGGCCCCCAACCACACCTGTTAGGCCATCTCCTTTTGGCGTGCTGACACATGGCATTGGGGTGCTATGTGTGGGTGGGTGAGGTGTTGTGAGCCAGTTGTGCATGCGGATGCTTCCTGCTGTGTGGTCTGTTGCAGGCTCGATGTTCTCCTCTGAGTATCTTGGCTGGCCGGTCCTGGTGGGGGGTTGCGTGGGATATTCATGGGCTGTTGTAGGGCGTCAGTGTCGACGGTGTGGTGGTCCGCTCCAGCATCACAAATGTGTTGTGTTCTATGCTCTGCTGAAGGTGTTGTGTGTCCCTCTACGACATGAAGGGGAGGTGAGTGTGGACTTTATGTTGACATATATGTTGGCACATTGTGCTGGTGTTAGAGCTTGGGATCTCCAGTTGGCAGAGGTAGGTACCAATGTCCAAATAGGGACCCTTGCTTCTAGTCAGGGTAACCCCTGCTCACCACCTTGGTAGCTTGGCAGGAGCAGACAGGCTTATCAAAGGCAATGTGTAAGGTATTTGTACCAACACTCACAGTAACACAGTGAAAACCCCACAAATGGACTCCAGACCAGTTTTGAAAAATAAAGCATCTTTATCTAAACTACACAAGACCAAAACGACAAAAGTCCAAAATACACTGTTCCAATATAAGTCTTTAAAAAGAGTTCAAAGGTATGCACCAAAATAATCCACAGTTGAGTCACTTTTAGCCCAAAGTATCTGTACATAGGACAAAATCTCTAAGCGGAAGCTGCAGCGTCAGAAAACAAGCGATGCGTCACTCCTGAGACCCTGGGGAGGCGATGCGACAACCCCGTTGCACGCAGTGAGCGGGTTTGCATCGAATTCAATCGGTATGGGGAGCAATGTGATACCTTGTATGGATTCCGGGTTGCAGGTTCGATAGGAAACGTCTCGCACAGGCACGATGCGACGATCTCTGGGACGGCGATGATCTTCGGTGTGGTGCTGATGCACGACGCAGCGTTGATCTTCTTCTGTCGCAGCCCCTCGATGCGTTGACTCTGCGAAGATGTTCGCAGCGACGGGATGTGGTCTGCAAGCAAGCGGTGCAACGGTTCTCACAGCAACGACAGTCTCTGCAACGATATTCGCAGCGACAGGAATCTTCCCGCTCCGGGGCGATGCGCTCTGCAAGCGAATGATGCGTCGGTTCTTGCAGCGGCAACAGGCGCTGCAACGGGAATTCTCTTGCACTGTCAACAATGCGCTCCGCAAGCGAGTGAAGCGTGAAAAATTGTGGATCTTCTTATCTTCTTCTCTTCCAGCTCCCCAAACAGCAGGCAACAACCTCCACAGCCCCAAAAATGGATCACGCACTCTAGGCAGGTCAGAACTCACACAGCAGAGTTCAGGGGGAAGCTGGGGGTGAAGTCCTTTTCTTCCTAGGACTTCTTAACAGGAGGCCAGCTCTTCTTAGGCCCTTGGAGATCTCTTCAAGCAGGGGACACAGCAACAGCAAAGTCCTTCCTCTCTCCTTGGCAGAATAGCAGCTGCAGGTCAGCCTAAAAACACACAGCAGGGCAGTCCTTCCTCTTCAGTCTTCCAGCTTTTCTCCTTGGCAGAGGTTCCTTCTCGATTCCAGGATGAACAAAGTCTTGGGGTCTGGGTCCCAGTATTTATGCAAATATTCTCTGAAGGCAGAGAGGCCTTTGCCTAGTCCAAACCAGTTCTGGTCAGTCCTGGGGTACTCTGTTTACATGACTCCTTCTTTCCTTTGAGAGAGAGAGGCAGGGTTGTCAGCCGCCCAGCAGGAGGTAGAGCCAGCATTGTGGAAGGCAGTCACAGCCCTATTCAGGCCCAAGTGCTATCCCCTCCCACCACTCAAGATACAGATGAAGATATTCAGCCTAGTGCTGACTCGCCCAGCCTCCTGGAGCCACCCCAGCCCTATGTCACTCACAAACCAGATAGTCAATTCACAAACAGGAAAAGGCACACAGAAAGGTTAGATAAGAAAACAGTCACTTTCTGAAAGTGCTGTTTTCAAACACAGGATTTAAAAACCATCCTTCCTAAAAGATGGATTATTAAATTCTGAGTTCAGGGATACCAGACTTCAATTTTCTATCTTGCTCCTGGGGGCAGACATGCAGGTAAACATTATACACAGCATTCCCCATTGTAGCCTATGTGCAAGATACCCTTTCAATAGTGAACAACGAAACTGGCAGTATTTCACTATCGGAGCATGTCACCCACTCTAGTACATGCTCTACCTTTCACATACACTGCACCCTGTCCAGGGGGGTACCTTGGGCCTTCCATAGGGGTGTCCAATGTGTACAGAAAGGGAGATGGGTTAAGCCAGGCCAGTGGGGAAACTGGTCAGGTCAGTATGGCAGTTAGCAGCTGCACACAGGCACTGCGGTGGCAGGCCTGAGACACCATTTTAGGGCTACTCATGTGGGTGGCACAATCAGTGCTGCATGCCCACTTGTAGCATTTGAATCACCAGCCCTGGCACACTCAGTGCACTTTACTAGGGACCTACTGATGAAACAAATTTGCCAATTAGGGATAAGCAATCATAATAACATTTTTACCCAGGGAGCACTTGCACTTTGAAACTGATCAGCAGTGGCAAAGTGCCCAAAGCATCTAAACCAGCAATAACGAAATCCCGTACAGCGACAAAAATATAGAAGGCAGAGGCAAACAGGGGAAACCATGCCGAAAACATGCCAGGTCTAACAGCTAGTTTGCATGCAGGCTATATGGCAATGTAGATTGTGAGTGTTTGGGGGGTGCTGGATTCTCCTGCGGGTAAGTGTACATTTTGACTACATGGCGGATGTGAAGTTGCACGCTTACATTTCCAGTTCACTGTTTCCGGCTCTGTCAGATGTAGTGGGCATGTTTCTGTGCATGTGCAGAGCCAGTTGTGTCCTCTGTTCTGCAGTGTCTGATATGTGCGTTATGCCACGTTGTCGTCAATGTGGGTGTGTTGTTCGTGCTATGTGCGTGTGCTGCAGTGTGCTAAGGGGATCTGGGACATGATCCAGGATGTTTGTGGGAGTGCAGTGTGCTACGCCTCGGTGTGCGTGTATGCCATTGTGCCCATCTCCCCCAGTGCCCCCAGTCCCTGTTCGTTGCACTCCCCGTTGATGTTTTGTCAGGTCCTCCCAAGCTGTGTCAGTACTCCCTACTCCTTGCACCGTCTCCACACTGATGACTGTGGCCTGGGTTTTCTCTAGCTCCTCCAGTAGCGCTGGACTGCCACCTCATGTCACCGTTGCTGCCGTCCTGTTGGCAGTGGGTTGATGCCTGGTTTAGGTAGTCACGTCATGCCGTCGCCTATTGGCCTCCTGGATTGGCCTCCTCAGCACTCCAACTGCAATCCAGGTGGACTGCTAGTGGGTCAGTTGCTGGTAGTGTTCTGTCACCTCCGTGACACTGGTCTTTTTTCCTGCGGTCTGCACCTCGTCTTCCTCTCCCTCTTCTCCTTGGCCTTCCCCAACCCCGTTGTTCCTTGCTGGTAGTCTGTGGGGGTTGTGAGGTTCGAGTTGGCCTCTGCGCTGGGTCAGGATGTTTCTAGTGTATATTTTCTGTGGTTTTTATGGTGCATTGTCCCCCCAGTAGAGTGGGACTTGCAGGCTTGTGGCTGATTTTCGCAAATTTTGTACTGCGGTTGGCTTCATTGCATGTTTTTTAGCAATTGCGTATCGCATTTTAGTGGCGTGGCATTGATTTTCACACGGATATTTGCAGCGTTATCTGGTGTCTATCGCATGCTACCGCCTTGTTGTGAATTCCACGTTGACACAGGGTTATTTTGGTGCGATAGGCTGCGATGTTGAAAGTTGTATCACGCTTCTCTTGCGGTAGTTATCACACATTCTTGCAAATATACCCCTCCGTTTTTTAAACTCATAACTATTCTAAAATGTGTTTGTTGTTTTTTCAAACCACTGATTGAAACATTTCAAAATTTGGTAGATTTAATGGAAACATTTACGTAGTTGTTAAAAAACCTATTCATGTTTTTATTTTTTGATCAATTTGTAAAATAGAACAGGAACTATGAAATGTAGAAAAGCTTGAGTCAATGGTCATTTGAAGCCATCTTTCTCCTTCATGTTTTAACATTGGGCTACAAATAAGGTTATTCTCTAAGATTTTTACCTGTTCTTCTATTTGTACCTGTTCTTCTATGGAGCAGTTACTGCTAATAAAGGACACTTGCTTTATAAAGATTTTCTGTGCTATACCTTGAAGCACTAAGTACAGCAGTGGACCTTCAAAATGTATAAAAACAGCACATGAAAGTATCCACCAACAGACAAAATATCCAATTAATGTCAGAATATCTGAGCAACGTCTGTGGCTTAAGGTCTTTGGGTTGTGATTGCCATGTAATGCATCTTTGCATAACAGCAGAACTGCACTTGTCAGAATGTATTCACTGGAAAAGTTTCACAGTGGGTTGATGCTTAAAGAATGTGCTCTGTTATGTGGGCTCAGGGCTGCATTTAATAATAGCAAAGAGCGTTAGTGGATCTTTGTAAAGTGATATTGCTCAGTAGTAACAATCCCGGAGAAGCTACGATCTGAATCTTGTATAGTGCTGACCTGGAACAGTATGGGTTTTATTATATTGACTTCTGATAGTTTTGCAGTTTATATTTTTGATTAACTATGTCTACCCCATCGAAATGCATTTGTCTGTGGGTAGAAAAAAATATGTTCTGTTATTTTTACACTTTTGTATCAGCCTAGTGAAGAAAAGCTGGATTTTTCATTAATTAAAACAATTTGGCTGATCAAAAAGATTTTTTTTTAATAAGCGCAATATGGATTTGATATTCTATTATCAAATGTGCAGTCTGGAACTGGCAATATAGTATAGATATGCATGGTTAATTAGATATGCCAACTCTATTAATTTGATTTTTGAAGATTGTCTACAACTGAGTAGTTCCAGCACGTGCAGAAACATTTCAGTATTTTCACTGAGCATTGGAAAATTATTGCCTAATCGAGGGAGAGGAAGGGCAATTCCCTGTTTGGGTAGAAGCCGTTGGTGTGTGAAAATATTGATCTGATGTCGGGAGAGTGAATGGTTTTATATTGAACTCTTCATAGCATTGGCTGTTAAATGTAAACCACTAGGATTGACTACTGTAATTTCGGAATTCCAGTAGAGTATTAAGTCTCTTAATTTGTTTTAAGAGGATGATCAAGTTGAAGGTTTATCTTTCAGATCATAATCACAATGTTGTATTGTGTGTCTATAAGTACACACATGAACGTTCATATGTCTGGATTCAATAAAATCCTGCTGTATATAATTTACAGAATAACATTTTAAAATCGGAAAAAGAATACACTTCAAACATATGGCCTGTGGAGGAAAAATATAAAATGGATATCTTTCTAATCCTATACAGTTATATAGATTTTTCATATGATATAAATATATATGTATTTTCAATGTGTAGGAGTTATTGTGTTAGTTGTCACAAAGTAAACATTTAGAAATACCATAATTTAGAATATTTTTAAGAGGTGAAATAGGCTCTCTTATATTTTCTAAAATGACACAGCATATTCACTATACTTTGTGCAGTTAGCTTGCTTTCAAATATTAGCCTTTGGGGAGAACATACCTACAACAGGCAAGATATGCATAAATGTCAAGTAAAATAAGCAATAGAAATGAGATTCAAAAAAGAGATGAAGAGCTAGATGTTCAAATGGTTTTAGCAAGGGATGACCAGAATTCCTAGAGTCTCACTCCATGGAATTCTGCAGAGTTACCTAACTCCATGAGATTCAGCGGAGTACTACCAACAGGAGGAAAATAAGACTATTGACCTCCTTTCACTGCAATTTAGCACCAGTAGCACGAGCAGCTCTGAAAAATCAGCACAAATGGCAGGATGAGGTACACAAGTGGGTTCACTGATAGAATACTGTTGCCCAAAATATCCCCATACACAAATATCGAGTCATAAATATCGATGTCAAATATATCGACATCATATATTTATAATGGTAAGTATAAAAATATCGGGGGAAAATATCGATGTAAAAAATATTGATATACAAAATATCGATCTTTTTATATATATGTTAAAAATAATGTTAAATATATTGATTAATAAAATTTACTTTGAAAAAATTATTTTGATTTAATATACTTTTTAGCAAATATACATGTCATGACTTTTTTCAAGATACATGTAAAAAATTTAAAATATATATATTTACTCTGAAACAAATAAACTATTAATTTAAATTTATTTTAAAATTTTATAAATATATATATATATATATATATATATATATATATATATATATATATATATATATATATATATATATATATATATATGTATCTGAAACAATATCCTGCTGATCCAGCTCTCAATGCTGCACTTTAGCCACAGGTACAGACCTCTCAGACGCCAAAAGTTAGTGAAATGAAGTGTTCTTTATTTTCTCCTCTCCACCGGCATGACGCGTTTTGGCTGTATTACAACAGCCTTGATCACATATATATATATTATCGCTCGATTTTCTCCTACTTCGGTAAAAGAATGGACCGCACTTCGTGATTCAGTATTCTCAACAAATTTATTTTGTGTTAAACAAAAAACAGGACGCGTTTCGGTATCGCGCCTTTTTCCACTGTTGGTTCCACCATCTGTAAACCTTTCATTAAATAAAGTTACACAGTCAATTCAAAGTGATGTCACATCCTCTGGTAAATAAACACAAACAACGGACTAAAAGTTAATACATTATTTATAGTGGCCATTTTGGAGTGTACTTTCGTTCCCTTATCTACAACTCCCTTTTATGACCATGCTAGAAATCAAAAATTATTAAGCCCTGGATGGGCATAGTTGATGTACCAGTTTGTGATCAAACTTAATTTCATAACCAGAATCTAAAGACAATTCAAAATTTCATTAGACTGTCCATGATTACATACAATTCAGATACATTATACTAATTACATAGTGTTGCAGTGAAGATCTCTATATACATGATTACATCCAGTAAGAATGAGGCCCAGTGGAAAAAACAATATGTCATCAATCTATTGACCTAAATGTATGGCCAATTCTTCTTCAGTGTTCAACCCTCGTGAAGCATTGGTTTGAAGGTCTCTAATAAACCGATTCCAATCTCCACAATTGTAACTCTCTGTTCCCACCCCGATCTTTTATAGGTACTTGGTCAAGACAAAAGAACTTCAAGAGGTTGCGGTCACTTTTGTGTTCTTGGGCAAAGTGAATAGCAACGGGGTAGTTCGGGTCGTTATGTTGAATGTCTCTAGCATGTTCTAGAACTCTTTTCTCTACCGGGTGAATTGTACTCCCGATATAAAACAATTTACACGGGCACTCTAGGCAATCGACACAGAATGGGCTGGTGTATGTTAGAATTTACTGATACGTCTGACTTTAGATGTTCCTGGTATGTCATAAGTGGTAACCTTGGGACTGGCTTTGCCGGCTTTACACTGTTGACATGGGAAAAACCCTGTCAGGTTCCCCAGTCTCGGTGTCCTAGGTACTGAGTCGAAATGACTATGCACCAGTAAATCTATATATATAAATATTTTGTTCCCCAAAAAGTACGCCTTGCGGCAAAGTAGAGACGCACTCTCTCGTTTTCAGGAAGATTCCCAGGCAAGTTTTATTTTGCTTTTGCCATGCCCTAAGCGTTTCGGTCAATTGTTATAGAGGCAGTTTTGTGCTGTTATGTCCATTTTAAAAAGTGCCTTTTTAAAATGGACATAACAGCACAAAACTGCCTCTATAACAGTAAAGATATAATTTATTGTTTACAAATTAGTCACAGAGACAAGCAATTCACATTTCACTAATCACTTATTTAAGTAATTACTACACTAACCACAATGCACCACAAACAGGAAGTAACTGTTGCATGTAGAAATAAAAGAATATCTTTTCTATGTATGTCACTATCCTGTGATCAAGGTCAAAGTAATGGACCGAAACGCATAGGGCATGGCAAAAGCAAAATAAAACTTGCCTGGGAATCTTCCTGAAAACAAGAGAGTGCGTCTTTACTTCGCCGCAAGGCGAACTTTTTGGAAAATTGGATACCGGCTTGGCTCTGCCGGAAAAGAAACGGACCGCCCCTCACTTATGTGCGCCAGCGTCAACATTCTGGGCAGAGAACTGTTGAGAATATATATATATATATATATAAACATACACCAGTAATATGAAATCTAATTAATAAAAAAATATATTATAAACTGAAACATTAAAATATGTAATAGTCTTTAACCACTTGGCTGCTAAGGGGTGTGCATGTAGGTCCATTGACTTTCCATTGAAATCAATGGGCCCTACATGACGAGTTACCCTTGTCATTAGCACTGAAGGGGTTAAACTAAAAGGTTGCACTCCATTGAGTGTTGTATAGTTGAGGGGTAAAAATAACTATTCTCACTCCAGTGAGTGCAACAGTAGGGAAAATGTTGCATAGCTAAGGGGTAAAAAACACTATTCCTACTCCAGTGAGTGAAACAGTAGGGAAAGTGTTGGATAGCAGAGGGGTAAAAATTACTATTCCCACTCCAGTGAGTGCAACAGTAGGGAAAGTGATGGATAGCATAGGGGTAAAAGTTACTATTCCCACTCCAGTGAGTGCAACAGTAGGGAAAATGTTGGATAACGGAGGGGTTGGATATCGGAGGGGTAAAACTTACAGTTTCCACTCCAGTGAGTGCAACAGTAGTGAAAATGTTGGATAGCGGAGGGGTAAACATGACTGTTCCCACTCAAGTGAGTACAAATGTACGGAAAGCGTTGGATAGCGAAGGGGTAAAAATGACTATTCCCATTCCAATGAGTGCAACAGTAGGGAAAATGTTGGATAACGGAGGGGTAAAACTTACTGTTCCCACTCCAGTGAGTGCAACAGTAGGGAAAATGTTGGATAGCGGATGGATAAAAAGTGACTGTTCAGACTCAAGTGAGTGCAACAGTACGGAAAGTGTTGGATAGCAGAGGGGTAAAAATTACTAGTCCCACTGCAGTGAGTGCAATAGTAGGGAAAGCGTTGGATATTGGAGGGGTAAAACATACTGTTCCCATGCCAGTGAGTGCAACAGTAGGGAAAATGTTGGATAGCGGAGGGATAAAAAGTGACTGTTCCGACTCAAGTGAGTACAACAGTACGGAGAGTGTTGGATAGCAGAGGGGTAAAAGTTACTAGTCCCACTCCAGTGAGTGCAACAGTAGGGAACGTGTTGGATATTGGAGGGGTAAAACTTAATGTTCCCACTCCAGTGAGTGCAACAGTAGGGAAATTGTTGGATAGCGGAGGAATAAAAACTGACTGTTCCCACTCAAGTGAGTGCAACTGTAGGGGAAGTGTTGGATAGCGGAGGGGTAAACATTACTATTCCCACTCCAGTGAGTGCAACAGTAGGGAAAGTGTTTGATAGCAGAGAGGTAAAACTTACTATTCCCACTCCAGTGAGTGCAACAGTAGGGAAAATGTTGGTTAGCGAAGGGTTTAAATTTACTATTCTCACTCCAGTGAGTGCAGCAGTATGGAAAGTGTTGGATAGCTGAAGGGTAAAACGTAATATTCCCACTCCAGTGAGTGCAACAGTAGGGAAAATGTTGAATAGCTAAGGGGTAAAAAAATACTATTCCCATTCCAGTGAGGGCAACAGTAGGGAAAGTGTTGGATAGTGGAGGGGTAAAAATTACTATTCCCACTCCAGTCAGTGCAACAGTAGGGACAGTGATGGATAGCCGAGGGGTAACAATTACTATTCCCACTCCAGTGAGAACAACAGAAGAGAAAGCGTTGGATAGCGGAGGGGTAAAAGTTACTATTCCCACTCCTGTGAGTGCAACTGTAGGGAAAGTGTTGGATATTGGAGGGATAAAACTTTTTTGTTCCAACTCCAGTGAGTGCAACAGTAGGGAAAATGTTGGATAGCGGAGGGGTAAAAATGACGGTTCCCACTCAAGTGAGTGCAACAGTACGGAAGGTGTTGGATAGCGAAGGGGTAAAAAGACCCTTTGGACCCCCTACCGCACGATTGTATCCACTATAGGCTCTATTACAGAACCCCTTTCTAAATATATAGATGCAATTTTAAGACCTCATATCCACAAAACCCCTGCATATATTAGAGATACCACTGCTAAAATTAACAAAGTGGAACATCTCCCTTTCAATCAAGCTACCAGCATACTTGTGACCCTTGATGTGGAAGCTTTATACAGTAACATCCCTCAGGATAAAGCACTCTTGGCGGTAGACTGGTTCATTGAGACCTATCAAGTCCTGTGCCCGAAATCTTTTCTCCTTCAATGTCTGGAGATTGTCTTAACAGAAAATACTTTTAAGTTTGGTACCAACCTGTACAAACAAATCAAGGGGGTTAGTATGGAGGCATCGGTAGCCCCTTCTGTGGCTAATATTTACATGTCCCACTTTGAACTTATCCATATCTACAACAAAGTAGCACCATTCTTAGAGTCGGTCTCGACCTGGTCAAGATTCATAGATGATATTTTTTTTATTTGATCAGATACAGAACAAAAACTGCAAGAGTTCCTGGAATGGCTCAACTTGTGTGATAGCAACTTGCGGTTTACTTCACACTCGAGTGTACACCAAGTAGAATTTTTAGATCTATTCATTAAACACAAGGATGGCACACTCATGGTGGATTTGTTCATTAAACGAACTGCTCGCAACACATTGTTGCATTTTGACAGTTACCACCCTCGGGCCCAGAAAGAAGGGATTCTCTTCATTCAATTTCTCCGCCTTAGGCGTAATTGTTCCAATATCCTAGATTTTGACACCCATGCCAATATACTGAAAATTAAGTTCTTGGCACGTGGTTATCCACATAGACTCATCCACACCTCATATAAGCAAGCCCGCTTTTATGACCGTGACGCTCTGCTTTTACCTAAATCTAAACCCATCAACAAACAATTGGTCTGTGTCACGAGGCATTCCACGCTGAACAACACTGTACGACATAATATGAACTCGAATTGGCACATCCTTAACAGCAGTTCAGAAGAAAATGACAAACTACCCAAGCCCATGTTCGCCCATAGAAGAAATAGGAACATTAAGAATCTTGTGACCCGTTCCAGGTTTAGAGAAAGTCAGCCTTTTATCCAAAAGACTATTGATGGAAGTTCACGATCACTGGCACCTGCAAATGCAATACCTGTCTGGCGTGTGAGTCAGCTATTGTGGGCGCGAGTTGTGTTTATCAAGGAGTTACTATCCGGCCTAACCAATTCTCCAACTGCAAAACTAAAAACATCATCTACTTACTCCTATGCCCTTGTGGCCTAGGATATGTAGGTGAAACAGCCAGATCATTTAGTACCAGATTAACAGAACATCGATCGGCCATTCGAACTTCAAAAATCAGTTCCCCTCTTGTTAAGCACTAACTGGAACACAAACATAAACCAACATATATTCGTTGGTTTATTTTAGAGAACTGTAATTATGATAACATCATTAACACTGAATATACACGAAAAAAACGTGAAGTCTTCTGGATTTTCACTTTGGCATCTCATCCCAAAGGTTTGAACAACGAAATACCATGGAAGAACGCTCTAAAATACAATAGTAAATGATTCTGGCTGTTTTTTACTCTGTCCCCCCATTTTGCAGTACAGGACATTTTCATGGACATATATCTTATATTCGTTTATAGAATAATTATTTTTCACAAGCGGTTTTTAGTTATATTGTTTTCTCCTAAAGCAGAGGACTTTTGCCACACCATTGTAGTGATAACACATTTAGGTGGAACATTTATTTATTATTTTTCATTTATTATTTTTTTTATTTTTTTTATCTGATTTTATTTTATTTTTAAGGTTTTTGCATCCTCACTGACTTCATTGACTAATTCTATCTGTTATTCTTTTAGTCCACCGATCGATACGAGAGCAGCAAAGAGCAGTCTTTCTTTCATTTTCATTTTTATCCTTTTCCTGTCAGTACACCTCCAGTTTTGAGCTGATCTCGGTCTAGTGGTTGGCTTACTCACGTTCCGGCCCCCACTTACGACGTCATCATTTTCAGATGACGTCCTTTGACGCTGGTTAGTTCGCGCCTCTTGAAGGTATTTAGAGGGTCCGGAAACTTTCAGCATTCTCTGCCTCGGGGCCCTTAAATCGTGAATCCTATTATGCCGTGTGGATGTAAGTATTCCTCCAGACTTGCACCTTTTTATTTATAGGCTAGCGGTGTACTCACGCATAGAATTAACGGTTAGTTCAGTATTGTGCCAGTTATTTAAGATGCGAGTACCCGTGGGAAGTTATTATTCTTTGTGTACTGGTTTATTACTCCGCAAACCACTATGGCTGGGTGGAGTTTTACCCCTCTAGCTCCGATATTTAGCGACATCGTTGCATTCAATGTTAATTAATTCGTCCCCTGATTAGAATGTTGGCATTTTCGTTAAAGACAGACTTAAATTCCTGTAGAGAAGGTTTGTCGAGATTGCACCCATTTTCACACAGATCTTTAGTTGTTTTTCTGATGTGATTTAAGCAATATCTGCTATTACATACACCACAGCGAGCGACAGACCATTTATTATGTTTAGATTTATTCTGTTTTGTCATTTTCCAAACTCCTTTTTTTTAGTTGGTCCACAATTTACCCAATTGGTAAACTTATCCGATGATACATCAAGATCATCTGGACTTGGAAAATTATTTAAGGTACTTATTCTAACCCGAGATGTTATATTTAGTGTCACACTTCAACCCTTGTACAAGCTTTACATTGGGCTTTATCTTCTCTTGACCGTAGGTCGCTTGGGGTCCAGGGATGTCCTGTAACCAGCAGTACATCATGTCTGCTCAATATCAAAGTGCCCCATAATTGGGCCTCTTGTTAAAGGTCCATTCAATTGCAGAACCTCAACTGCCATTTTATCAGGTATTATAACAAGCTACCTACTAAACGACCTGTGGCTACTGCATAACATGGAGCGATACAATAATATCTCTACCTTTGTTTCCCCATAGTACTTATACATCAAAGGATGACATTTTTAATCAACTACTGCAGGCGCCATCTATCATTGGCACATGCAACATAGTGCACACCTGTAAGTAACTCAGAAAACTACCAACCAAACTACCCCACCTTCCCTTTCCCCTTGCCCCCCGTCCCCGTCCCTCCCCCTCCCTTTCGTTCCAGACGTTTCGACACTTATGTGCATCATTCACCTCCATTTCGTTTAAGCAATCCCCCCCTCAGATCATTTCATTCTGTCATTTCAGTTTTGAATTCCTTTCATCCATCTGTAATTCTTCTTTTGCGTCACCTTGCGCCCATGCTTCACTGTTCTTTGGGTAAGAATTCCTAGTTTCTTGTTTTTACCTTGAAGCACCACTAATGTAGTTTACTGCCACATTGGGACAGTTTAGGGTATTTGGATGTCTTATTCTTCCCTTCCCTTTTTTCTGCACAAATTCACCTTATGCACAATGCTTCAGTTTGGTGGTTTGACCGTGCACTTGATCCTAAATAATCCATCTTTCTTTTTCTGTTATCTAAACCAGCCTTCTTTATCTTAAAGCCTCCACCTACAAATGGTTTTTGTATCTATGACAGTGTACTCGAATGGCAATATATGTATTTTGTTTGTAATTGTAATGTACAACATTGTTTTTTTCTAGAATCCTCCAGTGGTTCTCCAGAAGAAGGCATGTGTAATGCCGAAACGCGCGTAGAGATTACCTTTTACCCACTGTTTTGTTGTTTAGTCTTTTCATTTAATTTTATATATGCATTGTATATACATTATTTGATGCCCTATATTGTATGAGACATTATTGTCATTCATTGTATTCCTGCTACCTTATATGGCTTTTAAACTTTCATGTATATATGTTTTTTTAAATAAATGAACAATATATTTTTTAAACTGATTTGCCGTTATTTGTTCAGTACACTGTCAGATTGATCCAATGTGTGTTGATGTACCTGACAATTTTCAGGACCCTCAAGTTGCCTAGGATTTGTTATATTTGAAATAGTAAAAATTACTATTCCCACTCCAGTGAGTGCAACAGTAGGGAAAGTGTTGGATAGTGGAGGGGTAAAAATAACTATTCCCACTCCAGTGAGTGCAACAGTAGGGAAAGTATTGAATAGCAGAGAGGTAAAACTTACTATTCCCACTCCAGTGAGTGAAACAGTAGGGAAGATTTTGGATAGTGGAGGGTTAAAAATTACTATTCCCACTACAGTGAGTGCAGCAGTATGGAAAGTGTTGAATAGCGGACGGGTAAAACTTAATATTCCCACTCCAGTGAGTTAAACAGTGGGGAAAATGTTGGATGGATAGCAGAGGGGTAAAAACTTACTATTCCCACTCCAGTGAGTGCAACAGTAGGGAAAGTGTTGGATAGCGGAGGGGTAAAAATTACTATTCCCACTCCAGTGAGTGCAACAGTTGGGAAAGTGTTGGATAGCGGAGGAGTAAATATTACTATTCCCACACCAGTGAGTGCAACAGTAGGGAAAGTGTTGGATAGCGGAGGCTTAAAAATGACTATTCCCACTCCACTGAGTGCAACAGTAGGGAAAGTGTTGGATAGCAGAGGGGTGAAAATTTATATTACCATTGGAGTCGGATCAAAAATTAAAAACAAACAAAATATCAACCACAACACAAAATATTTTAGAAAACAAAAAAAGAAAACATATATAAAAATATTACAAATGATAAAAACATATTAACATGTTAAAAAGATCTAACAAATACCTTGAATGTATTTATTTTTTAATGTAAAAATATTTTACAAACAAATAACTATTTTTAATAGAAATTATTTATAATCAAAAACATTAATTATTACATAAATGTAGTCTTTTTTATTTCCTACCCTATAACACCACACAATTCACCACACACATCTAAATATATTTAAAATTATACCTCAATGATTAACATAATTAATTATCAATTAAAGTAATATGATAAATTAAAAAACATTAATATTAATTTACTCCACAAACGTTACTCCTATAAGACCAAAACCCACACACAAAATAAAAATAAACAATTGCCTTAAATATTTATGAATTGATGAATTAATATTAATGATAAACTAATTATTATGTAATTAAACATAAATAACGTTCCACCCTCTACCACAATAACCACCACAACACACATCTAAAAATCATTACGCAACTCCATATCTAACTTAACATCAATACATTAATATCAATTAACAACAACTTAAGTAATTTAAAAGATATTACGTTGCACCCTTTACCACTATAAACCCCACAACTCACATCTAACATTAATTTCACAATTGCCATATTTGAATTTTAATTAATTAATTAGCATGATTAAACAAATGATTATTAATTAAATATAAAGAAATTACTTCCCTACCACCCGGTCCTAAAAAAATAATACAATTGATATAAGTAATTACAAATTATTTGCCAATAATTAATAAGCACATCATAAATAATTAATAATAAATTAATTCCCACAATTAATACTATAAAGTCTAAATTAAATAAATATTAATTAATAAAAATACTAATAAATGTATTATAATTAAATTAATTCCCACCCTATTCCCCTATAAGCCCACAACCCTCTCCTAAAACAATAACACAATTAACACACATATCATTTAATTAATTAATAATAATTAACAAGCACTTAATAAATACTTAATAATACATGAATTCCCACAATTAACACTATATTAAATGTATTATAATTAAATTACTTCCCACCCTATTCCCCTATAAAACCACAACCCACTCTTATGCAAATGCCACAATTAACATAATTACCAATTAATTAATAATAACTAACAACCAATTAATAACTAAGTTATAATAAATTAATTCCCACAATTAGCACTGTAAAATCTAAATGTAATAAATACTAATAAACAAAAAAATACGTTAATATAATTAATTTACTTCCCACCCTATTCCGCTATAAACTCACAACCCGCTACAGAACTAAAAAATGCAAAATTTCATTAAAATAAAACTAAAAATGAATCACATATATTAAAAAATAAAAGCAAAAAATGGGCTGCCTCTGTTGTCGCATATGTGATATTGGTTACTGCATGCCCTTTGTAGATGTTAACCATCCGCAAAATGAAAGTCTTATGTAATAAACTATTTCCTCTTTAGCTGCCAAAGTAGACAGTCTCAGCTAAGGATCCAGTGCTCCTCTGAAGATGGTTCCTGTCTCTTTGAGGGTAAACCCACGAGGTACACCGTCTAGTTGTATGGTGACCAATGCCTCTGTTTGGAACAGGGATTTCCATACTATGACTTTAAGTCAGAAAAGAGCAGTTTCCTTTCCAGAGAGGATGTTCAGCATTCATTTCCCTGATTTGCAGAATGAGAGACTCCCCAGAAACCCAACTTTTTTGCCCATTGATGAGACAAGCCTTGCGTGAATATGCTATGTTAGCACAGCTATATTACATACGTCCACTGCCAACATGAGTCAGATCTTGTGTGAATATGTTATGTTAGCACCACTATATGGTACACTTCCAGTTGTAACATGAGACAGGCCTTGTAATAACATGTTATGATAGCACCACTAAATGGCAAACTTCCACTCGAAACATGAGACAGTCCTGTGTGAATATGTTATTATAGCCCCAATTATGTGGCACAATTCCACTGTAACAATTGCTGGGCAAATGAAACAAATGGTCACAGCATAATGTATCATTACTGTACCAAGTGCATTTTGTAGATTACGGCAGGATAAAACTGATGGCGTAGAGATGTATTACAATGAAGGTAAAATGTAAATGTAAATGTACAGGAATTTATATAGCGCAAATCACCAAGCGGTTTCTAAGCGCTTGCTTAGGGAACCTGTCCTGGTATTCCCCTGTGAGATAACCCCGGCAGGGTATCCGCAAGGTGAAAGCCAGGCATCCCGCCGCGAGGGGCCGTTGTGGAGATTAAGCAAGCTATTGCCCAGAGTCGCAGAGTGTGAACCCATGAATCAAGTAGGCACCAGAGCGAGAATTGTCGAGTCCATGGACATTTTAGGACTCAAGACCCTGCCGAGCCGGGAATTGAAACCTGGTCCCGGGCTGACCTCTGCTTCCAGGTCTGCCTCCTCTAACCAGTGAGCCACACTTCTCCACCAAGACAGGTAGTCTTTGCCCCTCTAATTTTTTCAACACAGACAAAAAATTTAAAGCTAAGATTGATAGTTACTGAGCATCCCTATGTTTCACTTGACATTTGACATGTAGCTGCATGAATGTAAAGGAGCACTTTTTCTCAATTTAACATGAATAGGAATTGTAAAGGAGAAGTCTTGAAAGTAAGTGTGGTTCGTACTTTGCCCATGGCTCCATCTTCTCTTATTTGCAACCACTGAACTGACATAATTAAACATTTTCATGAAAGCACTGAAGAGAAATACACATTGCCATCTTTCTAGGCGAGCATTTTGTTTTAGGCTCCACATTCATTAGTCAAAAAGTCAACCCTACCGCTCTATCCATAAATTGTCAAATATTTCTCAAATCGCTTTTCATATACCGCTCTCATAGAGAACAGGTTTATTTCCATATTTTAACAGCCTCATTCTGTAAGGGCCATTCTTGAACATAATGAACCCTCACATTGCTTAAAATATAAGCAAGAATAAAATTGGAAACAGTCCTGTTTTTCAACACCTGTATTTGCCAAGAATTAAGGTACACATGTTCCATATTGACCCTTTACTAGAAATGTTATTAACGCACTACGTTTACTTCTAAGCTCTGTAAATAACAAGTGTTGCTATCACCTAAGGTAATTGTATTTAATTTACTGACCTCCGCAGGATGGATACCTGAGTCAGTCTTTGGCAGATTTGGTCTTGTGACCTGAATAATACTGCGTATGAAAAAAACTCACTGAGATATCTCACTGAATTTACACCACTGACTTCTGAACACTATTGCTAGTACGTTAAGCGCCCTAGTATACATCTTCTTTAAATGCAGTAAATACAATAATGTTTAATTGTGAAATTTTCCTAAAGAATGTATAACACAGACAACACGCTTAATGCCTCCATTCATTTAACAAACAGTGAATGCAAGGAAAACTAAGCTATGATTGTGTCCTCTGCTCCACTATCCCTTACTTTCATTTCTGAAGACTGCCAACCCCTGCACCTCATCTAAATATAACAAACCCATGCACAGCAGATGAGTAGCAGTTGATACACCAACAGCTTAGCAGCCTAACAAATAACAACTAGGGTAAAACAAATACATTTTCAGTCCCAACAACTGTTTGGAAAGCATACACTTTCCCTCAGAAGGAGTGAAGTGAATCCTGGATGAAATCTAATCTTTTTATACTTACTTTGCAGACACAAGATTATAGTTTTATAAGACATGCCTAAAAACAGTCAGATATATGTGTTTCTGCATCGAAACGTAGAGCATTCAAAATTGAAATTTGAAAATATATATACGTTCCATATATTTGGATACAGGAAGGTGCAAGCTTGCTTGACCCTTCATTTTGTGCTGGATTTGTGAAGATTTTATGATCATAATGTCAAATGTTGTTGCATACTGAAATAAAACAAAGCATAGAATCAATGTGTAAAACAACAGCAAAAAATAAAAACATCTATTACATTTCACCCAATAAATCCTGGATGTGTAACCTATAGATCACAGGTCTGATTTCTAATCATTCTAGCAACGTTCTATCCACCTCTGTACTAATTAGTTGAATAGTAAAACAATTATTATTGAAGTTCAATAATATTTCTATTTGAGACATCTTTTCAATAAACATCAGCTTTATTACTGAGTTTGCAAGCGCAGGAAATGCATGTTTCTGTATGGTCTTCATTGTTTGCATTTTTAGACTGACTATATTGATTTTATTTGTACTCTTAGCACTGTGATACTGTGATTCAGGTTTACAGAACATATGCTCTGACTCCTAAATATGATGAAAATCTGGCTTACCCTGATGCTTTATTCCAAGCCTCTGCGAAGCTATAGTAGCAGTGCAGGTAGTTCATCGGTAAATATATGTTAAATGCCACGAGTGAACTGCATTGCAATTTTACACCACCCAGATATGTTAGTGTACAAGACTGATGTACTGACGTAAACTTACCAATATAGCCTCATAAGCTGAGACTTAAATCACTGCAGCATTACATGCCAAACGAAATCAATTTGACATGGAACAAACCATAGTTCAAATGTTATCTAAGTCACCTCTAAGAGCATATTGTAGCCCAGAAGACCAAAACTTTAATTTATAAATATGGGATGTGCAGTAGATTAATAATAGTGTGTACTTATGTGACTAAATAATTGTCTACATGTCCCTTTTTAAGAAATAATTATAAGAAAATGCTGTAAATAAATTCAAAATATTTATCAAAAATCTAGTTCGGTGGTGAAGGTAGATTTGTGATAAATATAGTGACAACAGATACACAGTTATACTTTGCGAAGAAAAGCAAAAATGGTGGTACTCCACAATGTAAAATCTCATTCTGTAAGGTTAAACATTCTTGTTATTGCCAATTATAACAGTTTACTATGATTATGTGCCAGTAGCTACAAAATTTTGTTTAATTTGTAAGATTCTGAATTAGGAACTCTAGATATTTAACAAGGTGACTGCAGTGTCCAATAAACTGCATCTCCGTGTTGTTTCAAACCAACAGTGTGACATTTATGAATCAAAACAGGATCATATGGGCAAAGCAGTTTGTCGCTGCCATGTGACTAGACACATCATCTGATTTCAGTTGAGTCATCAAACAGACAAATCTATTGTGCCTGACAAGAAAAATTACCACATTCCTCACATGTCAGCTGACAAATAACTTTCTGTCATTGAGTTGTGTCTTTGACTTTGTTTTATGAAGAAAACGTTATTCTCTGTGCCAGCCTCACACAACTCTTTCCAACAGTATCAAAGTCATAATGTATAGCTCTGTTCAGTCTGTTATTATGATAGATGACCTATAGTACCAGACCCATAACATTCTTTAAATGTCATGAGGGCTTCTTCAATGATGAAAGCTGTGCTCAAGACAAAATAAGACATACTGTAATCTGCCATATATGACATAAAATGACCGAGGTAACATAGCTTTACATTACACCATTGTAAACAGATCATGTGTGATTAAGGTCTGGTAAGCAGCTCATAAAGCTCACCACCGAAGATTCCACATCGACCATGAAAAGCATTCACACAGGAGCCCCCACGGACCTCTGCCTTCTGCACATCTTCCACAGAGCCGCCGCCGCCATTGCACCTGAGGTATGAGGCACCATTAACGCAACCTTCAAAGCCTGCGCATTCCCCGGTGACTGGAAGCGTGCAGAAGTCAAGCCCTTCCTCAAGAAGCCCTCAGCAGATCCAACGGGCCTCAAGAACTACCAACCCATCTCTCTCCTCCCTTTTGCGGCCAAAGTCACAGAGAAGATCATCAAAGTTCAACTAATAAAATTCATTGATGAGAACAACATCCTCGACCCCTCCCAATCCAGATTCCGCAGCAACCACAGCACTGAGACTGCCCTACTCGCCGTTAAAGACGACACCCGCACCCACCTCGACCAAGGCCACACCACGGTCCTGATCCTACTCGCCCTTTCTGCAGCCTTCGACACCATCTCCCACCGCACTCTCACTGTCAGACTCCGCAACGCCGGCATTCAGGGAAATGCCCTCGACTGGATCCGCTCCTTCCTCACCAGCAGAACTCAAAGAGTCAGACTTCCCCCCCTTCCTCTAAGAACCCACAGAGATCAACTGCAGAGTAACCCAAGGATCATTGCTCAGCTCCAGGCTCTTCAACATCTACATGGCCCCCCTCGCCGCCATCATCAGACAGCATGGACTCAGCATAGTATCCTATGCCAAGGACACCCAGCTCATCCTCTCCCTAACCAAGGACCCCCTCACCACCAGACTCAGCTTCCAGGAAGGAATGAAGGACGTTGCATCCTGGATGAACAGCAGCTGTTTGAAGCTTGGCCCGGAGAAGACAGAAGTCCTTATCCTGGTCCCTCCCCCCTGCAAGAGACAACACCTGGTGGGCCACTGGCCTCTGCAGCCCACCGACCCCCACGGACCACGCCCGGAACCTCATAATCATACTCGACTCCTCCCTCACCATGACCCGACAGATTTACACAGTCGCCTCCACCTGCTTCACCACTCTCCACATCCTTCGCAAGACCTTCACATGGATCCCCCCCGAATCAAGAAGGACTGTTACCCACGCACTCATAACCAGCAGACTGGACTACAGAAATGCCCTGTATGCCGTAATCAACAAATCTCTGCTCCGCAAGCTCCAGACCATACAGAACACCGCAGCCAGACTCATCCTCGGCACCCCTCGACACAAACACATCACCCAACACCTGCAAATGTGCACAAAAGAACACATTTACATGCGCTGTAATTCAGTCTTTTCAGGGGGCCCCTTGATAGTGGCTTGAAAACAGAGAATCCCGTCTATTTCATTTTTGAGCATGTAATCTATGGAGAGATTTACCAGAATATAATTTTCAGTCAGATTGGGCTCTTATTTTAGAACACAATCTAGAGACCTTTTCAAGGAATTTAGTTAATATTACATTATCATCATTCCCAAGATGGATCAATGTCTCATTCGGAGCATCTTGTCAACATACGTCTAATACAGAGGTCTTCAAACCTTTGAAGGATGAGCCCCCCCCCCCCCCAGCTGAATTGCTTTAGATGTCAAGCCCCCCACCACGTGACACATTTCTGGAATCTGGTACACTAAATAATCGACCGCCACCCGCATATCACATGCCATATCTGGCAAATAATGTTCAAAACAATCAGAGTGTTTGGTAAACTGCAGGTTTGTGAGTGGGTATGGTTAAATGGCAGAGGCTTATTACTCAGCTCGCAACACAGTTTTCCAAGATAAAATGTGCACAAATTGTTTTTACTATGACGCTTTGTTTTACACATGACATAAATTGATAATAACACCACCAACATTAATGTGACGGGTGTGCCTGTTTTTCGCCACAGGAGACGATCAGTCTGAGGATGGATCTTTGCTACTACCATCCTCTGATTTGCTCCACATCCAGAAATACTAAAAGTGTTTACATCTAATATTCAGAAATAGTGATGTGTGTTTTCACTGTTGTAACACAGCAGCAGCCCCCTAATTTTACAGCGAATAATATCTGTGACATCTTCAATTTCTCATATGTGAGGACCTGTTTTGATTGAAAATAAACTTTTTTATGGTTGTTGCATCAAACAAACACATTTCTCTGGAAATAGTAATAGACATTCTCACATCAATCACATTAAAATAAATGGAAAAAAAACAGTATATACAAGAATCTGTTTAGGAATTATTCCAAGCCATCAGGACTAAAACAGAGGTGTCACTATCAAGTGGCCCCCTGAAAGGCTGAATTGCAGTGCATGTAAATGTGTACTTTTGTAATTTAGGACAAAAACCTTAATGGGGCACGACATGCCAATACTTGTGTACAGGGGCGCAACTAGACCTGTACTTCAGGGGGGCTAACACCCCCAGGCAGGGCTGGCCCTAGAATTGGTCGCACATAGTGCAACAGTCATTTTTGGTGCCCCCTCCCCCATTTCCTCCTTCTCCATGAATTTCCTCACTACTACTCACCAACAATGTACCACTTCTGTCAATAGCACCTTTCTGACAAACATTGCATTTTTTTATAACGCTACTCATAGTTTACTCACACTCAGTTCTTTGATCTGCATGGTATAAATTCTTTGTAGCAGGCACATTAACCCTCTGTTCTGTGTGGGTGGCAGGAGTGTCCATGTGAGTGCATGGTGAGGGATTCAACAGTGTGAGAGTAGTGCAAGAGGAGTGACTGCAGAATGAGTGAGGTGACCATATGAATTTGGGTGTGGATATAAGTGCATAGTGGGACGAATGAATGAGTGGTTAGTGATGGGATTATTTTAGTGAGATTCAGATTGAACAGTGAGTGGGGCAGGTGAGGGAAGTGTCAGGTTGAGTAGTGTGCTCGTGTGACTGCATGGTGGGGGACAGGGTGACCAGCGCAAGTGCAGTGTGAGTGCAGGTGGAGGAAATAAATAATGTGCTGATCTTACAAAAAACTTCCATTCTTGTGATTAGGGTTGCCAGCTCATTAAATCTATGTGCCTGGCTGTACAAAAATAATATCCAGCACTTATCTGTGCATACTTGGAACAGCAAATATAAATAAAAAGCATTTTTAATTGTGTTTTTGGGGCTGCCTGAATGACCCATGACTGATAATTAAAGGGAACAAAGACATTACAAATTAATACATACTGTTTTGTTTATACTCCTATCATTGTAAAGAGGAGAACTTCGCATGCTCTTTACACAACAAATGGCTGGTATTTTTCTTTTCACAACACTCCTTTATATTTGTTTTCAAGAAATGCATTCTCACACTACAGCAGTAAATGTAAAACACAATGTGAGGAATAGGCAGAGTGGGAGCCCAGGGGTTACTGGAACCAGAAAAAAAAGTAAGCCACGGTAACCAGTTTCCAAAGGTATGTAAATATGCAAATGATCTTTTAAAGACCTGTGAAAAACTGGAGCTTGTCGGAGAGAAGACTCCAGACACTGCCCAGCCGATCTCACAGCTGCTTGAGCTGCAGCAGCCCAGGCTGATACACAATGGGGTGGGGGGGGGGGGGCTGCAGCCCTTTTAGTCCTATGGGCATTGCTCACCTGATGGTGTCCTACTGCTCCAAGAGACAGCTCAGGTGGAAGGGTGGGGGGGGCACCGAGACAGAAGTGCAGACAAAATCACACATGAACGACATCACCTTCGAATGTGCAATGCATTGTGGGAATGGCATGTAAACTAAACTTTAAGGCATATTTTACAACAAGAGTCCATGGGTGTTGCTGCCCCTCTGTCCTATACTGAGGGAAGATGTGCAGTAAATAAAAGCAAGACAAAAAACAACTGTGTCTCTTTTACTGTCCTCCCCTTTTCTCCCAGTATTTCTCAGGTGCAGGTCTTCGATGCTGGTAATTACACCTGCTTTGCCTCCAGTCAGGCGGGTGTAGCCAAGAGGACATTCATCCTTTTGGTCCAGAGGAGGTGCCCTTTACACTTTATTGGATGACATACTTAAATATGAAAGTCGTACGGGTAGAATAAATAGAAAACATTATAGAAACCTCAGACAGAAGCAGTGGAAAGGATGGGAATCTCTGTGATTGTCTAATTATTCCTGTAGAGAAGGCAATTGATTTAACGTTCTGATACATTTTTAAACCCCTGGGTTTTGGGTGTAGCAGGTGTAGCACAGTGGACCCCTCCACAGATGGTATTTCCCTATTTAAGTATTGTATTTCAGTGATGGTATCTTGTCACCTTTTGGCACTTTGAAGCACTTCAAGATAATGCGAGAATACAAAAATATGCAAACTGAGATGGAACTAGGTAAATGTAGACATTCATAGCAGGCAAACTGTGCATGGCGTGGCGAAGGTGGAAGCAGAGGACATACATTGCAGAATAATTAGTGGAACTTCAGGGTGTGGTTTATGTAAAGTGTCCTGCTGGAATTTAAGTGGTTAAAATCTAAGGTCCAAGCTCTTTTAGCACAGAATTCATAATTCTAAAATGGGCACAAACACTCTTTTCTGCAGATTTTGAAGTTAACACAGCCCTGGAATGAGGCTATAAACAGGGTCATTGATACCACTGGAGATGCCTGTGTAATTTTAAGAGAAGGGTTGGCTCTGTTCTGGGAAGACCTAAGGGCTAACCGTCCCAGGACGGGTTAATTCCTAGAGCTGAAATGTTTGTTGCTTTCAGTTTCATAACAGAGGAGACTCTTTGAATCCTACTGCAACTGAAGCATTTCAGCTGTAGGAATTAATATCGTCTTAGGACGGTTAGCTCTTCAAAATATACAAAAGCATGGGCACGTTGTGCCCCATCGATTTCACCTCCCTCCCCCTTACAGCCCTCCATTACTGCCGAACCCCCGCTGATTAGCTGCTGCTCCGTAGGGACGATGGAAAACAAAGGTAAGAGTTTAGGGTGGAGTGCAGCCCCCCCAGGCTGGCGCACCCCACATATTGAAGAACTCTGTTCTAATCTCCATGTCCAGATAAGTCTTGTTTATTATGGTGTCTTATACTACTCTTCTATCCATCTCAGTGAAATGTGTAACTTTCTCCTCTGAGTAGTGAGAATCTTGTGAACCAAAACTATGTATGTAAATATAGACGCTTTGGAGCGATGCGTGCATAAATGTCATGGTACTTCAAAGCTACAAATCACACCAAACTGTGAGCATATATGTAAATCATAAACTTAAATATTAGCACATATGTACTTAGACCAAACATATTTAATTCAGCTTAAGCTTCGGTTATAGCAACATTTGCAGACTATTCATAAGATACTACGATTAGTATAAGCAAACCAAAGAGTGAAAAATCGTTCAATGGAGTATGCAGATTTCATTGAACTACTTCATTACATACGATTCTGCATTGTTATCCAGACAAGATAGATATGACTTTGGCTGAATTTACAACATTCGAAGCTGCAATGCTAAAATTGTAACCTGATACAGAGCACTTTCATTTAATGATTTGATATTATAAAACTCCCTTAAAATTGCCATCCTTTTCTTGGTAGAATCATCATTTTCTCAGTAGCTGGATGTAAGGAATGGCATCACTTTGTTTGTGGCCCACCTATTTGTTTTTCCTGTCTGATTTTGTGGGCCTTAGAACTATGGGGCCCATTATTATGTCGGGCGGATTGCCACCGCCCGCATGGTGGTGGCGATCCGCCTGACATATTCCCCCGCCCGCATGCAAATTTCCCCCACCACATTATCATGGCAGGGGGACCCGGGCGGACGGAAAAAACTTCCGCCGGTTTTCCGCTTGGTCGATGAGTCGACCGGGCGGAAAAGCTGTTAATATGGTGACGGTGTCTGGTAGACACTGCCGTCGATATTAGCATACATGCAGGGACATGCCTTTCCGTGGCGGCATACAATTCTCAACATTGTGGGCCCGTAGTGGGCCCCCAGGGATTCTGGGGGGTGGGGGTGCACATGCATTTGACAGTACAACATGTCAGGCACCACGTGGTGACTGTCATGGTGTACTGTCAAATGCACAACTTGCATTTCTGGCATTGCAGCAATGTTAGAAATGCAGGATGCACCCACCAGTGTGGTGGCTGCATCCTAATGGGTTGTGTGGGACCGCCACATGCATTGCGGTCCTATTTCCCGGGGGTATGGCGGGCGGACTTCTAATAACCCCCTATGTGTTCACTACCAGTGCCTAATATTAGTGAAGTGTCTGTGCTTTCCGCAAACCATGTGCTGTGGATTGGAACTCCTTGTCGGGACAGTTTAACTATTGTGTGAGTCCATTTTTATGGTGCATAACATGTACCTATGGAATGGAGAGTGAAATGTCATATGCCGACTGCAGTGTGTATTTACACCGCCCACACATGTGACAAAAACACCCAGTGTGCTTTGGCTAGACAGCAGCAGTTTAAAGGTACTTCATTAACACATGGCAGCTGAAAGTGCCATTGCCATGTAGGAAAATATATTTGGAAATATTAAATAGCCACTCCTAATTGTGCCTGTTAAACCCATGAGCCAGGGTGCTAATATATATAAAAGTCGAACATTATATATGAAAAGTGTAGCTGCTGCCCTAAAAGGCATATCACTGTGTAGGTTCACCTACATTATTCATAGCACAGACATAGGTGTGAATAAATATTTAAATGTACATGCCTGCCCGGTAAAACGCTAGCAGAATCCTTAAAAGTTATTATCTATTTATTCTTCAAAATATGATTTAATAATGAAATCAGATTGTTGTTAACTGCCTACCAGTGTAAAACCTGTTCTGTCTCTCATCACACTGCCCAGGCTAAAATACACATCTTTGGCTGATAAAGTTAATGACCCTGGATAACAATGCAATGGCCTACCTGGGAGTCCATGATAGACAAGGTTATGCTAAATGCTCTTGCTTAGCAGGTACTAAATATCAGAGAGTGGACA
The DNA here is from genome assembly GCF_964261635.1 of Lissotriton helveticus. Taxonomy (NCBI): domain Eukaryota; kingdom Metazoa; phylum Chordata; class Amphibia; order Caudata; family Salamandridae; genus Lissotriton; species Lissotriton helveticus. The sequence goes on along the minus strand of NC_136059.1, from coordinate 2,068,114,821 downwards.
GGAACAGCTAGCAGAACAAAGGACAGCCTTAGCACTACCTCTTGACTTGAAGATGCAAGGGTGGACTTTCGCTATTCTTTCCGGTACTCTCCTAGACAGCTAGGCTCCAGTTATAGTAGGGAAGAAAACCAGTTTGGACCTTGCCAGGTGGAGAGTAAGTTCATCTAAAGAGGGAATGGCTATGGAACTGAAGACAGACCTACCTGACAACAGAAGGGTTTTGCCACATTAACACAGAGGCACCAATAAAATTGAATAGTACATATGACAACTCTGGCACTTGAACCAAAACCTCCACAGAACATTCCTGGACTTCACCTAAAGGAGGCTTTTCTGGAAAAAAAATCCTGATTCTTGACTGCTGCATTTTTTTTTTTTATTATTTTTTTTTTGCGATTTCTAAAGCGCCTGGTGACCCGTAGGCATCCCCGCGCTAATCAACCTGTAAGAGTCCAAAGGGGGGGAGAGGGGGTGCCTTATTTGGGGAACAGGAGGGTTTTAAGTTTTCTGCGGAACCCCAAGTGTGAGGGCTCCAGGCGTAGACTGAGAGGGAGTGCGTTCCACGCTGTGGAGGCTTTGACCGAAAAGCGGCGACCGCCAGAGCGAGCCTTCCTGATTTTGGGCACCGTAGCAAGGTGTTCGGCGTCAGAACGAAGGGGTCTTGAGGCTTTATATGGGGTGACCAAATTTTTTAGCGCGGCAGGGCCAGCTCCATTGATGAGCTTGTGGGTGATACATAGGGCCTTGAACTCTACTCTCTGGCGGACAGGGAGCCAGTGTAGAGCTTTGAGGGCAGGCTTGGCCGACACTCTAGGGGGGAGGTTCATAATGAGCCTAGCCGCCGCATTCTGGGTCCGTTGGAGTTTGGCCAGGGTGTATTCAGGGGCCCCCAGATAAATGGCGTTGCTGTAATCGAGCCGGGCCAGGACCAGACCCTGGACAAGTAATTTCCTGGATGGGAAGGGAAGAAGAGGCAGGATCTTGCGTACGGACCGCAGGAGACCAAAGCAGGTGCCTGCTGTCTTGGCTGCCTGCGTTTTCATGGTAAGGTCAGGTTCCAACCAAACTCCTAGTGTTTTGATTTCGTTTCTAGGAGAGGGGATTTCGCCGAAGGTGTCGGGCCAAGATGTAGGTGGAAAAGTCGTCCATTTATTGCCCAGGAGCATGATCTCGGTCTTTGCGCCGTTTAGCTTCAGGGCCGAGTCGCACATCCAGGTATGGATGTCCTGGAGGCAATGCAGCAGGCTGTCAGGATGGTTATCCAGGTGGGACAGGGATACGACAAGTTGGGTGTCGTCAGCGTAGTTAATTATTTTTACACCGTAGGGGGCCACTACGTCTTCCAGGGGAGCCATATAAACATTAAACAGGGTGGGGCTGAGCGACGACCCCTGGGGAACTCCATTCTTCAGTGGAAGAGATTCTGACCTGGAGCTGCCGTCCCACACCTGAAAGGATCGATGGGAGAGGAAGGATTCGATCCACGCTCGCGCCATACCCACAATTCCTGCCTTGGCCAGGCGATGTAGTAGGACACGGTGATCCACCGTATCAAAGGCGGCGCTAAGATCCAGGAGGATCACTGCCACTGATCCCCCTGAGTCTAGGATACACCTTGCTTCCTCGATGACAGAGAGGAGTGCGGTGTCCGTGCCATGGCCGGGTCGAAATCCAGTTTGAGATTGGCGCAGGATGTTGTTTGTTTCGAGAAATTGGGATAGTTGCGAGTTGACTAGTTTTTCAGCTATCTTACTGATACAAGGGAGCAGTGAGATCGGTCTGTAATTAGACATGTCGTCCGGGTTCAGTTGGGGCTTTTTCAACAAAGCCTTCACAACTGCGTTCTTCCAGTTAGGGGGTACCGTTCCACCAGCGAGGGAAGAGTTAATGAGATCCCTGATGGTAGGGGCTATGGTGGGAGACACCTTTTTTAGGAATCTGGCCGGGGCTGGGTCAAGTGGGGAACCGCTTTTCAGTTTCTCTAGCGTGGACGTTACCTCGGTGAGGGAAACTGCTCTAAAAGTCGCCAGCTGTGGGCAATTGTTTTCGTCCGCTATGGCCGGGATGGAAGGGGGGCTGACGGTAGGAAGGGAGTCCAGTATCCGCATGATTTTAGACTCGAAATAATTGGCCAGATCCTTGCTTCTGTCTGGTGGGGGGAAGTGCGAGGGGGGTGCTGTTGGGATGTTCAGTAGTTCTTTGACTATCTGAAATGATTCTTTGGCTGAGTTGGTCGCGGATTTTATTCTGTTGTCGTAAAACGTTGATTTAGCTAATTTCAAGGCTGTTTTGTATTGTCTTACCGCGTTGTGATATATATCTTTATTGCTGTGGAGCCAGTCTTTCCTCCAAGCTCTCTCCGCCTTTTTGCACACTTTACGGAGCCCTCTAAGTTCGGAATTATACCATGGGGCATGGCCCTTGCTCTTATTTTTCACCTCCCGATTTTTGATGGGGATGCAATTGTCGAGGGAGGAGGAAATCCAGTCTCTGAACTGGATGTCTGCCATGGTGGGGTCGGCTGCGAGACTAGGGGTAGAAGCGTCAAGCGCCGAGGCCCAGTTGTCCGTCGAAAGTCTGGCCCAGGCTCTATCCTTGGTGAAAGTAGGGGGGGTGTGGGGTTTCTTAAAGGCCCCTGGGAGATGGAACGAGACCAGGAAGTGGTCCGTCCAAGGGAGGGGGAGGGAATTGGTGAACTGGAGGGAGGGGATGTTCGAAAATACCGGGTCGAGCAGATGTCCTTTCGCATGCGTGGCTCCTGAGTTGGTCAGGGAGAAGCCAAGGGCGCCAAGTTCACAGATTAAGTCAGACGACCCTGTGTCTGTTGGATCATTGAAATGGATATTGAGGTCGCCTGTAATCAGGAAGTTAGATGTTAAATGGGCCAGGGATGAAACAGATTCTAAAAAGGCGGCGGAGAAGGGGCCGGAATGACCAGGGGGTCTGTAGACCAGAAGGCCTGACAGGGAGTAAGTCGGCGAGAGCGTCAGCGTGAACAGACAGCTCTCTGACTCCTTGCTCTGGATCTCAGTAGATCGGCAAGAGAAGTAGTCTCGGTAGATGATAGCTATACCACCACCTCGACCTAGAGGGCGGGGTTGGGACATGATGAGAAAGCCAGGGGGGAGGGCCGAGACTATGTCGGAGTTAGAATGACCGGCGATCCAAGTTTCAGTTAAGAAGAGTATATCCAGATCGTGATCGACAATTAAGTGGTTTATGAGAAGGGCATGCTTGGGAAGCGATCTACAGTTGAGTGTCGCTAATTTGAGGCCGGGGAGTGGGAAGGCCAGTCTGGGAAGGAGTAGGTTTCCAGGTTTGCAGAAGTTACACCTAGTGAAGGGGACGTTTAGGTCATGTATGACATGACAGGTAGAGTTTTTCGAGGGTCTGAGGCTGAGGAGATCTTGCCGAGTGTATTGTCTCCTAATGGCGGTGGGGTCAGGCGTGGGGGCTGGCCCTAGGCCCGGTCGTGCGCGGACGGGCGCAGACGGGCTTGCCTTAGGCGCGCAAACGGCGCTCCCGCTGCGCTCGTCCGCTGCACGTTCTGTGCATACACATTAGAAGGGGAGGAAGGGGGCGTGGCCTCCAAGGGGGCGGAGTCAGCGCGCACGCCGCGGGTGATGGCGGCTGCAGGGAAGAACCTAGGAAAGCGCGACCAGCTTTAATGTCAGCTGAGCGCTAAGGTAGGGGCGAGCGCTGGCTAAGTGCTTTGTTGTATTTGGTTTTTTTTAAAAGCGGCGAAGTGGTAACAAAGTGCTGTGAACAAGTACAGTTTAAAAACAATAGAGTACCTCCAGCCCCGGCTTTCCGCCTCAAGACTGGGTCAAGGTTAGGTGGTTGTTGCTTTTAATCAGCGAGTTATATATGGAAAATAGGGGGCGTGGCCTCCAAGGGGGCGGAGTCAGCGCGCACGCCGCGGGTGATGGCGGCTGCAGGGAAGAACCTAGGAAAGCGCGACCAGCTTTAATGTCAGCTGAGCGCTAAGGTAGGGGCGAGCGCTGGCTAAGTGCTTTGTTGTATTTGGTTTTTTTTTAAAAGCGGCGAAGTGGTAACAAAGTGCTGTGAACAAGTACAGTTTAAAAACAATAGAGTACCTCCAGCCCCGGCTTTCCGCCTCAAGACTGGGTCAAGGTTAGGTGGTTGTCGCTTTTAATCAGCGAGTTATATATGGAAAATAGGGGGCGTGGCCCCCAAGGGGGCGGAGTCAGCGCGCACGCCGCGGGTGATGGCGGCTGCAGGGAAGAACCTAGGAAAGCGCGACCAGCTTTAATGTCAGCTGAGCGCTAAGGTAGGGGCGAGCGCTGGCTAAGTGCTTTGTTGTATTTGGTTTTTTTTTTAAAAGCGGCGAAGTGGTAACAAAGTGCTGTGAACAAGTACAGTTTAAAAACAATAGAGTACCTCCAGCCCCGGCTTTCCGCCTCAAGACTGGGTCAAGGTTAGGTGGTTGTCGCTTTTAATCAGCGAGTTATATATGGAAAATAGGGGGCGTGGCCTCCAAGGGGGCGGAGTCAGCGCGCACGCCGCGGGTGATGGCGGCTGCAGGGAAGAACCTAGGAAAGCGCGACCAGCTTTAATGTCAGCTGAGCGCTAAGGTAGGGGCGAGCGCTGGCTAAGTGCTTTGTTGTATTTGTTTTTTTTTAAAAGCGGCGAAGTGGTAACAAAGTGCTGTGAACAAGTACAGTTTAAAAACAATAGAGTACCTCCAGCCCCGGCTTTCCGCCTCAAGACTGGGTCATGAAGGATAGGACTCAGGGTATTCAAGTACTGAAAGACTCAAAGACTGAAAGACTCAAACACTTCTGACCTGCTCAAACCCAGTCATTAGATCAGCTCTATAGGGGTCAGGCGCTAAACATCCTGTTTGCCCACTTAGGGACACAAGAAGAAGAAGGCCTTCTGATTCCATGAGGGCCCATGTAAACATAAAGAATTTGACCATGTCAGAGACGTGGATATAGAAATACCTTGTGCCAGAAACTTACCTATAACCTTACCTTGAGGAGCTAGAGAGTGAAGGAATGACCAGAATGAAATTTCCAAGCAGCTGGAGAAAAGTGGGACTTTATCCCAACTTTGAAAGACTGAGATGAGATGCTTAAGCTTGCTTAGGAAATTCACACACAAGACAAACAAGAAAAATAGGTACGACCCTCTCAGAGCTTTTTGCTGTGCTGAAAACATGTTCAATGGTACACTGACTCGTGGAGCCTTGCCTAGCTACAGCTTCTAGCCTTGCACCACTATAGGATTTTGACTTTTGAAAAATTAAGTCTGAAGATTAAACCTTTTATCTGGGAGATGCAGCAAATATATCCCCCCTAAGTAGCATCCTTTTCAACCACAAAATGTGGGCTTGTCCTGCTCAGAGATTTTGGTGCCAAAAGCAGCTACTTCAGCAGAAGCTCAGCAATGATGTGTCTGACTTTGGGGGCCTTTTAGTGACCAAAGCCTTGGACCTTGCCATACAGAAAACATTTGACTTCCATTTCAGAAACTAAGGGGCACGTTTAGTAAGAAGTCATGCAATACAGTACAGTAAACAAAGTTGTTTTGCTGTATTGTGTGAATGGGAAAATGCAGGACTGATCCATATCTATTAAGATATTGCTGTTGTGTCTAGCATGGTACATCTTATGCTGCCTTGCATAACACACAAACCCAAGGGTGTCTGCATGAAGTTTAGCACACATTTTGTATTGTGAATGCTGTCTTCCAATTCAAAATTCTATGCTTTGACATGCTTCACAACTTTTCTCACTTTGAATGTGTGCTGTTCAATGCAGCACACATGTAAAGTTTAACAAATGTGGAGCTTTTAAATAGTGCTGCAGCTTTACCCATATCTTAAAGAGGAGTATTATTGGGTGCAAATCCCTGTCTAACAATGTTAGTAGAAAAACTTTTTTTTTCAAAATCCTTGTGTGCTTTAATTGAATTGGACATGTATTTCTCACAGTATACCCTCTTAATGCCAAGTTTTGTGCTGAAAAGTAAATCCCCATGTAGGAAGCTGGCTCTGTACATACAGTACTAAAGGAGGAGTCCCCAGAGGTATAGCAGAGGCTAAGTTAGGTAAGTACTAACAGCTCTCTTTGTGTTAGTGTGGGCGAGCAGTTAGGCTGATCCAGAGGGTGTGTTAAGCATTCATTGTATTCAATCAATCATGGACTGATACACACACTCAGAGACAGAATCCAGACCAATCAGGTAAGTATAAAAAAGGTATATTTATGTTTCATTTTAGAAGCAAGGACTTTGCACAGCTAAGTGATATATACTTTCAAAATGCAAGACTGTTCAAGGTAATGCTATTGCACCTGAAATTACAATGGTTACAAGTTGGTAAATGCTTTGAAAACATTTTAAATTACACAGTAATTACTTTTTCATCACTTTTTGGTTACTTTGTATTACTTTAAGCACTGGGGTGGTATACCTTTATACCACACCTTAGGATCTTAACATACAAGGTAAGTACGACATTTATACTTTGCAATTGAGTTCACTTTTCCCCATACATTCAGGATTCCATACATTTTTATGCCCAAAATGTCATAACATTGGTTTCTAAGGGAGAAAAACAGTTATCGGTTTGGGAGGCAAGTACTCGACTTATGAGGGTGATCTTTGGGGGTTAGGACCAGAATTCCCCATGATCTAGATGGGCACGGAAGTTGCACCACCAGCGGCACTAGGGTGGCCGGGTGCAGAGTGCAGGGGCCCAATGTTAGCCAATGGTGCTTAGGGGGTCTTCACTTAGGGACTGCTGACGAGCAGGCCACTTGGGGTTTGGGACAAAGCTCCTAGGGATAAGGTCAGCACTGCAGGGGCCAATGACCAGCACAGTAGCTGCATTTCCAGTGGCACTGGGGCGGCCGGGTGCAGGGTGCAAAACAGACGTCGCGGACCCTGTGATTCCCAATCGAGATCTTTGGTTTAACAAAGATGCTGCAAGCTCTGACAGAAAGGCTTCCTGAATGCGGTCACCAGCTGGAGAGGTAAGTTGGGATCTTGGGGGATGCCTGGACACTGACAATTAGGCCACCCAAGGCTGTAGGGCATAGGGTGCAGGGCTGTCTTCTGGCATCAGGTTTTCTTACCAGCTCCGGTTGTGGTCTGGGTGGATCCTTCAGAGTGAGGCTGCAGGCATCTGCTTGAGGCTTTTGGGAGGTTGGGGATCACCAGAACCCAGGTCAGATTCACTGGGAAGAACTCCATGGGGTGTTGGGCTAATCAAACTCGGGCCTTGGGCATCGGGTGCAGAATCACAAAGTTACGGGAATCCGGATTCTGGAAGTGAGTCTTTGGTTGAGCGAAAGTCTGTAGGAAGGTCGCAGGGCAGGTCCTCTGGGCTCTGGCAGTTGCTGGCTGCTGGACTCGCTGGGGTTCTTGCTATAGGCAGGTCGCTAGGGCTGAGGCCAAGTCAGTTGGTGTCCCCTTCTCCTTTCTGGGTCAGCACAGCTCTTCGGTCCTTCTTCTTTCTTTCTCAAATATGAGGAGGCAAGGTTGAGGGTTGCCCCTGTATACTAGATTGAGGGTCATTAAAGGGGTTTGCAGGTAGGGTCCAATGGGTCCCTTCCTTGGAGTGGGTACACCCCCTATTATGCCACACTCCTGTAGAAGGGGGCATGAGCCTCTCCCTAATTCATTGAGTCCCCTCATCTTCAAGATGGAGGGGACTGAGATGTGTGCTTCAACTCACCTCCCCCACCTGAGGGGTGGGGTTTACAAAGGTGGGCACACCTTTCTTTCTAGCTTGGTTTTCCTGATGATTCTCCTGCCCAAAGTGGGGGCCAGAACCGTTGGGAGCCAGTTGATGGGGCAGCAAAAGGCAGGGTCAGCTTCAAAAGGTGAAAGGCATTTAAATCTTTCCCTTTCATGGACCGAGCACATCTGTGGGGAGGAAGCATGACAAGTCTGCCCAGGATGGGCTTTGTTTCTGTACCCAGAGAGCGAAGGCCTTCTACCCACGGGTCAAGAAACTTGTCTGGTGGTGGCAAATGGTTGGTGGCCATTCAGGAACCACATCAGGGATGGTCGATTTCTAGGGGGAATAAATTCCACATTGTCATCAGTGTGGGTTTATTGTGCTGAGAAGTTTGCTACCAATCTTCCCAGTCTTTAGTAAAGCCATTATTGAGCTGTTGAGTTCGTAGTAATCAACTCCCAGACTATATACTCTTTGTGGCTTTACTACACTTAAATTGTCTAAGAATGGTCTTAGACACTAGGGGTACAATGCCCATGCAACTATACCCTCACCAGTGATCTAGTGCACCCAGCTAGAGGGGCGACTTACCTATACCATAGACAGTGGGTTGCAGGTATGGTACACAGGTATGTGTGACATGTCAATTCTTCACTTTTCTCTGCACCAAAACATGCAGCCTGCAATGGCAGTGTGTGTGTTGAGGTACAGGCCCTCTAAGGGTGGCACAGTATGTGCTGCAGCCCTTAGAGGACTTCCCCCGTCACAGTGCCCTAGGTACCCATAGTACCTTTAAAAGGGACTTAAATGTGGCCAGAGTGGTGCCAATTGTGGGAAAGAATTTGCAGTTTTGGGAAAGAACACAGGCCCTGGGAATCGGATTGACAGGGACCCAAGGCATATCCAGTCAAAGTGCATCAGAAAAACGTGGCAAAAAGTTGGGGGGGGGGAAATTACTTCAACAGAAGCCCACTTTAGTAAACCCCAAAAATGCTTTGCACAGTTTAGCGTTAAATTGGGTGACACTGTATTGGTGCAAAGTGTGAGTAAATACGGGCCTAAGTCTGAAGGTAAAAACTTTCACCAGCAAGACTGCTTGGGATATTGCTTTTTGTAGGCTTTTTGTCTTGAAACTTAATATATTGATACCTCTGCTCCCCCCCGTCCTATTTTATTATTATTATTTGTGTCTTTTTGGCCATGAACTCTTTTTATTTTGTTCTAAATTGGTTTGGAAATGTTACTGTGTTTTGTTCTTTAAAATAGTTGATACTGCTTGAAATTGACAGACTTTTTCATTGCCTGCTGCTTCTGTGAGAGCTTCCAGTGGTTTAGCAAAGAATGTCAATTAACTGTATTTTGACCTAAACAGATTGTTTATTAATTTGTCGGAGATCACCTGCTCCCACATTAATAACTCAAATTCTGACACCAGAGTTAAAGAGAATATATTATAACATCGAGCTCTGGTAATCCGAATGCTAATTTTCTGAAAAGGTGAGCTGACTTGAAAATGTTTAATTGAGATAACAGTAGATGCCCTAGGCAGCAGTACATACCGCCTGTTTTCTCAACCAAAACCCCCTCTCCCTGCTGGAAGGGCTAGACATTTTGTTTTAAGCTAAGCAACTCATCCTTGAGCCAAAACGATCCATTCATCATTTTTCGTGAACGAATTTGTTGTGAATTAATTTGTTGTGAGTTGTCTTTCATCTACTTCATTTCGTAAACTTTAAGCACATGTCCGGTTAAATATGTTTATTTTTATTTATTATAGACCTTTAAAGTTGTCCTAAAATAATCGGAAATCGAACAAACATATTATGTGCTGAAGACATGCATAATGAGTAACTAATAGATTCTAGATGGAACAGGTCAACATAATAATACTAGATATTTACACTGTCATGCCTAAAAATATAATATTAAACCGTATTAGTTCTGAATCTGAAGATAAAGGCTAGGTTCTGTAAATATTTGATGCTCATGCCAGGAGTGCTTTGCATGGTCAGAGGCTTCCAGGGTATTTACACAAAATGACTCTCTCTGACAAAATGCGAGCTGTATTACCCTTAGACTTATCTTCTGTTCATTTTCTTGAATCCATCGAATCACTTTTTCCTAACTTTATTTTTATTACAGATGAATAAGGTCAAAATGTTTCTATAAACCTCTAATGGAGCCTACAGTTTCTTGTGCATCTATAAGATTTGGAAGTGTGTTCACTATGTATAATTCAATAGTGTGGTTATACTACAGTCAAATATTTGAATTCATATTCATCTTTCTATATAAAGCATATTTAGGGTAATGTCAGAATTTTTCTATTTTTTTTTTTATGTTTAGGAAGAGTTGAATGGCGCTAAATTGTAGCTTTGAATAGCATATGCCTTTATGGTAAATACCTAGTGGTTATACTTGTTTTCTTCCTGATTACAGATCATCAGTGACGATACACAACAGTACACAGAAGACTCTGCAGTACCCATAAGAGAGGTTGTATGATGTTACAATGCATGCCATTACCCCGCAAGCCGTTACAAAACAAATATTTACCCCGACTTGCAGTCGGGGGTGCCCTGGAAGTTGGAAGAGTATAATTTACTATTCCAATTCCAGTGTGTGCAGCAGTAGGGAAGGTGTTGGGGTTAAATCCAACACCTTCTACCCCCTGCAACAAGCTATTCGCGTTTAAACAACATGCGGGGTAATGGCTTGCGCTGTAACGCATCCCTTATAATGGTTGTTTCCCATAAGAGATATATAGAAATGACCACACAGCACTGTTATACTAGAACCACTAAAGATCGTTTTCAAGCAAAATTGTTTGAAGCAAAAGTGGGTTTTCACCACGTTGATGGTTTTTATGAGGTAAACTAAAACCATTTTACTCCTGTTCAGGGTTAGATCAGGTTAATTGTTAAGTCATACAATTACAAAAGTCACTGCACCATTAACAGGGTATTTAAGTAGGCCTGCTAATGTGGAGATTTCTGCGGCATATATATCACATCAATAGATTCACAGCTGCATTGGCCACTTTCTTGGAGAAAATCTCAAAATGTGTGATTTAGACCCTCAGCAGTTTTATATGTCTGTTATGGTCTTATAGAGTGCTTCAGAGCAAAAGGCTTCACTGTTACCGCCAGTAATATGGGCATCACAGTCATACATCTGACATCAGGTAGCAGGAAGTCTCTGTCAGACTAAACACCATGCATCGCCTCTTTTGGAACTTGCATTGTAAAAGCATGCGTAGTAAAGGCATGCATGGTAAAGGAATGTGTTTGGTCAGCCATGCGTGCCTCTGTCATATAACCTTGATGAGTTGCTAAATAAAAGCAGGCTCGATCTCCATTTGGGGTTTTCTTTATCCAAGGGTTATTAAGCAGTGCTTGATGTGAAGAACAAAAAGCACAATTAGGCAATGGAGTTGGTATCTCTTGCGTAGTTATTAATGGTTTGATGCAAGATACAGAGGTTTCTAAAAAGTAATGAAGTTGGTGACAGATAACTATGTTTTGAGCCATATAGAAGACAAGCAGTGTGAGTCAGTACCACCTACCTATAAGATTTCACGATAAGCACCATTCAGACAGTTCATGCAACTCTCCTTCATCCCATAAAAGATGTAGTGCAAGCATATAGTGAAATTGGACTAGTCTTCACGTGTGATCCCTGGACTGTTTCATAACTCCATTCCTGAAACAAATCACACCAAGCTCACTCTTATGTTATGGTAGGATTAGTAAAACAGTTTTGGATTCATTCCAAGGCAGTTCTGGAGATGCCTAACCAGTTCTCCAACCTGTCCAGAAAGGTGTTGTGGTTTATCGTGTTCCAAGCAGGAGTGTGACTGACAAAGTATTAATCCTGTATTTTATGTTCATCAGAGCAACGGAGGTGCACCTCTCTAATTTGCCGTGAGCTGATTCTGTGATTTTTGCTGATCTAAATCTTGACTGGTTTTGGTGGGGTGTTAGGTCTCTTCATTTAATTCTAGGGGCTTTGTCTTTCTTCCCTTACAATAATCTCATTGGGTAATGGTAAGACAGAGAGTGGTTGATAATTTGCTAAGATCTTTGGATCTGCTTGCATTTTTATGAGGCCAGGGAGGCATTTATCATCTTTGTGATATCCTCAATGTATGATGCTGTTAACTGTTTAATGAATATGGATGGGCATGCTTTTTGTTTTGAAGCTCAATTTTAGAACAGTCTTGAGAGAGAAATCAATAGGATATGAAATATTGAGGTGTAGCTGAATCGGGCCAGATTTTTGGCTAATGTATCACAGGTTGTTAGATCTGACACCCTTAGGAAATAGCCCCCCAAACATTTTGCCTTCACCCCTGCTGTTTTGCTGAATTCGTTTTTGTTGGCATTGGACTCTGTGCACGTTACCACTACTAACTACTACTAAAGTGCTTATGCTCTCTTCCTAAAACATGTTACAATTAGCCTACACCTAATTAGCAGATTTGATGTACTTCTTAGTCCATAGTAGATTGCATTTCATGTACCCAGGGTTTCTAAATTAAATGCAACTAGAGGGCCTGTAGCACTAATGTTGCCACCCACCAAATTAGCCTTCTAAAACACGGCTTAGGCCTGCCCCTGCAGCCTGTAGTGCAGTTTAAAACTAACATTTCTACTAAACCTTCCTTTGTAACACATAGAAATCTCCCCTGATGTAGGCCCTTAAGGTTCATAGAGCAATAAAAGCAGGGCATGTGGGTTTAAGTTTTACATATCATGGTAATGAAAACACCCAGTGTCGTTTTTCACTACTAAAAGGCCTTTTTCTACCATAGGATAACAGTATTGCCCTTAATAAGTCATAATTTAAGGTTGGGAGCAGATAGGAAATTGATGTTTGATCCCAAATGAATTGAAATTTAATACCCTTTTTAATGGTAAAATTGTATTTTAAGAAAGTTTGCATTTTCTTGTCCCGACCATTTGGTGCCACCTGTCTGTGTCCTGGGTCACAGGAGTGTGAATAGTTGGCAGGTGGTCTTTGTGTATTCCTCCTTGACAGCGAAAAGGGGGGCTAGGTGTTGGCAAGATGGGCCTTCCTGCCAGGATGGCATGGGTGGAGCTGTTCACTTTTCCAATTATATTTCAAAGGGGCCATTTACACACACACACAAAGGAACTTGCCACCAGTTTTTTGTCACCACAGACCACTTGGAGGTTGGACAGGAAAAGTAAGGAACTTTCCAGAACCAGATGTGGGAGTGGTCTAGCTAGCAGTTTGCCCCACTTGAAAGGCTGGCAACAGGTGTAAATACTGGACCTGCTGACCCACTCCTCAGATCACTTCTGGACTTGTGAAAGACTCAGAAGAATAACTGCCATGGTTCTGGAAGGATGGCCCTGCTGCCCTGCTGCCTCGGAAGGAAATCTAGGACTGCTCCTTGAACCCAAGACCACCAGAGTGACTCCAAGGGCTAGATAATTGGCTTCCTGTTCTGAGTTACAGGAACACAATAAGCTCAGAAGGCTGCCCAGTTGACCTGCTGCAACTGGACATACCTAGGCCTGCAACTGATCCTGCATAGCCTCTTCTGGCCTCTGCTAGCATGAGTGCCTGTTTCCCAAGAGGTGACTCCCCAGATCCTGGACCTTTGGCTGGCATCAGAGTGCACTCCTCTGCCAGGAAAGAGAGAAATCTTGATGTTTTGGTCTCTTTGCAGCACAAATTGGCCTGGTCATGCTGAGACTCTATCGCCTACGATGATCATCAACGTAAAGCTCCGGTGAACCCGACTCCTTGCCCTACAGAAACTGCCAGTGACAACTGACAACACGAGATCTGCACTTAGCGCTATGGCAGTGAGATCCCGCAGTGATCATCAAAACGAAGCTCCAGCAATGACTATCTGCGATGCCCGACTGGATCTTTGTGCTACAGTGATGACGGTCTGTCTCACCTCACTTGCCATTTGCGATACTGCAGCGACCACCAGTGATGCTCTCCCTGCTCTTCGTTGGCCTCCTTTTCCGTCAATTGGGCACTTTGTGCTGGAGTTTGAGAAGGTGCTAGACCTGTCATGCTTACTGTGGTCTTTCCCCCAACATTTTGTCTTTTGTTTCCCATTTTTGCTGATTCTTTTTGGTGGCTTTAGGACTCTGAGTACTTAACCAGTGCTAACCAGTGGTAAAGTGCATGTGCTTGCCCACTAAACATGATGATATTTGATGTATACCTGATTGGTATATGTGTTGTTCTGGTAAGTTCATTGTGACGTGGTATATCATATACCCAGGGCCTCTACTTCAAATGCTACTAGAGGGCTGTAGCACTGATTGTGCCATCCAGCTAAGTAGCCTTTCAACCCCCTCTCAGGTCTGCACTGCAGTGCCTGTGTGTGCAGTGTATTGCCACTTCAATTTAGCATTTAAAACTACTTGCCAAGCCTCACACTGCCCTTTTATTACATGTGAGTCACCCCTAAGGTAGGCCCTAACTAACCCTTAGGGCGGGGTGCTATGTAAGTAAAATGTAGGACATGCACCATTATAGTTTACATGCCCTGGTAGTGACAAACAGCCTATTTCATTTTTCACTACTGTGAGGCCTACTTATCTCATAGACCAGCTTTGGGAATTCCTTAATACACTTTTAAGCCGTAATTCCTGATAATTCTAAATAAGACGTTTTGGCACTGCAAATGTTCTATCTTTCAGGGCATATTCCCTGTAGATTAGTAACAAGACTGGTTAAACCCCGTGTAAAAAAAAAATCACTCATCTTGAACAATCCATAGTCAAAGTTGGTCAATCTCTGGTCTCATAATTAGACAAACTTCTAGGAAAAATTGTATGTTGCCAATTACAGAACTTCTTGGAAAATAACAGATTGCTTGCTATCCTACAGCAAGTTTTTACACTTAGACAGCCTGCATAGATTGGTGGACAATGGTAGTGTCGTGCATTGCTACTTTTAAACCTAACAGCGGCTTTCCACACACTTGACGAAAAATTCTCACTAAAACTCTTGAAGAGATGAAGAGTGCAGGTTTAGTACGGAAGCAGATTTCGTGTTTCCTGACGGTCAGGGCACAATCTGTGTCCTCACTCAATTCTACTGGAAAAAAAGACCTTTGAAGTGTGGCTTTCTGCAGGTTTCAACTCTTTTGGTGCTGCATTTAATCCATACATGTGCCCCCTAGCTATATACTCTACCCACAGAGGGATTTGTATCTATCTGCCTTTCCATCTATGCTCACAGTCTTGTCCCATTTTGAATAGGAAAATGCTGAAAACATGTCTTTTAACCAGTAACTGATTTTCTAGATTTCTTGAACTTTGTTGCATCTACCGTTTCTGTTTTTTCAGTCGAAGTTATGAAGTTTGGTTCTATAACGCCAGGAGGATTTTGTGTATGTGAGCTCAAAAACACTTGAGGCAATGGCACAAAAACACAAAACAACTGGAGAAGATCTTCCAAGGACAGCAACAAGAATATCAATATCAGCTATAAATAACAGTGTAAAGACAACCTATGTCATTCTTTTTCAGAGAGAAGAAGGAAAATAATTTTTACTAGGGGAAAAAAATAGGCTTCCTAAAATATCATTCATATCGTACACACTAATAAGCTATTCACAGATAATTGGGAATTCACTGCTCCATTCCCAGTATTTGTGCAATTTGTGCCTGAAATAGGAATGGATACTTTATTTAAAACAAGAAGACAACAACCATTACTTTACCTTGATCACATTTTCCAGATCAGTAAGCAAAAGATCTCAACTTAATTTACTTGACATAGCATTTCAATTACGGCATCGCTACTGCTGATATTCTAATCCATTCACATCAAAGCATTTCACAATATTTTCCAATACAAGGCATTCCAATATATCTCAGCAGCAGATGTCACACTGATGAGTCTGTATATCCAGTTTCCTCTAAACTACCACTTGAAAGAAGTGGGTTTATTTTGCTTTATCTTTGGCCTTAGCAAATTACTCTATCTGTGCCTTTGTTCTTCGGTCTTCCCCCCTACATCTCTGGGCTTCATTATCTTCATGTATAAGTCCATGGTGGGGCTGTTATGTCTTGTGTATCTGAAACAATTTCAGACTTACTCTTGTTTTGAAGGCAGAGGTCATATTTTCTGTTTACTCATTGATAGTTAAATGTGTTTGCTGTTGCTTTGTTCTTTTCATTTTCTTGGCATTTTTATTACTATCTGCAATCTCTCTGTATGGAAGTCTACTAAGTATTAAGTTAGGAAATTGTATATGATGTGATGCTAACCACAGAAAAGAGAGATTGGAGGGCAAGCTTTTGCATATATGTTACTTTATAAGGGAAAGAAGACCGACAAGACAATACCCTCTAGCTCATGCTACTAATTTAATCATTAAGTAAAATCGATGCCGTGCTAAAAATGTCAATATGGACACTAGTATCCTTGACAAATAGTAAGGTTGAGCCATCAACCTTTCATCAAAAAAAGTGATAGTAAAAGTAAATGCCTCCATGATAGAGGAAGACCTGTGTGCCAATCACCTCTTTCACAGTTACCAAATGTGCTACAGATATCACTGGACACTGAAAACAGAAATCACCATTATTCATATCGAAAAAAAGATGCTGTTTCCATGGTATAAAACATTTCACCACACCTCTTCATCCTTATTAAAATCTGTAATAACTTCAACACTATTTTTCCCAAGTCTTTCAAACATCAATGTGATATGCTTAGGTTTCATCCAACCATGTACAATGGGATTTCCTTCCACCTCTACGAAAGTTCCACACCATCTAGATAAACCCATACCAATAACGATGATTGCCTGTGATCTGCAGAGACTGTTACTTCTCCATCCTCTCTCAAGTCATCTTCAGTAGTCCCCACTCCAACCTCAGGATCAAGATTTACCAATATGTATATGATACTTGGCTGTATCGAAGAGCTCCCCTCATACCCATACATCAACCACTGATGAGAAGCTTAACCCTGCGGTGGCAAAATATGACCTAGTTGCCAACCCCAGGAAACAAACCCATAGGGATGATTATCTCAACATAATGCAAAGGAATGTACTATTTGTTCCTTAGCTGATCCCAAAAGCAAAATCCCTGAGTGGGATTCATATTTCACGCCGCCATGCAATTCAAGATATACTTCACAAAGAAAACATAGACTGCATGGTAGCAGCTCTCACTCCTTGGCAAAACTAAAATCTGTTTTCTTGAAGCAGATGTCAGGACCGCCTTGTATCACCATGATGACAATAATGCTCCACTTATTGGGAGTGCAATTCCTATCTCATTACCAATGCAGGACATTGTCCAGGTCTCTCCATACATTTGTTGATTCAACCAAAAGACTCCTACCCTAAAAACTGACAATGACTGCCTCTAACAGTCCATTCCATCTTCATGGTCTGATTCATTGAATGCAAAGCATTAGATCGCCCTTACCTGTCTAAATAACTAAATATGTAAAGAGTACAGCATAGCACCAGAAGCTACAAAAATGTATTGACTGAAGACAAAAAAGGAAAAGCACCAAGTAAGCCTTCTTCTATGCATTCAGAATATGAAACAATACTCTGCAATTTCTCTTACAGTTCACAAATTATATGAAAATGTATTGCTACAGGGAACACCTAATCCACAAACATGGGCCACCAAAACACGTAGCTCCTTTGTGTAGCTACTACATCCAAATCCCTGTGTCTATATATACAATCCTAAATTGCAATCTTCTACTGCTCCCTTGTGCCTATTGTTGTGCAATGCTTCATTGGCCCCATATTAGGTTAGCACAATGTAAATACTCACACATACATATTAACATACCTACATAATTTCTTTTGTGTGGTTGTGCCTACACTTAGTGAGCATGTTTGCTCAATCACTCTGCTAGTACAGCTTGTCTGAAGTAAAGCTCCATCCTTTGGAGGAGTAATTAGTTATTGTCAAATGATTGTCAGATACAACATAGAGGATTATGCCTTTACAAATTTGTTCTCATATCCCTACCTCCCTACTCACTTTGTTTAGAAATGCCTTAATTTGAGCAGACACATCTGCCCAGATATATGAAGCCTTCGTGTTATCCTTGCGTTGCGCAAGGCAACACAAGGAAAACGCAAAGGCTTCAGTAATATAAAAAGCCACCCCAGGGACGATTCACAACTTTTTTCATGGCTTTGTAAAGCATTGTAATGTAATGCAGCTGCTTGCTCTACATTTCATTACTTTTCAACTTGGGAGGTGTTCCATGGGTGGAGCATGGATGTTCCCTTGCATCCACCCATGGAGTTGCCTACGAGACTATTAAAACTAGTAATCCTGGGAATGCATCAAAATGCTACGCCTTCCCCAGTGAGACGTAACTGGGGAAAATATCTTTATTTTCCAGCCTTATTTCATCTTTCTACGAGTGCTATATTCTGCAGCACACATAGGAAAAGGATTGTTTTTATACAGAAAGGTGTCTTCCTACACAAACTCAATCCTGCCTGTAATACATACACCCTTGCACTATTGTGCAAAAAGCAAGCATTGCCCCTGGGCACCACACAGTGCGTCAGCACAAGGAGAGCAGAAATGCTCCAGATCTCCTTTTCACACAATCAGTCTTTTGATTTAAGATGGCTGAGGAACTCCCCATCATCACCCAGGATTAATAAGGAACTCATTGTCTGTTAGCAAAGGTTTTTAAAAATCACAAAAAAAGCTTACTTCTCAATTGATAGGTGGTTTACAGCAGTTATCAAAGGGTTTGAGAAATTTGTATATTTTTTTTGCACAACTAAGCAACATTTCAGAAACATTATGTGAAATAACGCAAACACTCATTGCATATTCTAGCCTTTCTTGTTGTTCTCCTGCTCCCTTGATGTTTTTTTCCCCAAAGGGATGGAAAATTACGCAATGTGGCCTAGCTGCACAATGGCATAATTTCAGGCAGTTTGCTTAAAAAATGTAACAGAAAGTGCCAGAAATGACACAAGATTTATGCTAGTGTAACGAAAATTTCACCCAGGCCTAAAATTTCACCCAGGCCCAAGTCATCCATTCACCAGAGAATAGTTTAGAGCCACAAGGTAAATTACATCAAAAACGAAAAGTGTACATCTTTCAAATAGTAGAGGGTTGGCTGTTAGATGTCAAGCATATTGCTACCCCTGGGAAAAAATACACGGAAAGCAGGAATGAAACTGTCTTCAACTGTATAATTCTAAAGATATGAGGTAATTGGTAGTGCAGTCAGGTAGTATCATCTAAGATAACAACCAACCGTAAAATTGTACTTTCCTGTACAACGTAATGTCTACTAGAAAATTGGATTTCTAGATATTCTTCTATGTTATAATAGTACCAACTATTCAAGCTGTATCTTATATGTATTTTAATATTTTGTTTCACCATTTTACTTACATTGTACTTTTAGATTTAATGCACTATGTGTGTTTTAATGAATAGTCTTGTAAACTGAAGCAAAGTAATAATTGTGGTGTTAATTCTCAATGATTAGTTTGTAATTATTAACAGACAGACTTAGGTTTCACTGGGGTTATAACGATTTTATCAGTCACTATAACTGCATCAGACATCTTTTGGGGCATGTCACCCATTGGCACAGACATTATCACTTAGTCTTTGTTTAATGGTAGGACTTGGGTAGCTGCTGTTCAGTGTAATCTGTTGCCATTTGGAGAAATCTTCCTTATCAATGTTTTCAAAGCAGTGGACATGTTCTATGCCAAGTCAACTCGGTTTAGCAACTATAGTATTTTATTTTCAGTGTGCTTTTTTTGAAGAGCCACATAGGAAAATAACACTTGGCCCTCCCACTTTTCATCCTCCTCCTTCCATTTTCTTTTGAGCAATTCAGGAGTGGCACAATGCATTTGTATCTATTCAGAGCCAAAGCGGCTGGAATTCATGTCCTGTCCCTTGTCTAGTAAGACTGAAAGTTTAAGTTTGGAGATAGATAGCGAGATCTTTTAGGGGCTGTTCTCCCTTCTCTTACCTGCACATTCCCTGTCACAACGGAAGGCTTGATGACTGTTTTGTATCTGAGAACTCCCAAGTGATATAGCAGTCATCCTTTCACAGTCCCTTGTATATATGTTGGATGGGGCCATATTATTCAATTAGTGAGCCTTATGTCAGTAGAAAACCTGAACATTCCTCTTAAAGAAATAACAAAATTTTCAAGATGTTGTGAACGCATTTTCCAGGAAGGGATGGATGGATTTGTTAGGCATTGCAGGAATTATTGCTCTGAAAGACGATGAGGCAACACTCAACTTCATTTAGTGCACAACACGTGGGCCCTGATTACTGATAAGTAATTCAGAATTCCATAGGGAGATTGTGTGCTGCTAGAGTTAGAGATGCTATGTGGAATCCCCGCATGGAATTTCTAGAATTTAGACCATGATAAGAAGCTGTGCAAAGTGGAATTCCTGTATGGTTATCTATCATATGGGAGCACTGGACTCAGTTTAACCAGATGTAAATTCCAACCAATAAAATCACTACATTTACATGCTGCATTGCAGCCCTGACACAGTTCCAGGCCCCTGCCTAGAAGTCACCAAAGCCACAAGTGAGCATGAAATGCTCCCCTCGCCAGGTGACATCCTGCCCTTCTCCTTCCCTAGCCACTGCAGCACCCTTCCCTCCCATCCCTTCCGCACCTTGCATCTGAGCCCATTACACAGCAAGTGGTAAATGCTTCTGTTATCTTCCCTTGTACTTAGGAGCTGTTGGAAATGGCCCTTTTTGCAGGTTTATCCCCAAACTTTTTGCTTCTACTTCCTTTATTTTTCCTGACCTGTGGTTGTTGGCAATAGGACTCTGGGCACTTTACCACTGCTGTTCAGTGCTAAAGTGCATATCCTCTCTGTATAAATTGTTATTGTGATTGGTTATCCATGATTGGCATATTTGTTTCATGAGTAGGTCCCTAGTAAAGTGCACTCAGAGTGCCAGGGCTGGTGATTCAAATGCTACTAGTAGGCCTGCAGCACTGATTGTGCCATCCACATGAGTAGCCCTAAAATGGTGTCTCAGGCCTGCCACTGCAGTGCCTGTGTGCAGTTGCTACCTGCCATGCTGATCTGACCAGTGTCCATACTGGCCAGGCCTAAACCTTCCCTTTCTGTACACATTGGACACCCCTATGGCAGGCCCAAGGTACACCCCTGGGCCGGGTGCAGTGTATGTGAAAGGTAGAGCATGTACTAGTGCAGGTGACGTGCTCTGGTAGTGAATTACAGCCATTTTCGTTTTTCACTATTGTATGGCTATCTTGCCCATAGGCTATCATGGCGAATGCTGTGTACAGTGGTTACCTGCATATCTTCCCATAGGAGCAAGATAGGACATAAAAGTCTGGTATCCCTGAACTCAGAATTTAATATCACATCTTTTAGGAAAGGTGTTTTTAAAATCCAGTGTTTGAGAACAGCCATTTTAGAAAGTTGCTGTTCTCTTGTCTGACCTTTCTCTGTGTCTTGGCCTGTTTGTGAATTATCTGTCTGGGTTTGCTGAGTGGCTCCCAGAGGCTGAGTGGGCCATCCCTGGGCTGAATAGCTCCATCTGCAACTAGAGTGGTGGGAGGGGATAGCACCTGGGCCTGAATAGGGCTGTGCCTGCCCTCCACAATGCTGGCTCCACCTCCTGCTGGGTGGCTGACGACCCTGCCCCTCTCTCTGAAAGGAAAGGAGAGGCCAGTGAAACAAAGTGCTCAAGGAACACCCAGAACTGGTTCAGACCGGGCTCTGAGCCCTCCTGCACAAAGGGAACAAAGACTTTTAGGGGTATAAGTACAGGACCCCTGACTACAGAAAATTAGATCATCCTGGAATCAAGAAGGAACCTCTGCCAAGGAGAAAGCTGGAAGACTGAAGAGGAAGGACTGTCCTGCTGAGTGTTTGTGGGCTGTCCTGCAGTTGCTTTGCTGCCAAGGAGAGGGAAAGGACTTTGCTTTGTGCTGTGTCCCCTTGCATGAGGAGATGTCCAAGGGCCTGAGTTGAGCTGGCTCCCTGGTAAGAAGTCCCAGGAACAAAAGGACTTCACCCACAGCTGCCCTGAATTCTACTGAGAGAGTTCTGTCCTTCCTAGAGTGCTTGGGCCAGGTGTGGTGCCTCTGGAAGTTGTAACAACAAAATAGAAGGGGGTTCCCCAGTAGGAAACAATAGACCGGCAAGAATGGGGAAACATAATACCAAAACATGAACTGGACCCTGCCGTCACAATGATATAAAGGCCCTATTAAAGGATCCTACCTTTTTTTAGTGAGCAACATTCAGTATAATCAAAGCCACACAGAACATTTAACTCCTGAATACATCAATTTTTTGATTTTTGATCATTTTTATTTTCATAATTCTTTATTTTATCAGAAGTTCTTATATAAAAACGTTTTTGCAATTGTATTTATACATGTTGAAATCCACATAAATTTCATAGCACATGGAATTTGTTACCAAACAAAAAAGTCCCATACATCACAACATTCATTAGACATTCATGGCCACAATCAGTCCTAAATTACTATCTTTCCATAAGACATTCATTCATGCATTCAAACCACAATCTAATCCCTCCGTAACATCAGTACAAAACATCATAATCACAATGGTCAGCACTTCATAAACAAGCAATGAGGACGGGCGAAACAGGGGCATAAGAATAGGGAAAAGGATCTTAGATGGTAACGTTGACCCTGCCCGATAGAAAAATTACGCCAACGCGTGTTTCGGTGTTCCGGCCGTTATAGGCCACACCTTCGTCAAGGCGATAAGTGACCAACCAGTATGGGACAAAACAGCCAACTGTAATAATAAAGGATAACACATATTCATACAAAAGTTAAAATAGCTTATACATTCAATTATGTGTACATTATATCAAATAAAGTTTCTCTCATTTGATTAGCTTTGTGGCTAAAAAAAATACTGTGTTGCTTCAAAAAGATTTTCAATTATATGCTTTCAAAGGAATAGCAAGAAACTGGGAACCACTCAAGGAACACTAAATATCATCCATCAACATTCACAAACCACTAGCGGAATATTTTCATGTTCTTAGTCTAGGCCACTATCCTAAGGAAACGAAAGAGGGGGATAAAACATGCAACCCAATCTACACATTATCAAGGGGCCACAGAATCAGAAGTTGTACCTGTGTTTGGGAAACTGGAAAAGAAGATACTAAAGACTTTCTGCAAAGTTTCACACATCGCTCGCTTGCGGAGCGCATCCCCGTCAGTGCAAGGAAATTCCCACCGCCGTGAAGATCGAGATCGTCGAACTGCCTGTTGCCACTGCAAGAACCGACGTATCCTTCGTTTGCGGAACACATCGCTCTGGCAAGGGAAAAGTACCATCGCTGCGAGTATCGTCGCAGAGCCTGTCGTCACTGGGTGAGATCGTCGCACCGCTTGCTTGCGGTCCGCATCACGTCGCTGCGAGAGTCGTCGCAGAGCCATCGTATCGAGGGGCTGCGAGAGGAGTAGATCGACGCTGCGCATCGTTGCCGCACCTGAGATCGTTGCCGTCCCGAAGATCATCGCATCGTACCTTGGCGAGGCGCTTCCTATTAAACCTGCGCACCGGAATCCACACAAGGTATCACATCCCTCCCCATACATACCGGAGTCATCGCAACACGACCGCTGCATCCAGCAGGGTTGTCGCATCGCCTCCCAGTCCCTGGAGTGACGCATTGCTTGTTTTTCAATACTGCAGCTTTCACTTGGAACGTTTGTCGCATCTAAAGGTACTGTTGGCTAAAACGTGACGCAACCTTAAGAACTCTTTTGAAACCATATTCTTGAACCTTGTATTTTGGATGTTTAGTTTAGATTAAATGCTTCTATTTTCTAAACTGTTGTGGAGTCAATTTGTGGTGTTTTCACTGTGTTACTGTGAGTGTTGGTACAAATACTTTACACATTGCCTTTGATAAGTGTGACTGCTCGTGCCAAGCTACCTAGGAGGTGAGCAGGGGTTATCTAGAAAGTGTACCCTCCTTGCCCTGACTAGAAGCAAGGGTCCCTATTTGGACAGTGGTACCAACCTCTGCCAACTAGAGACCCCCAGATCTAACAGGAGCTCTATGCAGAATCTCAGTCGGAAAATCTGGTTTCTCTCAAATATTCCTCATATCCACAAAATATCTGAAAAAGTGTTGTTCAAAAAACATTGGGGCATATTTATAAGGGAAGTGGCTGAGTGAAGAGTTAGCCTTCTTGGCTTAACGCCTCACTCCACCACTTCAGAAATGCAGGGCTGCACCAAATTTACAAGTATATGATGCAGTCCCTGCATTTTCTCCTGCGCTACACTTAGCAGCCTGGTGCCAATGCAGGCACCCTTGCACCATAATGCAAGGGTGTCTGCGTGCAGGGGAAGATTGTTTATGGGCAGGAAGGGGAACTTTCTGTACATAAGCAATCATTGGCCTTTTTCTGTTTACATGTGCGCTGCACAACACATTTTTCCCTGATCTTAATTCTGGTGCTTCCTTCTATTTACGCCTCCTTTGTTAATAGGGGGCAGTGTCAGAATCAATCAGAGTTGTGGTGGAATGTCCACAGCAACACCCATTGCCATCCCCTTTGATGCTGAGCATAGCGTGAACGTGGTCTTATTTACAAGGCAGCGTTATGCCATGTTAGGTGGCTTAACGCTGCCTTGTAAATAAGGCAAAGCCCTATCCCCACAGTAACATCATAAAAATTGATGTTTCCATGGTGGAAGAGGCTTGTAAATATGCCCCATTGTGTTTCTCTACACTAATCTCATGTTAACAAGGGTCGGATAAAGCCTTAGTATCTCATTTCGGCCTTCGTGCTTGGGCCAGCAGGCGGTTGAGGTGTTAAAGGTCCCACCTCTGCCGGCTATTCGGTGGCCAACCTGCTCGATTAACACATCCCCACATAATGACGGGGCATTTTCAGATTGGGAGGGAGCACTTTGAAAAACACTGCACATGTAGGACACTTATGCTCCTCCCCATATCTTCCCTGCTTTACAGGGGGGCACAGAAGAAAATAGCGCCTGGTTGCCCAAACGAAATAGAGCAGGTTTTCCGCTGTCCTGTGAAAAGTGGGCAGCCAGTAGTTTTTTTTTATTTGTTTCCATAGATCCAGTGGTGGCTTCATCATAAATGTGGTGTAGAACTGAAATTGCAGTGGTTTGGGATTCCTGCAGATTTTTGTAGCTTACTGGTGCCTACTTCACTCTAATGCTCTTCACAGATAAATTGAGTCATCTGCAGTGTTACTTTTTTCTAAAAAAGTTTTGAGGTATCCTACATGCAAAAAACAAACGCACGGCCATAATATCCGGCATAATGCATAATTCTACTACATTTCTCTGTAACATTTTATATATACCAGTGTCAGAAAATGTTTTGTCGCTATCAGGTATACTTAGAAAACATTTGGGCATTGAGTTCTATCATTAAAATGACAATGGCGGCACAACAACTTGAAACAAAAGCAGGCAGACTGTCACTACACCAAAATGATGTAATGTAAAATGCTTTTAAAAAGAATCCAAATATTTTCGATTTTTATTAAGCTTAAGCTTAAGCTTCTGAATGGTAACCATTAACTTGGCATATAACGTATTGACATCAATAGCAAAATAGTATCCTCAAAGGCTCTTCAATTTGCTCAACAACACTTTTCAGCTTCTAATTAAGCGTCAATGAAGTAAATTGTACATTTCATGGAATTTCGTTCAGCAGCAGTAAAGATCAATTGACACACAACCTAATAAAGATTAAAGGAATTCAGGAAAGATAAATAATCTGTCCCTAGAGGAAAAAATAATAATGGATTAAAGGCGTTACATAGCATGTAGATAAAGATTTGCTCTCGTATATTGAAGTTTTCCTATAAGTATTCCTTTTTATTCTTAACCTAATGCTGCTTCCGTTCTGAAATGTAGGTGATATTAAATGTAGTATAATATTGTAAATGAGCATTGTAATGCTGGAACATGTATTAAATAATAAATTGGAAATACAGATAAAAGGGAGGGCTGGGATAGATGACAACTGAAACATATTATTAATGCTCTGGTCTGGACGAATTTTGCTACTGAATACGATTAAATGCTGTCGATCTGTATTAACAACTTTTTCAGTATCTTACAATTTTCGAATTAGCAGATACATGTATAATGCATGTAAATTATACCACTTTTGTAAGTATCCTGAAAAGAAGGCGTTGTGCCCCATCAGCACTTATTCCAATGAGTAACCATTAAAGGAGGTAATGAACGATATCCCTGTACTCTGTTAAGCAACATAAATATGTCCTTGATCACAGTCAAATTTAATTTTCTCGTGCTCGGACAGCAAATATAGATATGCACTTCCAAAAATGAGAAATGTGCAAATCAGTGAGTTATCATAATATGGCTTGTCAATCTCTGTGGATCAACTCAATATAAATTGAGGACATTTGTAGGGATTTTTTAGGAAGCCTTTAGCACCAAAGCACCTGAAATGTTGGAATTGAAACCAGCTTCATCTTGTCCATCCATGAGATTTAAATTATTTGTAAAGAATGGTTACCTTAAATAATGGTTCCCCATAACATACAAATATGCCTATATATAAACAGCAACTGAAAATGTATAGAAAGGAAGTGTTTCTGACCAAATCCATTAACCTAAGGAACAACATTTCATGGTCCGCTAATTCAACCATAGAGTTGTTCATCAACTTAAGAACCCTTACTTGTCCCTCTTGTTACTCTCCTAAACTCCATCTGATTCAAGAGTCTTGCAACAGTCTGGATTCACAGTTTTCTGAGAAGGTTCCAAAAACTAGGACAGCAAGGGGCTGTTTGAGTGACAGTTCATGCTTAGTGCCTTCTTTCCTGTCCTCTGCAAATTGGTCATCCTGTATCCCAACTACCCGTGAGGAAATTAATTATATATACTAATAAAAGTTAAATCTGACTCCCCCAATAACCTGTGCCTGGGGCCTTTCTTTCAAAGCTGTTCTTCAGCTATGTTTCCTGCGCTGAATGAAAATATTAATCTGGCACTTTCCAAGGGACTTTGAGTGGAATTGTAAGAAATGATTAGTTATTCTGCTACTGAAAAAAAATACCTCATTAATTTAGGGTAGTCAGTTAAAGACCCATCAATGTTCTTCCTGATTGATGTAAAATAACAGAACAGGAGGTATCAAAACAGATGACTTCTCAAAAAGAAAAATGTAACTATTTGGATTCCTGGCAGCTAGATGTTTACCCTGGTAGCGGGATAGAGTCCATGACTGCAGAAACCTTGGACAAAGTCAGAATAAATTGTGGTTCAGGGTGACACGGCTGCGCTCTTTTAACCTTCCCTATCGATGGCACTTGACACCACAGATGACGATATTTTCATCAAATGCCTTATGGAGTTAGGGCTGGAAGGAGAGGTTTTAACCTGGTTTCCCTCATTCTTAACATATTGTATGCAATCAGTTGTTCTTTCTTCTATTCTCTCATCCATTCAGGGGGTAAACTGTGGAGTTACCAGGGATCTGCCCTCACTCCCTTGCTGTTTAACATTTACGTCTGTCTGCTGATATTTCTAGTCAGCTCTTATGGCTGTGTGGTCATTTCCTAAGCTGGTGACACTCAGGTGACTATATGTTTGAACCACTAAGTCCAGTGCTCAGAGCCAACCTAGCATCCTGTCTACCTGCTATCCAGCTCTGAATGTAGCTTAATTTTCTTCAATTCAATGCAACTGAAATGGAGATTCTGCTCATAGGGAAGCATATTAGCAGGTGGGGGATGTCCTACCACCGAGTTCTTTAGAAGCCACCCCCCCCAGATTACTTAGAGTCACATCTCTGGGTGTGTTCCTTCTCTGTGAAGTCTCCCTGGACCATTAGAGTAAGGCTGTCTCTTGATCCGGTTCTTCAAGTTAAAAGTGATAGAAATTCTACCTCTATTATCCAAATAGCTACATGTGCAAGTTGTCTCTGCTTGTATCCTTTATAAGATGGATGATTGCAATATACTCTATTCGGAACACCCTGCAGCCTTTTTGAAATATTTGCAGTGAATTCAACATTTTGTTGTTCGCGTTGCATGTGGATTAAAGAAAACTGATTATGTCACACACCCTCGAGTCAAGTAACACAGGTTCACAGTGAAGCAAAGAATTGTTGCCAGAACTTCTTGTCTGATGCATAGAACATTTTGCTTTTAGAAATCCTGGCATACCTCATGCTTCAAGGTCTATAATCTGAGGAAGAGCTTATGCTATTCTTCCCAGCTACTATTCACAATGCCTCATGTCAGGGTTGGGGACATGCCTTGTCCTTTGTAGGGCCTCGCCTCTGGAATAGTTTACTGTCTGCCATTCACACCACTAGGTCCAATGTCGTTGTTTAGGAAAGCTTTAAAATATGTTCTGCTAATTTACTTTCAGTTTGTAGGCTGCACTCTGCCCTTTGTGTTCTTATTCATAGTGCCAAGATGCACTCTTGGGTGAATGTAGTGTTCAACAAATAACTTTGTGTTAGAAATGTGGGTCTGTAGTTGGCAGAGGTATGTACCTTTGTCCAAGTGTGGACACTTCTTCCTAGTCAGGGTAAGGGGGATACACTTCTAAGATAACTACTGCTCACCCCCTTGGTAGTTTGGCATGAACAGACAGGCTTATCTCAAAGGCAGTGTGCAAAGTAATTGTGCCAGCATACAGAAACACAGTGAAAACATTACAAATGGACACAACACCAGGTTAGAAAAATAAGAAAAACTTTATCTAAACCAACAAGACCAGAAAACGCTCCTTAGGGCGTTACCGCGTTACTGAACACAACAGAGTCTAACCATTCCAGCCAAACGCTTCAGTACGGGTTAGCTAAAGTGTCGACAGACTCTGAGACAGTACCTTTCTTATTGTGGCCAACACGATGGTGCGAGCGGGTCAGGCGCAACAGTCGCAGTTGCAATGTGAGATGGAAGCATTGCACCATGCAGTGTCCTCGTGGCTCGGTGCAGGTAGTGAATAACTGGCGGAGTCGGTGAGACCAAGGCTTGTGTTGCAGGATGAGGTGGTGCTCGATGCAGTGCTGGCAGGTCATGGTGTGCGGATGGAGCTGGTTGAGGTTGAGACTGGCAGTGACAGAGTCAATGACGTCTGTCTAGCATGTAACGAAGTGGTGTGGAGTGCGGTGCCCACAGGACACAGTGCAAGTAGTGGCTCATTGATGGAGTCGGGGAAACCAGGGTTGCATTGCAAAGCGGGGTGGTGCTTTCTGCGGTGCCTTCAGGACACAGAGTCTGCAATAGACTCGGTGACAGAGTCTATTAACCTGTTCTTCTGTGGTGTTTGGAACCAGCGGAACCAGAGACGGTACCCAGAAGGGTGATGAGGTCTTTGCTGTTCCTGAGACTCCTTGAACAGGGGCAAGCTCCACTTCAAGCCCCTGGAGATACTTTCTCAAGAAAGATGCACACACAAGTTCTCTCCTTGGCAGAAACAGCCACTACAGGCCAACCCCAGACAGCACACAGCAAAGGGGCAGTACTGCTCATCCAGTTTCTCCAGCTCTTCTCCAAGGCAGAGGTTCCTCTTGAAGTCCAGAAGTGATCTAAAGTTCTGGGGTCTGGGCCCCAATATTTATACAGCAAAATCTTTTGTTCTCTGTGACTAAGAAGCACTTTTCCCAGTCAAAACCAGTTCTGTCCTCTCTAATGCAGCTTCCTGGCAGGGGGTGGAGACCGTATTGTGGAAGGCAGACCAGGCCCTTTCAGGTGAAAGGAAATCTCCTCTCCCTACTCTAAATGCAGCCCAGGTCTATACATCCCAGCCCTGACTCATCCAGAATCTCTGGAGACACTGCACACCCCCAGGGAGAGGTGTGGCGCCGCGGCCAGGGCGACTGATGCTGGAATCTGGAGATCAGGGTTCGATCCCCGGCTCCGGCGGCAGGTTAGCCCAGCACCATGTGACTCTGGGCAATAGCTTGCTTAATCTTCCCGACGGCCCCCAGCGCCTAGAGACCCTTACGGGTGATTGTGCGCTTTACAAATGTGGATTATTATTATTATTATTACACCAAAGCAAGACACTCAATACACATCCTGGCAGAGGCACACTGGATGGCTAAGCAAGAAAATACCTACTTTCTAAAACTGTTATTTTCAAACACAAAATGTAAAAATCACCCTCACTAAAAGATGCATTTTTAAAAATCCGAGTTCAGGTATTCTAAACTTTATTTTCCTACCTTGTCCCAAGGGGTAGTTATGTTTATATGATGTTATAGGCAAACTCCCCATTCTGTCCTGTGGGAACAGTTAGCCTTGCAATAGTGAAAAACAAAATTGGCAGTATTTCACTATCAGGACATGCCACACACACCAGGGTGTGTCCTACCTTTCACTTACACTGCACCCTGCCCACAGGGATACCTTGGGCCTACCTAAGGAGTGACTAACATGTAAGAAATGGGAAGGTTAGGGCCTGGCAGTTGGGTGCACTTGCCAGGTCGACATGGCAGTACTAGACTGCACACAAGCTCTGCAAAGGCATGCCTGAGTTACATTTAGAGGCTGCTTATGTGGGTGGCACAATCAGTGCTGCAGCCCACTAGCAGCATTTGATTTACAGTCCCTGGACACACACAGTGCATTGTACTAGGGACTGACTAGTAAATCGGATATTCCAATCATGGAATCACCAATCTATAACAATAATTTACAAAGGGAGCACTTGCACTTTGGCACTGAACAGCATTTTGCGATGCAGGGCACGCTACGAAATTCGTTCTATTAATTAAATTGCTTACTTACCTCCAATTATCCATATGCCGGTTTTTAGCACCCCCCACCCTGCCCCTCCTCTGCCCCGCCACTCTGCCCCACTGCAACTCCCTCCACGGGCCATGGCTGGTGTTTACTGAAAATAAACGGTGTCTGCTGCCATATTTACATGTACGAAGCCTTGCCACGGTGGGGTGGGAAGTAGCTTGTGATTGGACAGGCTTGCTGGTACCACTCTTTGGCTAACGCTCACTGTCTTGAGGTTCTGTTTAGGGATGCCATCTTGAATATATTAACTTCATTGCAAAGCATCCTACAAGGCTTGAGACTATTGCTATCAGTGACATACTGTATCACAAGAATTGGATAACTGAAAAATCAATAATTACTGAGCACTCTTATTTTATCGCTGCATTCTGTTAACTCACAATTATGTGAGACAAATGCTCAAATGCGTTCTAGCTGATTTTGCTACACGGACAGTGGTGGGTCTAAGGATCCAGAAAACTTAGCCCTTCATCATGATTGTTTAACCCATGCAGCACTGTCCCTTATCTTTCAATGACTCTTGTTTCACATCGTGCTATGTATCTCCACGGTGACCCACTATAGTGTGGCTTAATCACTGTTAACACAGTCCACTCTATGTCATCTGCGTTGCGTTGTCCGTCATTATAGTGTGAGGCCAGGGGAGCCCCAGAAGTCTGGCATCAAATCCTTGACCTATGTTGTATGATTCTTTTCTTGATCCCCAGTGTGGTGCGACCTATGACGGCCAGCTTACATGGATATGTTATCGCATGAATCACGTTTTTGTACTACAATAAGAAAAATATATCTGATTATTTACCCATTTATTATGATCTCTTTGGTGTTTTTTTATAACTCAGCAGACGCTGCAATTACTACATTTAAAATGTATTTTCCTTTGGGACATTCGCGAGGAATGTACAGAACTCGTTTAGCTGCAGTTTTCACCAATTTCTTCAGGAACCCATGTTCCATTAATTTGGTAGCTTGGATATTTGCATTTTCAAAGTAATTTTCCTTTTGTGTACATGTTTCTTCTTATTTGTAGAAATTGTCTGTTACGCATAATTTGTTTGAGCGAACTAAGGTTTGCACTCGAAATGTGCAGCTGGGCATTTTTATCAGTGGGTTTTGTTTATAGACTGATTATAGGCTTTCCATTTGCCCAACATAATTGTCAAATTTTCATACAAGGTAAAACAAGGATGCTCTGTAATTACAGACATTTTTGTTATTAAATTCTTGTGATACAATCTGTTACCGATAGCAATTAACCTCAAGCCTAAGGGTGTTTTGAAATTAAGTTAATACATTCAAGATACTGCTGCTAAAGGGAACCTCCAAACGGAGAGCACTTGCCAAAGAATGGTACAGGCAAGTCAATCCAATCACAAGCTCCTTCCAAATGTACCTTAGGTAGACTCCGGTGTCTACTCTAAATATGGTGGCGGGCATGGTTTATTTTTTAGTAAACACTGAGACCGTTCCCGCATGCACAGTCACCGTCTGGGAGATTTCATCTTCTCTGGTATTGATGAGAGGTTGCAGATTCGTGTTGATCCTGGTAGGTCTTGTCATTTTAGGCTAATGCAATGCCATGTTTCAGTTGCAGTATAAAGTCTTCCATACAGAAACAACGGTTCTTTATCGGCCTGGTAAATCATCCCCGCTAGTGTACTTTCTACCCCCTATTGAGGTACACTGGGTGCAGTCTTTCATTACACCAGTATGGGATGTATACTGTTCCTATGTTCGAATCACACTCCGCAATCAGTGTAATGGTTTGCACTTTTTAGGGAAAGAGAATGGCAATTTGTGGCTTGTAATAATCTTTCACGTACGATGTCCACCACTGAGGGATGTACCCTATTTCTTTACCTTTATGCACTTTTGTCAATTTGTGGCATTGTTCAAACCGCATATGTAAATAGCATAGCAATTGATGGCATGAGACAAATTGCTCGAGGAAAGAGTGCTAGGTAGCATTTCCAATATCTAAGCACACCTGTTTTGTGTGATCTATTCACTATTCGAACAGGAGTAACAGGCACATTTTTTTTTTTATTATTTATGGTCATACATCGTTTTTTCAATCTTTAAACTTTAGTTCCTTTCTCTTGAGCTGAATTAACGGTACTGCATAAACCCATGTGTACACCCCTGAGGAGTGCCAAGTCGGAGGGCAAAAACAGGTCGACTTTTTGAAAAGATATGGAGTCTCTCAACATGTAAATTATGCAATGGGGAGAGGATGAGGCCTTACGGCTAGTACAGTCGACTTCAAAGCTGGGGAACTGGGTTTGCGTCTCGGCAGGGACACTCAACATCTGTGAATCTGGGCAAATCACTTAATCTCCCTGTGCCTAACAAAATAAATGCGTCCGTCTGTAATGCAACTGGTGCTTGTGTAAAGCGTTCTGATACCTTCGGGTCACGTTTGTGCTATATAAAACTCCCCCCCCCCCCCCAAAAAATTACTGTGGACATCAAATACACACCCAAAGGAAAATTAGAAGCCCATTGAACAGTAATGGGGTTTAACAAGGATTCTCATAGGAGTTGATCATATGGATGGACTCAATTGTGAAGTAATTTCTTGAAAGACACCCACATTGAATCAACTCCCAAGGAATGTAAAATGTCAACATAACTTGATGGGGACTTAAGCACTTTCTGTTCAGTATTGTTAGTTGTGATTTTATGTTCATGTCCAAATGGTTGATTTCTGTTAGACCTGAAATTCTTCAAAGTGTGGGATGTGCACAGTCTATATAGCTTAACTGAGTTATCCGTGCTCCCTGGGTATCACTCTCCTCCCTGAGTGTAATCGAATAATCAAATGGTCGCAGGACTATTACGTCATAGCCCTCTCACCCTGGGCACAAGAAAATTGCTGGAACTCCAGCTCTGTCAATTTAAACGTGACTTCATTGTAGTTGCATATTTTTAAATTTATCATAATCCAAAACATTTTTGTGGAAGGATCATATATTCAATTATTTCTTTTTACATCGTTTGTTTGATTCCCAAATAAATCATATCCAATGCATTTCGGTGCATCTAGCACCTTCATCAGGGAAATCTGTGAATTAATTACACAAAACAAAACTTGCTTTAGCCTGCATTATTTCATGAGATTCACGATATTAAACATTGCTAGCTTTTTATGTCTGACTTCGTTATTGTTCGAAAGTGCGTGATTTAGTATGATACATGCTAACAAATAAACCGGCAAACGCCGTGAAATGTTTTACAAAGATTGAATGGATACATGTTCAAAGTTCGATGATACTATGTAACACTGCTACTGGTGTCGCGCTCTGATGTTATCGTGAAAGTTAACAGTGCCCTTTGATGTTAACGTGAAAGTTTCTGGGCTGCTCTATTGCTTGCAAATGTTTAAAACTATTACACTGAAAATGCGGGACGCGGCTTACATTAACAAATGCTCGTGCTCGGAATTCTCACCTTGTAGATTGTGTAAACTGCTAGAGTGTTCCGCTTCCGCGGGCGTCGCGCTACGTCCTCTAATGGCGCCGGGATCAAATGTGTTCGTTTTTCTACCCACTGTTTAGCGCATGCGCATTACTATGTTAACTGTTTTTTTTCACACAACTTTGTTAACGCTGTCTGTGTGTTATGCTGGCAATTTACGTGAGCGTGACTGCGCGCCCTGTCTATGTGATACCTGATAGGTTTTGAGAATGTATGAAACGCTTCATATAATGACGTGGGTCATAATAACAGTAATTTGTACATTTAGGCAAAACATATTTACAAGTAGCACAAAAATTCTGTTCGATCATTGAGCCCATTGGGCTTCAGACTGTTCAGATAATAAATCCAATGATTCTCTGTTTTGAGTAGGTTTTTCTTATTGCTTGTACCCTCAGTTTTAAGCACTGTTTCCAGTATGCAAGCTCGCAGTTGACTTATGTGATGATGTTTCTCCTTAAAGTGGACGGCCACCGTTGATTTTGTTGATTCAGTTCTTATATTGCTTTTGTGTTCTGTGAGACGCGTTTTTAGTTTGCGTTCAGTGTGGCCTACATACACTGCGCCACAGGGGCATTTCAGCATGTATATTATGTTCATTGTGTCGCATGTCCCATTGACTCTTAACGGTATTTGAAACCCTTTCATGGGATGGGATATCACATTTCCCTTCATAATGTTGTGGCAGCTGCTACAATTCATGCATGGGATAGTTCCACGATAGGTACTTTGTGGAGGTCGCTCAATGGGGTGCTTCAACATTTCCCCTAGGTTCTTTCCTCTCGTGAATGCGAACGATGGTTCTTCTGAAAAGATCCCTTTAAAATCCACTTCCAATTTCAATATTTGCCAATGTTTCCTGATGATTTTCTTAAATTGAGTGCTTACATTAGAGTATTTGCTCACGCATGTTAGTCTTTTTGTGGGTTCTTTTGTTTTGTTCATTAGTAATTCCTCTCTGCTTGTTTTTTGTGCTCTTGTCAATGCTGGTTGTATCGTGTGTTCTGGATATCCCCTATCCTGAAACCTTTTTGCCATGATTGTTAATTGTGCTTGACATTCTTGGGTTTCCGAGACCACTCTTCGTACCCTGAGGAACTGGGAATATGGCAGGTGTGTCTTCAGGGGTTGGGGGTGGTGGCTATCAAATTTCAATAAATTATTCCTGTCAGTAGGTTTTCGATAAAGATTAGTTTGAAATTGATGCTCACTTCTGGTGATTTCTACGTCCAAAAACTGGATCTTGGTGGTGCTTATTTGCCACGTGAAGCTTATCCTTTCATTTCTGCTGTTCAATGTTTCCAATTCTTTACATAGAGTTTGATCGTCACCTTTCCAAATTAAAAAGATGTCGTCGATGAATCTTACATACATCGATAACTGAGTTGCCCATTCTTGACGTTGGTAGATGTATAAGTTTTCAAAATCAGTCATAAACAGATTGGCATACGCCGGCGCGGCGCAATTGCCCATAGATTTTCCACTTCGTTGGATAAACCATCGTTGTTGATGTTCAAAGTAACTGTTCATGAGAGAAAACTCCATTAGTTCCATTAAGAATATTTGCAGGTCTTGATCATATGTGCTGTTCAATAAAGCTTTTTCAATAGCTTCCAGGCCTTCTTTATGTGGTATCGACGTATAAAGCGCCTTGACGTCGATGGTTACCATTGTTATCTTTTCTGATGTTGTCAAGCTATTCAATTTTTTCAAAAAGTCAGTAGTGTCCTTTATATATGAGGTAGATTTAAGCACTAATGGTTGCAAATATTTATCAATGAACTTCCCCACTGGTTCGTGGAGACTTCCCTTAGTAGAAACTATCGGGCGGCAAGGTGGATTGTTCAAGTCTTTATGGACCTTAGGTACCATGTATATGACTGGGCTTTTAGGATTTTCCTGCGTTAGGTATTTCCTGGTTTTGTCTGTTATGGTTCCCATATCTACTGCTTTTGACAGTATGTTGGACAAGGTTTTTCGAATTTCTTCCGTGGGGTTATACTCAATTTCCATGTATAGTGTCACATCTTCAATGTGCTCTTTAATCGCTGACTCATAGTAAGATTTATTCAAAATAACCATTGCCCCTCCCTTGTCTGCCTTTTGACACATGATTTTGTCATTTCTTGCCAGTGCTTGTATAGTTCCATACTCCTTGTTAGACATGTTCTTCTGTTTTGGAGTTTTCTTAGTGTTGACTTTTTCTATTTCTTGCTTACATAAGACTTCGAATAGGTCGATTGTCTTGTGGCTGATTGGTGGCATATAGGTACTTGTGGTTTCTAATCCTCTTAATTCATCGATTTTCTCTTGCTGGAGTTCCACACCTGCCATATTCCCAGTTCCTCAGGGTACGAAGAGTGGTCTCGGAAACCCAAGAATGTCAAGCACAATTAACAATCATGGCAAAAAGATTTCAGGATAGGGGATATCCTGAACACACGATACAACCAGCATTGACAAGAGCACAAAAAACAAGCAGAGAGGAATTACTAATGAACAAAACAAAAGAACCCACAAAAAGACTAACATGCGTGAGCAAATACTCTAATGTAAGCACTCAATTTAAGAAAATCATCAGGAAACATTGGCAAATATTGAAATTGGAAGTGGATTTTAAAGGGATCTTTTCAGAAGAACCATTGTTCGCATTCACGAGAGGAAAGAACCTAGGGGAAATGTTGAAGCACCCCATTGAGCGACCTCCACAAAGTACCTATCGTGGAACTATCCCATGCATGAATTGTAGCAGCTGCCACAACATTATGAAGGGAAATTTGATATCCCATCCCATGAAAGGGTTTCAAATACCGTTAAGAGTCAATGGGACATGCGACACAATGAACATAATATACATGCTGAAATGCCCCTGTGGCGCAGTGTATGTAGGCCACACTGAACGCAAACTAAAAACGCGTCTCACAGAACACAAAAGCAATATAAGAACTGAATCAACAAAATCAACGGTGGCCGTCCACTTTAAGGAGAAACATCATCACATAAGTCAACTGCGAGCTTGCATACTGGAAACAGTGCTTAAAACTGAGGGTACAAGCAATAAGAAAAACCTACTCAAAAGAGAGAATCATTGGATTTATTATCTGAACAGTCTGAAGCCCAATGGGCTCAATGATCGAACAGAATTTTTGTGCTACTTGTAAATATGTTTTGCCTAAATGGACAAATTACTGTTATTATGACCCACGTCATTATATGAAGCGTTTCATACATTCTCAAAACCTATCAGGTATCACATAGACAGGGCGCGCAGTCACGCTCACGTAAATTGCCAGCATAACACACAGACAGCGTTAACAAAGTTGTGTGAAAAAAAACAGTTAACATAGTAATGCGCATGCGCTAAACAGTGGGTAGAAAAACGAACACATTTGATCCCGGCGCCATTAGAGGACGTAGCGCGACGCCCGCGGAAGCGGAACACTCTAGCAGTTTACACAATCTACAAGGTGAGAATTCAGAGCACGAGCATTTGTTAATGTAAGCCGCGTCCCGCATTTTCAGTGTAATAGTTTTAAACATTTGCAAGCGATAGAGCAGCCCAGAAACTTTCACGTTAACATCAAAGGGCACTGTTAACTTTCACGATAACATCAGAGCGCGACACCAGTAGCAGTGTTACATAGTATCATCGAACTTTGAACATGTATCCATTCAATCTTTGTAAAACATTTCACGGCGTTTGCCGGTTTATATGTTAGCATGTATCATACTAAATCACGCACTTTCGAACAATAACGAAGTCAGACATAAAAAGCTAGCAATGTTTAATATCGTGAATCTCATGAAATAATGCAGGCTAAAGCAAGTTTTGTTTTGTTTAATTAATTCACAGATTTCCCTGATGAAGGTGCTAGATGCACCGAAATGCATTGGATATGATTTATTT
Source organism: Lissotriton helveticus (assembly GCF_964261635.1). Classification (NCBI taxonomy): domain Eukaryota; kingdom Metazoa; phylum Chordata; class Amphibia; order Caudata; family Salamandridae; genus Lissotriton; species Lissotriton helveticus. The sequence goes on along the minus strand of NC_136059.1, from coordinate 2,068,076,896 downwards.
GGGAATCAAACAAACGATGTAAAAAGAAATAATTGAATATATGATCCTTCCACAAAAAAAGTTTTGGATTATGATAAATTTAAAAATATGCAACTACAATGAAGTCACGTTTAAATTGACAGAGCTGGAGTTCCAGCTATTTTCTTGTGCCCAGGGTGAGAGGGCTATGACGTAATAGTCCTGAGACCTGAAATTCTTGCCATGGTTCCCCCTGTCTTTTTGCTACTACCCCCAGTGTTTTTGACTGTGTGCTGGACTTCGTTTTTGCTGGTTTCGGTACTGTGGGAACTTTACCACTGCTGATCAGTGCTAAAGTGCAAGTGCTCCCTGTGTGAATTATGATCAGTTATCGATGATTGGCATATTTGATTTACTGATGAGTCCCTAGTAAAGTGCACTGTGTGCGCATGGGGCCTGTAAATCAAATGCCACTAGTGGGTCTGCCGCACTGGTTGTGCCACCCATATGAGTAGCTCTGTAAACCTGTCTCTGGCCTGCCATTGCAGTGTCTGTGAGTGCAGTTTTAAACTGCCATGTCAACCTGGACATTGCACCCTCTTGCCAGGCCCAAACATTCTCTTTTAGTACATGTGAGCCTCCCTAAGGTAAGCCCAAGGTATCCGCATGGACAGGGTGCAGTGTATGTGAAAGGTAGGACATGTACTGGTGTGTTTTACATGTCCTGATAGTGAAATACTGCTAATTTTGTTTTTCACTATTGCAAGGAAGAGTTATGTCATAGGTTATCATTGGCCCTGCCTTGTAACTTTTAATTGGGAAGAGCTAAAGATTTGGAGGCTGGGCTCTCTGAGCTCAGGATCTAAGAACACATCTTTTAGGAAAGGTGGTTTTAAAATTGCGAGTTTGAAAATGCCACTTTTAGAAGGTGGGCATTTTCTTGCTTTACCATCCTGTGTAGCTGCCTGCCTGTGGAATCAATGTCTGGTTTAGACTAACAGCTGGGTTATTTGTGCATTCACTCTAGACAATCACACAAAGGGAACTGAATTGTGCACTGCATATCCTGATGGCCCATCACCAGGCTGATGGGCCTTCCCGAGCTAGAGTGGTGGGAGGAGTTGTCACTAATACCTTAATAGGGCTGTGCCTGGCCACTCACACTGCTGTATCTGCCCCCTGTAGTGTGTCTGGAGTGAAGGCATGGCTAAGCAGGATCTTGTGGACAACAAAGACTTTCTTTTGAAGTATGGCTACTTCAAAGGTCAAAAGGGGTATAAATATTGAACCTGTAACGGCACATTCTTATAGCACTTCTGGATTGAGGAGTCGGCCAAGAAAAAGAGCTGAAGAGCTGTTAGGAGGAATACTGCCGCTTTGCTGTGTGTTGTTTTGCTGGCTGTCCTGCAGTTGCTGCTTCGGTCTGTGGATAGTGAAAGAGCTGGACTCTGCTTTTGAATCCTGCTTTTTCAAGGCTCTCCAAAGGCTTGTGTGTGATTTCCTCGTGTTGTCATTCTCAGAGATATCAAAGAGTTCACTTGCAGCATCCCTTAACTCTTCAGCTGTCAGTTCTGAACTGCCAAGTGGTGCCAATTACAGTTCTGGGCCCTTGGAGGGTGCTCTTGTTTCAAAAGACTGCAAAATCAATGCAGCCCCCTTCCAATGCCTGTGTTTTTGATGCAGCACTGCCAAACAAGAGAAGTTTCCACGCATTGCCACTGTGCGGCTGAAGAAAATCGACTCTGCACCTATTCGCAGCCCAAAGAACCACACAAGCCCGACTCCAGCGCACTGTGTCTCTGATGTCCGAGACCACTGCACTGACTCTGCGGTAGGCCCTGCTATGCGGCTGAAAGAATCAATGCAGTGCCTTTTTGCCACCACTGCCATTACCTGCAGTGTGTCCAGATCCCTATAGAGAACCCCTGTTATAAAATGTGTGAGATGCCCGGGTTTACAAATATGTGTGGCAAGCTTCCCACCATATCAGCTGCAGAACAGAACCGTCTTGGGATTTCAACTCATCGCTTCCCCTTACAGTCCGGAACCGGCACAACATTTCTCCTGTGTGCAGTAGAACTGATGCCTCACTTCCTTAGGGACTCAGCACCCAACACATTGCTGTGTTTTATGACACTTTCCTCCTCTGCAGCTGTTTGTCCTTGTGGATTTGATGCATCCAAGATACTTTGTGTAAAATCAATGCATTAATAGAGTTATATGGACAAAATTGCTTAAACCATTTAAAAAGTGATATTTTGCGTTATGTATGTTGGATTTTTGACATTTCGGTCTTATTTTGCTTAGATAAAGACTGGTTAGTTTTCAGAACTGGTGTGGTGTCCATTTGTACTGTTTTCACTGTGTTAATGTGTGTGTTATGTACAAATACTTTACACATTGCCACTGAGATAGGGCTGACTTCTCGGGCCAGCTACAAAAGGGGTGAGCAGGGGTTATCTCCCTTACTGACTTGAAAGAAGGGTCTCTACTTGGACAGGGTGCAAGCCACTGCCAACTAGGGACCTCCATTTCCAACAATTTGAATATGGTACTGGTGAGACAATCAGACTATACATTAATGTACAAAAAAACACAAGGTGGATATGTTCTCTGATCTGAACATCTATGAGTCAGCGCTTGTTATATTGTGACATTAAGTTTATGCTCAATCCTAATATAAAGGTGCTCACTTGGTGCCAGGTTACCCCCCCCCACCTTAGGAAGCAATATACTAGATCTGCATCAGCAGTCTAGATCACAATGCAAGACATATGCACCAAAGCACACCAAGACACTGTTACTTTTGTCCACTGTTACTAGTAAAATCCAAAAACACAACTCGTTAATGCAACATTGGATGAGATGAATCATAGTCGTGGCCTTTTTCGGATCAGTATAAATTATTGTATTCTAGACAAAACCAAGGCAGCCGACGCGCGTTTCGTCCTCCTGGACTTTCTCAGTGTCTTGGTGTGCTTTGGTGCATATGTCTTAGACTATAAATTAATAGCAAATTAGATTTGCATGATTTAGCAAATACATGAGGTCTCCAGTATTGAAATAATCTCTATTATATGTTAGTATAAACATCAGAAGTCCATCCCTATAGAGAACCCCTGTTATAAATGTGTGAGATGCCCGGGTTTACATAGGGTTAAACCGGCTCCCCCCTTTTCCACACAGAACCTGGTCCCCTCATCTCTGAAGGCGCAACTCGCAGAACAGGGGGAGGGGCATTTTGGGGTGAGGACCTACACAAAAGTATGTAATCAGGTGGTCCTATTAAAGCCAGACTAGCATTCAAGTCCTGACAAAATCAATATTAAACGCCCACGGTACTGAAAAGAAATTACAAAAAGGGATTACTTTCGAAATACAACGCAGGTATGAAATAAATAATTACATTTGTAATGAATGAGTGCACTTTTCGGCTGGAAAACAGTTCCTCATACATCACAATGTAAACACTCCGTAAGAAGTGGAATGATACACAAAATAGCCAATACCATTTGTAAATCAAGGAACAGACGCCTTTTTGTAGTATACTGCAAAAGAATCAAAACTGTAATGACCCCATCACGTGTTTTTAGCCACACCTAAAAAGTAGGTCGTGTGAACGGAGACCGAGCGGGCCTGTGATCCAGTAGACCCATTTGCATTCCAGCAGCAATCTGCAACTGAGTGATGATGGGAGCCTTTGTCGTGGCAATCAGTTCAAGTAACCCGATGCTGATTGGACGATTTTCGACATTTCTTTCAGACACATAAGTCGCCGTGACACAGCGCATGCCAAGGCTTTGGAAAGGAAATGCATTTTAGAACAGTGCAAATGAGGCGCGAGCCTGCAAGGGCGGCTGCGGCTCCGTATCTCGATACTACTGGGGAACTGTTCAGAGATAGGAGGTCTCTCCTTGACACCTGGGAGGGAGAGTTATTTGTACTTGTTAGACGATGAAGGGTGCACGCGCCAGGTCTCACTTTGCTAAAGTCATGCCGGCCGCACATTATGTTGATAGGTGTTGGGTCTCTAGTGTGATGAAATACCCGTAATAAAAGGCAGCTTGACATGTTTGAATTCCGAGGGATGTCATTATTTATCAGAGAGCTCGTAGGCTGCTAGGGGCAATGGCTCTTTCTGGCTCAGGCACAGGCTGTTGTACATCCTTGCTCTGACCCTGTAGCTGCCTATTGAAAAATTAATGAGAATGTCCGCACAGCTCTTACGAAGTTCACATGTTGTTCGGACAACTGCTATTTTTTTCTTTCTGAAATTCATTTTCCAGGTTGTAATCCCTATCTGTTATCCTTTGTGTAATCAGCCTTGATGCCCTATCATCAGCTAGCGTGCTAGTGTAGAGCAGACAGGAGCTGTGCGCCTGCTTTTCAGCCATTCACTGGTTAAAATGACCCAGATTTTAAACGGAAATTATTCGTGTTAGGGCACACGCCCCAGTCAGTATAGAGCCGCTGCGCCACGCCAAGGGTTTTAGGCATCATCAGGGCGTAAAGTAAGTAATTGAATCCAATATTTCTCCGCGTTAGTGCTTTATTTTTCGATAGTATTGGAAAAGTGAGCAAGGTTTGCCTCTTTCTGTTTGCGCGCTGTGCTGTCTGATAGTAAAGTTTTTACTCAGGGTTACTTGAAGTCACTTTACGTCCGGTAACGCAGAAAAGGCTATCATGATACCACTCCTCCAGCAGGAAATGACTGATAGGAACATACCTTCATGGTGTGGCCTTTGATGCTACAAAGCGCGCACTGGCTTCTGCAAATCAAAATGGAGAAAAATAGCACATATGCAATATGGTACGAAATAGACCCTCTATGCAAAGTAGCACATATCAAAATAATAGCATTCCTGACACTGTATAGGGAAACCACTTGCGAGGACGCCACCACCAGACCGATAGATAGAATTACCGTGCGCCTATCGGCTTGTAAGCCATACACATGAGTCAGGAAATATCAGAAATGGTGCTCTATTGCCTTTCATGTTCTCTTTAGTTTTAGCAAGATAGTCCAGGCAACATTCTATCATCAAAAGTTGCTGATTTCACCCCTGAATTTTTGTTATACTTTAAAATAGTGGAGCATGCATTTCTCAGGTTTACATTCTTTTTAGCACTAAACCGTACATTTATGCCACCGAGCAGCAATGTAGGTATTCCGTTAAGCCCTCTGAGATTTCCACACAATGCACCTGTCACAGGAGCCATCCATTATATGATGATGTTGCAGCGCGTGCATTTCTTCCCTCGATTTCAAGTACAATGCAATGCCTGACGTGGGAGCTAAAATTAGGTAAGCTTGCGTGCCTGAGATAATTTCTCGTAAAGAAAAAAATATGTTAAATGAGGTTTGGAACCGAGTTTCCTGGTCTGTTTTGTTAATGTCAGGGTGAGTTGTCAAGTCTGTAATTAACTGTACTACTGTCTTCTGTTGACATAGGGACCAATGTTTATTGGCGATAAATGAAAACCAAGAAGAGTTCTCACAGTCAACACACAATCTTATCGCCTCTTGGGAGCAAGGAGGCCACATGTTGACACCGTACTCTAGTAACACCTACCGTCCCCTTCTGTTCTTGACCCTGTACACAACAAAACATATGAGTACTCAGTGCTAACCCCATCTATGGAGGCAAGGAGGCCTCTTGCTTTTGCTGTGTGTGAGGTAGGAATATAACTCTCAACTCATGCTGGAGCCAAAAGCAATCCTTTTTGTAATCTAGACATCTAACAATGCTCACGATGACAGTTACCAGAATCTTATGGGAGCCAACAATGTCCCTTATTTGCCCACATCTGATGTCCCAATTTCTGTTGTAATGTCATTGCGGTATTCCTGCAAACCATCCCCCCAGCAGCCATGAAGAGCATGAGCTCCTTGGTAACTGTGTATTAGCAGTATCTGCTGCAATACATCCATGCAGGGCAGACCTGAGACCACAGTACTATGATGTCAGCCATGATCACCCCGGGATATACTCTAGCACAAGGGACTATTTCACAGAAAGTTCATCCAATGGGCAGGTGCTTCCTTTCCTCTGTGTTAGAAATGTGAGGTTTCTGGTTGGCAGAGTATGCACCCTGTCCAAGCAGGAGCCACAATCCTAGTCAGGGTAAGTCAGACCCACAACCTAAATTAACCTGTGCTCTCTGTATGGTAGCTTGGCATAGAACAACCAGGCTTTATATCAGAAGCAATGTGTAAAGTATTTGTGCACAAGTCAATTACAGTAACACAGTGAAAACACCACAAAAAGGACCCCCACTAGTTTAGAACAATGGAGAATATTTATCTGTGTAAAAGATGACCAAAATGACAAAGATCCAATTAGTAGAACTTGAGATAATTTTTATTAAAGATTACCAGCAAAACAGTGCTTCAAAGTCACGAGTGGTCAAAAGGTTACTTGAGGTCGAAAGGGACCAGTGTAAATCCAAAGTTCAGGCCCGCCACAATGGAGGGCCGGCTACAGATCTCAAGCAGGGCCCACTGAAAAACCCCCTTGTATGGAGCAAAGCGTTGAAGTCGAGAACACGAGGTGTCAGAATTTTCCATTTTAGTCAGGTCATTGTGTTTGGAGACAAGCCCCACAGATGTTGTCAAAGGTTTGGTACTGCATCATCCTCAAGCCTCACAGACATTGTCAAAGGATTGGTGCTGTATTATTGTCAAACCTCACAGTCAGGATATGTGTCACCATCGAATCAACACTGCGTCGGAGGACACTGCATTGGTTCCGATTGGTGAAATGGGGCCACTGCCTCAATTATTGAAGAAAACAGCTGCAGATCCCACTTCTGAGGCCCAGTGCTGGAGGAGACACCTCAGGCAAGGGTATGACTTATAAATGGCAGAGTCCAGTAGCACCAGAAGAGTTGCAAGAAGTCTTTTGTGAACCTGAGAATTCAGAGAACAGGCGGCAAGCCAACAAGCCCACAGAGAAACTGGAGTTCAAGAATATAGAGAGCAGGTCCAGTCCCTCTCACTCTGAGGGAAGAAGCAGCAGACAGCAGGCTAACACAGCAGAGAAGAGCAGGTAGGAAAGTGACAGTCCCTTCTTCAGCACAACAATCAGCAGGCAGCAGGCCAACGCAGCAATGCAGTTAGCAAAGTAGCTTTTCTTTCAGGCCGAATGCCCATGGTCCCTTGCATTTAAAGTGGGGTAAACATCAAAGAGGCCATTGAAAATCACAATGTCCCTGCATTTCCTGCCCTGGCTCCAGAAACACTAAAGGAGGGTATGTAGCTCGTTGTGTGGGGACAGACAGCCCTATTCATGTGCAAGTGTCAGATCCTCCCTCCCACTCTACCTCAGGAAGGTGCATCAGTCTGTTGGTGAGCCATTAGGATGCAAATGCCACACTCCATCTCTCTTTGTGTGGCTGTCTAAATGGAATGCACAAGCCCAGCTGTCACCCAACCCAGATGTGTATTCAGAGACAGACAGAGACACAGAATGGCTAAAGTAAGAAAATACCAACCTTCTAAAAGTTACATGTTCAGACTTACAATGCAAAATCCAACTTCATCATAAGTTGTGATTTTAAATTGTGAGTCCAGAGACACCAGACTCTACATTTCCATGTGCTCCCATTTGGAAATCCCACTAAAAGTGTGTTTAAGGCAACCCAATGTTAACCTATGGGAGACATAAGCCTTTCAGTAGTAAATAATATATTCAAGAGTAATTCACTACCAGGATATGTAAAACCTAAAGGTATATGTTCTACTTTTTAAATACACTGCTTCCTTGGGGCTACCTGGGGCTAGTAACGGCCTACCATACCGGTCCCCTACATGTAATTAAAAGGAAAGTTTGGGCCTGGGAAGTAGGTTTACATGCCTGGTCGAAATGGCAGTTTAAAATTGCACACACAGGCACTGAAATGACAGGACTGAATCATGTTTACAGGGCTACTGAGTGGGTGGTACAGTCTGTACTGCAGGCCCACTAGTAGCATTTAATTTACAGGACCTGGGCAAATATGGGCAAATATGAGTTCCAAGTAAAGTGCACTATAAGTAAATGAAATAAGCAAATTGCAGATACACCAGTGCTACCATGCTTAGAATACCGAGCTTATGCACTTTAGCACTGGTTAGCAGTGGTAAAGTGCCCAGTATCCTAAAGCCATCAAAATGAAGTCACCAAAACAGGAGGTCAGAGGCAAATATTTAGGTGAAACCACACCAAGGATGCCAGGGCTAACACTCTGCTATATTAATATCAGGGCACAAGTTCTAAAACATGAAATGAGGGGACTAACCAAGTATGCAAGTGAAATCAAAGCACGCAACATCAGTGTCTGACATTCTGTGTGGCTTTGCAGGATGTGACATTGCAAGTGGACTCACAGGATGTGACATCACAGGATGTGGCATCACAACTCTTGACATCACAGGAAGTGGCATGCTAAGAAGTGACATCAGACCTTAAGACCAAACACAAATGCTTAGCAGGTCTAACATGAGTATATATGAGCATGTTACAAGATTAAGCAAATGCGATTTTGTGTTGAGTTGAGCAAAAAAAATAATGCAACTCTGATGCAAAATCTGGACCTCAACCTACACATTTTTTTTTAAACTCTGCCACAAAGCAATGAGAAATGTGGCATCAAATCTATACTGCTCATTTTTTTCAAAGACTGCATTTTAAAATATCCTATAGGGTTAAGGCAACTGCTGTAGATATTTTTTGTGCGGCCTGAAAATCTCAGGGAATAATAATGGAAAGAAGACTCTGGAAGTTCATGTATTTGCTGCAGGGATCTCTGTGTTATCGAGTCCCAGTTTTGAATCAAAGTAGCTTAAAGGGTTAATATGTTTCATGCAAAGCACATCGTGTTATATGCAGACAAAAGATTTTTTTTGCTTGTAGCTTGGTAAGTAGGCTACTGATTTTAACACCAAGAAATCTTTGTTGCTTGTAGTTCCTAATTTGTATTCCTTCTACTATAGCATAGTGAGCTATGAAAGACATCTGACTACTACACATTGTAATCCTCACTGTCTTATGTAACACATCCTGCACAATAATTTACACACCTGCACAATTTATTATCAATGTATAATGTTTATGTGTGATGTAAAGTGCTTATACCCTGTATCTGGATGAGTATGACTATAATAGAAATAAAAAAATATTTAAATTGTTACTTGTGTAAATACTGTGACAAACCAGCACATCTGGCATTCTTATAGTGCATGCATATCTCTTATATACACAGGGACGTAGCAAAGTCAAAAGCATGCCTCTCTTAATACTTTTGAAGTAATAACAACGTGTGTGTCTTTGCATCCCATATATTGCCTTTGCATTTAGGCCTGAGGTTTTATATAGCTCCCAGCCAGGATACTCCAACAAAAGAAGTCCTAATGGCTCCTTAATTTTTGCGTTTGTGTTGGGCTCAACTGGAATTTATAATAACAATGTCCCCTCGCCGCTGACGTTTCTGCTCGTAATCAAAGCAGACAACGTGCAGGCCCTGCTGAATGTATCCTGGTGTCTGAAAATGACACCGGGAAGAGTCCAGCATATTTCTGTGGGGGTCAACGTCTTGGCACGGTAGACATCATCCAACCTGTGAAATTAGTGGGTAGTCGTGGACTACCAACGTGTAACCTTGACTCGTGACCTGATTAATACCCTGTAGCCAGAGACAGGAAGTGCAGAGCACTGAACCTGGGCATCAATGGCCCATCCAGAAGACAAACATTGTGCATAACCTATGTCTTTTCTAAGAGCCCATCCAGAAGCCTAATTTGTGACACTGTTCCCATGGGACGCAGTCCAGACTGAAGCATGCTATGTCCACCCACGTTCTGTTAAAGTCAACTCTACCACAACTTTCAGCACAGCACAGCCATCCATACTTGCCTTAAGCACTGGGCCCAGGTTTTGTCTGTGATCTACCAAAAAACAATAGGAAATCTTTCTTTGTGTATATTGCTTATCGCAAAGCTAACAAAAACCAATGGAAAAAAAACTTTCACAGTGGTGTCGTCGGATTCACGCATCACTTCACCATGTAGACCTCACACATCAACTCTATGGAGGCCTGTTGTACAGAAGTCACAGAATTCTCTAAAACAAACTCCTCTGCCTTGAAGACTCTGACAGTGAAGAGGAAATGTACCATACATATTAGTAACAGGTCCACCTCCAAAATTGAGGGATCTAAAATGTGAATGACAATTACAGCAAGTTATAGCTAGTTGTCCCTGCTCTTTAGATAATTTTGTGTATTCATTTCGGAAGAGTTGACTGACAGCTAATGCTATCTCCGTCAGACCTTATAAGAGCAAAAAAGAGTACATATATTGTGGATGAATGAGTAAGGTATTCATTTACACTCACAGCTGTGGCTCATGACAGTGATGCATTAGGGCCTTTAATATTAAGTACTTTGCTCATACAAGTATACTCCAGCTATTTTACCAACGCGGAAGGGATTAAAGCCATCTTACATTTAGGGCTCTCAGTTTTCCGGTATTTTTTTTACATTTCTGTTTTTATTTATCCATATCTATTTTTGCTAATGTTATCTGTATTTATCCCTATTTATTTTGGGTTTTCTGAAAAAGTGAAGTTGAAACTAGTATATTTCCATTTTTATGTAACCGATAAATGTGCATTCATGCGTGAACGCCTGATAGGTTTCAGTGATGTGAACACCTACAGATGATAATTCAGCACACTAATATGAAAACATAACATTTTAGTATCAAGGCTGTGCATATCTACTGCTGTTTAAGCCTCTTTACTAAAATTCCTTTTTTTTTTACCTCTTACCTGTCAGTCTGCACAGATATTGGCCTGAGAGTCATGACTGACAGCATTGAGAATCACTCAAAATAGATTCCCATTTCCGCTTTTATCCACATTTAAAAATAAATACAGGCAGGAAAAGAAATGGGGTTCTGTCTGTGTTTATCTGTAAAAATAAGTAAAAACTGAAAACGGAGCCTTACTGACACCCTACTCAGTTAATGGCAATGGTGCATAATATGGACTCTAGATAAACTAGCCATAATGCCTTTGAAAGGAGATTGAGCCACAAACAGGACTTCTTGCTATTACCCTAAATCATAGGTAATCTTACTCCTAATTCATCAATGGACGAAGGCATTAATATGAACTTTCTTTAACTGCAACATGGTTGAAATGTTTGACGCTGGGTGTATATTGCAAAGGGCATTTTTGCAGCACGTTGTGTGTTCACTTATCCTGATGTGTAGGCACTATATTCTAAACAGGAACTTGAAACATGCATTGAGAGAGAACAAGAGCAATATATTTTCTTGTTGTGGGATCTAAAATGACACACAAGAAAATGCAATTATAACATACAATTAGATATAATAGAGAGCAAAAGAAAAAGAAAAACACAATAAGGCAGAACAGAAATAACTTCATTACATGCAGATACTTATGATGGTGTCAGACATTGCAGAGAAAGAAGACAAAGCAATCTATTGTAAATCCAGTGAAAATAAAACAGAAGAAAAAGAGAATTTTAACAATTAATGATACAGCTAGACATTTTAAATAAAAGTACCCCACATTTTATCTAATTTCATTAATGATCCCACTCCTCTTATTTTAGCTAAAGCGGACTCCATGGTGTGAATTTCTTTGACCAAAGACCATCATTCCATAATATGGGGCGGGTTCGGGGAAATCCATACACGGGCGATAGTCAATTTAGCACATGACATTAAAATGGTTACTAGATCTTTCTGCGGGATATTAGGTGTTTGTATATCTAATAGTACCATTGGTGCAGTAAGAGGAGGGAATCTTACAATTTTTTGTTTCAGCACATTGTCCAAGCCTGACCAAAACTCAGTCAGAGCTGGACAGGAAAATAACATGTGCTCTAGATCAGCCGCTATTAGATCGAATTTAGGGCATTTAGACCTATCGCTTGGTCGGTTGTTTATGGACCATTTTGATATCCTTTCTGGTGTGTGATATAGAAAACATGTTGTTTTATATTGTTGTAGTCTTAGACTAGAGGATTGTACTAAGTTATTAATTATGCAGAGAGAAGCGGAAATCTTATTCGCAGTTATATTGGATCTAAAATTACTTCATTTTTAATTAACATAAATCACAATGAGGATGTGTAGGAATGGGTACACACAAATAGGGCACTGGTTTGTAAATGTGAAGTATTTGATTTACTTTTGAAGAATAACTTCATAAAATTTCGAGTAAACTGCTTCATCGATTCATGTGGTCCCACATAAAAAAACAGTAGACTTGGATAATAGTCTAGAAAATAATTTGCTGTTTCTTAATAAACCTGAAAAGACTTTGAAATATGTGTTTTAAAATTTGCAGAAATAAATTCTAAAGACAATACTTAATTGTATGCTTGTAACCTCTTTTTTTCCTTTTTTTCTGCTTACCCTACCAGGAAGTCGAGGTTTGTAGCCATTGTCCGCTTTTCTAAATTGTTCCAGTTGATATGTAAAATAAATAGACACACAATGATATATTTTGTTTTGTTTTCTGGGTGAAGATTGAAGTTTTTCCTGATCAAATTGGAAATAAATGAAGAAGATATAAAAAATCACTACTTTTTCTGATTGGATTTGATGGACTAAAAAAATTGTTTCTTTCAGCCTATCGAGCTCAGGATATATCATTGTGTGTCTATTTTACAATAGTGATTGGCTCCTCTTATCACATTGTTTGGTCTTTGTTGGGTGACTGAGACCTTATCCTTAGAGTTCGAACAAATATTGACTTATATTGACTTATACCTGTGTATCTTCCCAGCGCAATCTAAACTCATTCACCTGTTTCGCTTTGTATATGTAAAATAAATACTTACTAAGCCCAGCACTCACTCTAGGCTCAAAGATACTCATCTCTTTCTTTAAAATAATGACCCCACCTCACATTCTATTAAAGTGCCCTTTTTTCCTCCATTTAGGAGGAAAGATCATGCACAAGGACATGCATTATCCCTTCTCCATGGTAAAAATCATCTTAGTATTACATACACGTACCGTCATTCAGTCTAACAGCCTCACATCGTCTTCAAAAGTACCCCATCAAATCTGTCATGTCCTCTGCACAAGAGATGTCACCACACTTACTCAGTCTACAAGTCCTTCTAAAGACCACCCTTCTCTTGCTCTTCTCGCACATTGTCCCCTTCCATTTTCATACTTTCCATCAGCATTGCACGTTGAAATCGAGAGAGCAGCAGGAGTTTATTGTACTCCATTTGTCTCTCCATAAAGTGGGGATCAGGACTAGCAGTTCGGGTTGAACTTCCGTTTATTTGCAGAGTAATGGCTGATGTGTGGTGGGTGGTGGTTTCTCTCTGTAGCTTCAGCAGCAAAAACGAAGGACTCGAATGAGGACCGGAGCAATTATCTGTGGCTGAAATCAATGCAAGCCTTACAACAACTTTTGTTCTTCTCTTGAAATTTCCATGTGACCATTGGCAAATTACTTCTAGTCTACCATTAGCTGTAATATAGGTTCTGAACATTTCGTGAACTATTGTTGAGAGCAAGTCAGTTTATTCCAGTTGCATCTTGGAACTGTGTTATGTTTAATGTGTCCTCTTGCGTGCAGTTGGCACGTTGCATTAAGTTGCTTTTAAGTTGTATTGTTCTGCTTTATGTTATTATTTTGCAAACTGCAACAAAATAGCACTTTTGGCTTCATTATGCTAATATACATACGAATTGAGGTAGACAACGGTGGTTGTCTAACCGTTTCCTCGATGCTGCTGGTGGATGTGTAGCATGTGTGGTCAATGGGAGATTGTTTCATTCACTAACAGACTGAAAAGAGACATAGCTGCATCTGGTATTAGCTTCTTGAGTTTGGGGCAGTGGGAAAGGAGATCAGTGTGTTAAAATTGGAAACAGTCTCCACTCAGGGACATAATGCTTGAACCTTCTGCCCAGACACACATTAATTGTGTAGCATTTTATAGCACAGTGCTGTTGTCTCTCAGCACTGTAAATAGGATGTTACCTTACCTCTCCCTTTTTTTGCTGAAAAAGCATAATACAATGAGTCACATATGCCACCACGAAACATAACTAAGACTATATGTTGCTGGAATCTTGCAATTTGTTGGCCTGGATATCCAGTATGTTTTCCTACCTATTCTATGCACCCAAAGTAATTCTTAGGATAATCAGACTTCATATTAACATTAAACAAGAAATATTAACCACTGTTAATTACTGCTGAAATCAGTTGCGTTTTGCATAGCAACTATTCTTTGCTCCGTATCGGCAGGAACATGTCCTCACAAATAATAGCTGGGTGTAATGGGTATCCTGGATTCACAGCCTAGAGTATATGTTTCATTATTTATAACATCTGGGTGCAAGAGAGGTAAAAGTATTATAATAAATCAGACAGTAAGTGCTTCCTGCCCTCAAACTAACGTGCATGTTCTTTCCTTCAGGACGATTACTTCCGCACATGGGGACCGGGAAAACCCTCCGATCAAGGTAAGCCGACACACATTTGAAACTGTCTTTGATTTAAAGCTGAGCCAAAGTTTTGTTACTCTTCTAAAACACAAACTGGCACATGGGTACGAGAAAAACAACAATCTGTTTGATGTCGCTCTTCACCGAAAAGTTACACCTGCGCCTGTTATTCAGATTTCACACACCTCCCTCTGTAAACATTAACATTTTCCCTAGGGAAATACACATTTTTTCCTTATAACTTAAACACTGTAATTAAATATTCACACAATTGCATGCCAACCACAATTTGCACATGCATTCTTGCTGCATTTATTTTTTCTTATGTCCAGTCTATGGCTTCAATATAATACAAAACCCTTCTAATTTCTATCTGCTCCACAAATTTCCCTTGTACCAGACTTTTTTTCTTTTACTTGATTTTCACCTTTCAATGTATTGCTGTGCTTCACATCTCCTAACATCTTTTCACCTTCTTCAAATATTTTCGTTTGATCATCTTTCTTTACCTGTGACACTCTGACAACTCTATTCAAGTTCCATATATGATGATCTTCAGTTCTGATGGTATTTCTAAATAGTGGGATCACTTTTATGGGGTTGGATCTCACCAAATCTGTTTAGGCTAGTACATGTTGATATGCTGTACCTGTCCATCACTTTCTGCTCGTAGCCAGTGTAAGAAAGCTCTACATAGACACTTCACCATATATAAGTCCCAAAATCATTGGGCTTAGTTTTGCCACGTGCCTCCTCAGTAGATGTGCTTCTCATAATCCTCCTCTGGCATCTTTTCCCTACAAGTCCTGTTCTAAGTAACTCTTTTCCTTAAGATTAAATCTCTACCTAATATGAAAATTCCAAATGAAGTCAAGAAGCACAATGACATTAGTTTAGTCATGCCATGAAAAAGTAAAAGATAATCTTTTAGTTACAAAAAAGTATGGTGTATTCCTTATTGTAGAATGCCAGAAAATCAAACACAATCATATCGTGAGTTTTACATGCGTGTCGGTGCTTGCTATGTAGTGATTTCACATGTTTTCCCACATTTGACATCTTTGAACACAATCTGGTTCCTAATGGTATGGATCTTGGAACCTTGGCAATCATTAACTAACGTGTTTCACTCCATACAAAGTGTGTGAGCCTGGGGCTTGCTCAAGGCTAGAAAAATCAGTATAACAAAACCAGAGGAGGGAGGTAGAGCTAATCGTTGGATTTATGCTCCACTTGGTACTTAAGTAAACAGAGGAAATCCAACATTCAAAGGGAAGGGGGGACGGGAGAGTGATCAATGAGTATTGAAACACTCAGTGTTTGTAAAAATACCCCTCACACACCAAAAGGCCCCTTGGTGTCATGCTTCATCATCGGGGTCTTCGCACCCCTCTATCGGGATGCGGCGTGCTTCGACCTACGGCTACGCGGGAGCACTTAAGGTATTGGCTATGTGTGGTGTACAGTGTGTGGGGTATGTATTTAAGTGAGTAGGGGGTGTAGTGAAAAAAGTTAAAAAGTACCTGGCACTAGAGTGTTAAAGAAAAACAATTTTATTTTGAACTCTGGCTGGTACTGTTAAAAGAAAGTGCAGGGCGAGGTCAAGTCTGTTATATTAATGAACAGGACCTCTGATGTGCTTTGGTGTCAACATGTTTCGGAGGCAAGCTCCTTCTTCAGGACAGGGGCACAAACTCCCTTCCCTACTCACGTCTTCTATTATAAAAAATATGTATTTACAAAAAAGTGAAATTTTGTAGGAATAGGCTAAGGGTGCCTACAGCGGTCTGCTACAAGCTCAATGACCTGTAGAAAGACAAAAATAACACCTAATGGTTACCCATGTAGCGGGTAGTTCATGCAGGTGCAGTCACCTGGAACCTCACCATTTGCTTTTTAATAAGCCTGTTGAAAAAAGGGGACTCACAATACATACAACATAGAACACATAAAAACTAGGATTTACTGTAAGTTGTATTCATACTTGTGAAGCTTGGTTGTAGGCTTCATGAGCAAAATAGGAACGTCGGGGTGCTGCTCCAATGGCTATCTGTAGTGGAGAATG
Source organism: Lissotriton helveticus (assembly GCF_964261635.1). NCBI lineage: Eukaryota > Metazoa > Chordata > Amphibia > Caudata > Salamandridae > Lissotriton > Lissotriton helveticus. The sequence continues at coordinate 2,068,060,382 of NC_136059.1, read as the reverse complement.
ATGCAGCTTTTATAATTCAATCTCTCACACTTACTTATGTAGAAGAGTGCAGATGGTCATAGGATATTAGTTCCTCCGTGCTATACTCACAAGGTCAGGACGCTCTGATCGCCGCCTTACCCCTCACGCTGCTCCGCTGGTGTGGAGTCAGGTAATGGTCATGGTTATTTATACCCCGTTTTACTAATTGATCGGAAGCACAAGTGTTTCCATGTATGGGTATTCCGCTATCCAACCATACAGGGCATTCTTATGTAATAGACACGTTAGCACGGGATCAGCGTCTGCTTGTACAGGTGGTTGATTCTGAGCGTGCGCATCAGACTGCCGCTGTTCCTATGCGCACGCGTATTAGAGAATGATGTGTCTGTTCTTAGCGCATGCGCATTGTACACCCCCGCGTCAAGCTGAATGTCTTCAGCGCGCCTGTGTTAATTGTGTATCAATGTTACTAATGCGCAAGTGATGAAATAAAATGGATAAATAGCCACGGCTTAGTTTGGGGGAAAGAGTTATCGGCTTTGCACGGATGGTCTTCATATTTGATAAGTCACTCGACCTGGTCAGGTCGATCATTTGGAGTGAGCACTAATCAGTGTAACAGTCTAGATATTGCACAGCAAGGGTCTTCTTTTTGCATATTACTATCTACATTACGCTGACAGTTGAATCCATGGGACATCATCGTTAAGCCCATTTAGATAGGTACCCAATCGGAACACCCACCGTTGTTCCTTTTGGAAAAGACCCACATCAGAGGGTAATTGTTCAATGACAGTCCATTTTAAGTCGTTGACGCAGTGTTGGGTAGTCAAAAAATGCGTTGCCATTTTTGTTGTGCTTTTTTTACATCGCACATTACTTTTATGTTCGTTCATGCGTGTTTTGATGGCTCGTGTGGTCATTCCCACATACTCAAGGTTGCATGGGCACTTTATAAGGTAAATTACGTTTTTTGAGTTGCAATTCGTGAATCTCCTTTGTTCCCATGTGGAGCCATTACTAAAGTTGAGTCTGGTGCTTTTTTCTGTCAAATGACAACTGCTGCAGTTACCGCATGGAAAATGACCCTGGACGCCTATAGATGGTTGTAAGGTCACAGTCGTTGGTTTTGGTGTGGTGTGTACCAGTATGTCTCTGAGGTTGCGTCCCCTGCGATGTGCAAACATTGGTTTTTCCAGATCTAACTCGCCACTTGTTAATATTCGCCAATGTTTGTTAACAATTTTAGACACTTCGTTTAACATTGTGTTGAACGTTGTTACACAGATCGGTCGTTTGTTTTCTGTGGACTCCTTAGTTCGTTCCTCCAACAGTGCTTCTCTGTTATTGTTTTTCGCCCTCTTTAATGCTTTGTCGATAATTCTGTTGGGATACTCTCGTTGTTTGAGTTTTTCTTTCAGGTCGTTCGCCTGCCTCTTAAATTGGGACATATCTGTGCAGTTGCGCCTTAGGCGTAAAAACTGTCCATATGGCAGATTTTCCCGGAGGTGTCGAGGGTGAAAACTGTCATACCTCAGTAGACAGAATCCTGACTGCAGTAAACCCCTTTGAGGGACTCAACAACCCTGAAACCGGCCCAAATATTGATGACTGGAACGAATTGGTGAAACTAAGACGCAGAGAGATAAACGGTTGAGGGGGGGGTCCGAGGGGAAAAAATTATTATAGACCTACTGGTACCTAGTCCCCCAACTAGACACTAAAACACACGGAAGGTACAGAAGGTCTCAGAAATACAGAGGGAGAGAAAAGAAAATAGCAAATCTCTCTATTGGGACCTAATAGTGTCCTCTTTACATGCCCAGAATACACAGTTAATCTGGAAACAACCAAGAAAACAAAAACAAGAGAAGATGCACAAGGAGAGGAAAAAGATACCCATCAGCCCACTCATAAGTGGAATCTCGTCATCTGGGTATATGTTGGTAAATGGTGTCCTCTAGGGTCTGCCTTGGAAACAATCCATAGGACTGCCTAGTGATGGACCCAGAACATTTCACCAACAGATGACAGTATATGAGCGGGAGGGGTTGAGGTTGCAGTGCTCAAAGAAAAAGAAGAAGAAAAGGAAAATAATCCAAGTGATTCTAAAAATACCTACGATGATGTCATAAAATACTTTATTAGGGCTGACCATCAAAGTGGTATGGTTAAAAACAGTATGCTGATAGCATGTAAGGAATTGCTACCCACCAATGTTGTTATTCGGTCAACATGTTTCAGCCTCAAGGGCTTTCGTCAGGACCTATGGTGCTACTGCAACACTTACTTAAGTGATGTGAAAGTGGGATCTACATCTGCTTTCCAAACTGAAAAGAGTGTATCTTCTCCTGCATAGACACAATACAAAAGACAGAAACAGAGACATGGACAAATTATGTCAACAAAAATAAAGTGCACAGACTGCAAACTCTCGTTTCTATGGTCTTTATAATATGGCTATGAACACTTGAAAGACACTCACCCTTATTGTGGGGAGAGAAAACCTCGCCTCACCTGGCCACTGCTCAGGAAGAAAGGGAGGCCACGCACTGGAAATAAACAGAACACTTAGAAAGTTATAACCAGTGGTAGTAGAAACACAATCTACAAACAAGAAAAACTGGATTCAAAACACATAAATCAGAGACACACATGGTGACACAATGGCCAGACTGGTTTCCTCTTGCATCAGGAAAGTATACCACAAAGCCTCACTGACTGCACTGCTTGCACAAACCTGTAGACCTATAAAGTACAAAGGCCCAGGTAGCCAGCCGCAGTCACTGGGAGTAGAGGCGCCTACTCCTGTGCTTTCCACCTAGTACTCAAAGACCAAAGACCAAAGCAATAATGCTATTGACTGTACCACCACCACTGACCTCTCCGTCGTTGCCTCGGAGTGAAAACTGAGCCGAGGGGGAGGCGACGACTGATGGTCACACGCGATGTTAAATACACTGCAGTGGACCTGAAAGGAAACTCCTTTGTTTCAAAATTTGATTGGCTCATGTGTAGGCCAATGGGAATCGGCTCACAGGCAGCCAACCGTGACCTACACTGATAAGCCTGCAGTGGACCTGAAAGGAAATTCCTTTGTTTCAAAATTTGATTGGCTCATGTGTAGGCCAATGGGAATCGGCTCACAGGCAGCCAACCGTGACCTACACTGATAAGCCTGCAGTGGACCTGAAAGGAAACTCCTTTGTTTCAAAATTTGATTGGCTCATGTGTAGGCCAATGGGAATCGGCTCACAGGCAGCCAACCGTGACCTACACTGATAAGCCTGCAGTGGACCTGAAAGGAAACTCCTTTGTTTCAAAATTTGATTGGCTCATGTGTAGGCCAATGGGAATCGGCTCACAGGCAGCCAACCGTGACCTACACTGATAAGCCTGCAGTGGACCTGAAAGGAAACTCCTTTGTTTCAAAATGTGATTGGCTCATGTGTAGGCCAATGGGAATCGGCTCACAGGCAGCCAAACGTGACCTACACTGATAAGCCTGCAGTGGACCTGAAAGGAAACTCCTTTGTTTCAAAATTTGATTGGCTCATGTGTAGGCCAATGGGAATCGGCTCACAGGCAGCCAACCGTGACCAACACTGATAAGCCTCAGCCACATTAACAGGCCGACCGTGAGACATACCTCACGCGCATATGCGCACCAGTCAAATCGTAAGGCAGTAAGATGGTGTGTTGTATTCTATCCAAAGAAGAGCCATAAGAAGAGCTAGGTGTGTTTATTTATTTATACTGCTAGAGGGCAATGTTTAGAGGTCGCGCGCTAATTTAGCCGTTTGCCAACTTCCAGTCGGATAGTACCAGGGGCTTAAACTGATATAGACACTGGCTACATATATTCAATATATATAGAACATGAGAAGGGGAACCCTACCCAGCGAGGGTGTTAGAGCTCAGTGGAGGTAACCCTTATGCCAAAGGCTGTTAGCACAAGGACTCTGTGTTCGGAAAAACAATCTGCACAATCACAGCTGCATCCAAGGAATGTCATCATTCAATCCTTCTGTGTCACTATGAAGTTTGAAAACCCACTTCTGTTCTTTCCTCAATAGGAAAAGTGAAACATCCGTGACGTGACTAGGTATGTAAGGTTGTTCTAGAACCAACCATCTCAGTTCATCTGGACTATGTCTCTTGTCCAAGAAGTGAGTGGTGAGCCGTGTTGCCTGTTTTCTGTGTCTCATAGTGCTCATATGTTCCTGCACACGCAATTTGATTTTTCTTGCGGTCATGCCGATATACCTTAGTCCACAGGGGCAGGTAATCTGGTATATCACTTTCTCACTGTTGCAATTAGTGTGGTGTTTCAATTGCCATGGTCGCGAGGTCCCAATGTCCACTTCAAGTGTTTTGCTGGTCAGTGGGCATACTGAGCAATTCCCGCAGGGATGATGTCCTCGTACCGGGGGCAGACCCCATAGAGTTTGCGGGGGTTCACATACTTCTTGCCGAGGTCGTGTATGCACAAGAGAGTCTCTCAAGTTGTTCCCTCTTTTAAAAGAAAAGAGTGGAAGGGGAATGGTCTCACCGGAACTGTTCAGAATGCGCCACCTTTTCCTGATCATCTTTTGGATTTTAGAAGATGATGTGTTGTACGTTGTCACGCACACCAATCTGTCTAGTGGTGGTTTGACAACTGGAGGCTCAAGCAGCGCTTCGCGATGGTTATTCGCAGCGCGTTTCATTGAAGTCCGGGCAAGGTTATTCGGATAGCGTCTCACTTTCAACTTCATGGAGAGATCTTTCGCTTTTCGGCGGAAGTCTGGAATGTTTGAACAATTCCTCCGGACCCTCAAGAACTGTCCAAAGGGGAGGTTCTCACGGAGGGACCGGGGGTGATGGCTATCGAATCTCAGCAGGGAGTTCCGAGCCATGGGTTTCCGATACAAGGAGCTCGCCAAATGGCCATCTTCTGGAAAGATGACAAGATCCAAGAAGGGGAGCTCTGTTCTACTATGCTCAAGGGTAAACCTCAAAAAAGCATTCTGACCATTCAGCCACTCTTGAAACAACAAGAGGGAAGGTACATCGCCACGCCAGACGACAAGAATGTCGTCGATGTACCGCTTCCACATCATCAATTGATGATGATGAGGGTTGTTGGTGCTCAACACGTGGTGGGTCTCAAACTGGTGGACATACAAATTAGCCAGGCTGGGGGCAAATTTGCTGCCCATTGATGTCCCCGAGGTTTGTAAATACAGGGAATCCTCAAAGGCAAAAAAATTCTCGGTCATAGCAATCCGAGCTAATTCCATGACAAAGTGAGTGGGAGTTGTCAAGGTAGAAGGGAAAGCCTCTAAAGGTTCTTGTACAGTTTGTAGTGTATCCATTTGAAGAATACAAGTGTACAAAGATTCGACATCAAAACTAGCTAAAATGTCAGTATTAATGTCGAAGGTCACCTCAGGTAGAATGCGCAGGACATCTTTAGTGTCCTGAAGGTAGGTCGGCATTGTCTTAACAATGGGACTTAAAAAGATGTCAACAAAGGAGGACAGAGGTTCGAGCAAAGATCCAATGCCCAAAATGATCGGACGGCCCGGAGGGGGTCTCGCAGGCTTATGAATCTTTGGGAGGATGTAAAAGTAGGGAGTGATGGGACACTTGGTGACTAAAAAGATTGCCTCTTTCGGAGTAATCCAGCCTTCTGCGCTGGCTTCCTCTACCAGATGTTTGATCTCATTAGTTAGTCTTGGCGTGGGATTTTCAGCAAGGAGGGTGTAGGACTGTGCATTGCCTAGTTGTCTCAGGCATTCAGCTCGGTAGTCAGTAGTGTTGAGAATGACTATGGCACCCCCCTTGTCCGCTGGTTTAATCACTATCCCCGTGTCTTTCGAGAGAGTGTCCAGGGCTGATCTGTCTCTTTTTGATATATTCTGGTAGTTCCCCTCTTTGGAAAAGTCCATAGATTTGAGGTCTTGTAGTATTGCAGCCTCAAAAGTGCCAACTTTAGATGGTACTTGTTGCAACAGGGGCATGAAAGTGGATCTAACTTTAAGACCTGTGTTTGTATCTTCAGTCGGGGTATCTGTTTCTTTGTTTTTGAAGAATGAGTGCAGCCTGATGGTTCTGAAAAATCGTTCGATCTCCCCTCTTATCAAAAAGGGTTCCCCACTGTTGGTCGGGACAAACCCTAGGCCTCTGTTTAGAACATCCTGTTCAGTAGGAGTGATCACTCGACTACTTAGGTTCACTACCAAGTCTTCATCCTCTTGTGACTCGCTCATTGCCCTTGTTTGTTGTGTGTTGTTGTCGAGTCCTGGTTGTCTGACCACTGAACTTGGTTTTGGCCTCTCCGCCTGCCTCTGTTCCAACCTCGGCCCTGTCCTAAAAAAGCCTGGTTTTCAAAATACTGAGGCTGCATCGGGTAATGAGACTAAGACGCAACCAGATAAAGGCAGCTCTACACGGCCTGATAATGACTGAATACCTGAGGAATAAAATGGGACCACCAGGCTTGATCGTAAAAAATGAACCTTTTATTTTCCAGACAGACATGCAGTTCAAGAAGGAGTGGTCATTAATCTCATGGCACTGTACCAGGGACTGGTTGGTCCTAATTATAAAAACAGCAACCAGAATCACACAGGAGCTAAAGATTGATATTGGTAAGATCGAGGTAAAACTAAACACGTATATGTCAACTGAGGACCTTAAAATCAGACTAGATGAGCTCAAGCAACAAATGACAGAATTTGAATTTACTTTGAAGCAGAGCAAACTCAATAAATTGAGCAAAGATAAAGACAAATTCACACCAGAAGGAACCTATCCATACACCAAGGCCGACTATGTATCCACGAGAAATGATACAGACAGTGATGGGTCAGACAATAGTTCCGCCAGCTCAAATTCCAGCGGTGGTAGAAGAAACCGCCCGAATAGAGGAGGATGGAGGCAAAGGAGACAACAGTTCCCAAGACAACGAGGGTTGAGAGGATACCCACCCCAGTTTCCACAATACATGGGACCAACACCATTCCAGCCATTCCAGTTCAACCACCCTACGGATGCCCAGGGATTTCCGCAATGGAACCAAGACTTTAATGGAGGTTTCTATGGTCCACAACCTTTTTTAGGCTCCCGACCAGGGACACGGGGAAAGAACCGGAAAGGCAACAATGTCACATGGGAGGAGACAGACCAAGGGAACCCTCGGCAAACCAGGAGCATGACAGGCTCCTTGCCCAACCAAGCATCAACCAGCAACCAGAGAGGGACTTAGTGGTGAATTTAACTTCCAAACCTCTGACGAGAATCCAACAACAGGTATTGAATAAAGGCTTGGGATTCGTACCAACGCAGAGACCAGACATCTTCAAGGTGAACCTTGAAATGAAGGAATTTGTACGCAAACTGAAACTGCAGGCTTTCTTTGTAGACAAACCCACACAAGCCTTGACAACAGACACAGGTCTGAGACCTAAATCTACTTTCACGCCTCCTGACCCAGTACTCCCTATTGAATTACTAGCTTTTGAAAAGGCGGTCATGACAGAGGTCAACAAATTGGATGTGTCCTCCACACGCACTTTCCATAATACAACTAAGGAAGAACAACTTGCCTTGAAAACCCTATCTGGAGATACAAGCATAGTTATAAAACCAGCAGATAAGGGGGGAGCCATAGTTTTACAATCAACTGAAGATTACGATAACGAGTGTCTGAGGCTCCTGTCGGATAGACGCAACTACATGGTCCTACAACAGGATCCCACAGAAAACCTCAGGACTAGAATCGGGGGAATGATTGAGGAAGGTCTAACACATGACTGGTTGAGCAAAAAGGAAGGAGAATTCCTGGAGCAGAAAAAACCACGCATTCCATATTTCTACAGTATTCCTAAGATCCACAAGGATCTCAACCACCCCCCGGGACGACCGATAGTCTCAGGCATTGGCTCAATTTTAGAACCACTGTCGAAATTCGCTGATGCCTTTCTGAGACCTTTAGTACAATCTACAAACACCTATCTAAAGGACACGAAGGCCGTTCTACAACTACTGCAAGAAACAACATTTGACCCAAAAACCCAACTTCTGATGTCCCTTGATGTGGAAAGCCTCTACACCAGCCTTCCCCATGATGAAACATTGGTGATTATTGAGGAGGTGCTTTTTTCCACACCATGGAAATATCAAACACCACGAGGATTGGTTCTGGAATGCATTTCTCTGGCTTTACAAAAGAACTTTTTTCAGTACAAAAGCACGATTTATCAACAATGCCATGGGACCAGCATGGGAAGCACCTTTGCTCCGAGCCTGGCAGGACTCTACGTGCACCATCTTGAGACAAACAGGATTCTCCATGATCAGAATCCATACAGGTCGAATATAAAATGCTGGAAGAGGTATATTGACGACATCCTGGTTATCTGGGAAGGCGATCGCCTATCAGCTGAGAATTTTCAGGAATGGTTGAACAACCAAAATGCTTTCCTAAAATTCACGAGCACCATTTCAGATCAAACATTGGTGTTCCTGGACCTCAACATTTACGCAGATGCAGGGGTGTTAAAAACAACCACTCATTTTAAACCAACCTCTAGGAATTGTCTACTGAGGTATGACAGTTTTCACCCTCGACACCTCCGGGAAAATCTGCCATATGGACAGTTTTTACGCCTAATGCGCAACTGCACAGATATGTCCCAATTTAAGAGGCAGGCGAACGACCTGAAAGAAAAACTCAAACAACGAGAGTATCCCAACAGAATTATCGACAAAGCATTAAAGAGGGCGAAAAACAATAACAGAGAAGCACTGTTGGAGGAACGAACTAAGGAGTCCACAGAAAACAAACGACCGATCTGTGTAACAACGTTCAACACAATGTCAAACGAAGTGTCTAAAATTGTTAACAAACATTGGCGAATATTAACAAGTGGCGAGTTAGATCTGGAAAAACCAATGTTTGCACATCGCAGGGGACGCAACCTCAGAGACATACTGGTACACACCAGACCAAAACCAACGACTGTGACCTTACAACCATCTATAGGCGTCCAGGGTCATTTTCCATGCGGTAACTGCAGCAGTTGTCATTTGACAGAAAAAAGCACCAGACTCAACTTTAGTAATGGCTCCACATGGGAACAAAGGAGATTCACGAATTGCAACTCAAAAAACGTAATTTACCTTATAAAGTGCCCATGGAACCTTGAGTATGTGGGAATGACCACACGAGCCATCAAAACACGCATGAACGAACATAAAAGTAATGTGCGATGTAAAAAAAGCACAACAAAAATGGCAACGCATTTTTTGACTACCCAACACTGCGTCAACGACTTAAAATGGACTGTCATTGAACAATTACCCTCTGATGTGGGTCTTTTCCAAAAGGAACAACGGTGGGTGTTCCGATTGGGTACCTATCTAAATGGGCTTAACGATGATGTCCCATGGATTCAACTGTCAGCGTAATGTAGATAGTAATATGCAAAAAGAAGACCCTTGCTGTGCAATATCTAGACTGTTACACTGATTAGTGCTCACTCCAAATGATCGACCTGACCAGGTCGAGTGACTTATCAAATATGAAGACCATCCGTGCAAAGCCGATAACTCCTTCCCCCAAACTAAGCCGTGGCTATTTATCCATTTTAATTCATCACGTGCGCATTAGTAACATTGATACACAATTAACACACGCGCGCTGAAGACATTCAGCTTGACGCGCGGGTGTACAATGCGCATGCGCTAAGAACAGACACATCATTCTCTAATACGCGTGCGCATAGGAACAGCGGCAGTCTGATGCGCACGCTCAGAATCAACCACCTGTACAAGCAGACGCTGATCCCGTGCTAACGTGTCTATTACATACGAATGCCCTGTATGGTTGGATAGCGGAATACCCATACATGGAAACACTTGTGCTTCCGATCAATTAGTAAAACGGGGTATAAATAACCATGACCATTACCTGACTCCACACCAGCGGAGCAGCGTGAGGGGTAAGGCGGCGATCAGAGCGTCCTGACCTTGTGAGTATAGCACGGAGGAACTAATATCCTATGACCATCTGCACTCTTCTACATAAGTAAGTGTGAGAGATTGAATTATAAAAGCTGCATCATTCTCCACTACAGATAGCCATTGGAGCAGCACCCCGACGTTCCTATTTTGCTCATGAAGCCTACAACCAAGCTTCACAAGTATGAATACAACTTACAGTAAATCCTAGTTTTTATGTGTTCTATGTTGTATGTATTGTGAGTCCCCTTTTTTCAACAGGCTTATTAAAAAGCAAATGGTGAGGTTCCAGGTGACTGCACCTGCATGAACTACCCGCTACATGGGTAACCATTAGGTGTTATTTTTGTCTTTCTACAGGTCATTGAGCTTGTAGCAGACCGCTGTAGGCACCCTTAGCCTATTCCTACAAAATTTCACTTTTTTGTAAATACATATTTTTTATAATAGAAGACGTGAGTAGGGAAGGGAGTTTGTGCCCCTGTCCTGAAGAAGGAGCTTGCCTCCGAAACATGTTGACACCAAAGCACATCAGAGGTCCTGTTCATTAATATAACAGACTTGACCTCGCCCTGCACTTTCTTTTAACAGTACCAGCCAGAGTTCAAAATAAAATTGTTTTTCTTTAACACTCTAGTGCCAGGTACTTTTTAACTTTTTTCACTACACCCCCTACTCACTTAAATACATACCCCACACACTGTACACCACACATAGCCAATACCTTAAGTGCTCCCGCATAGCCGTAGGTCGAAGCACGCCGCATCCCGATAGAGGGGTGCGAAGACCCCGATGATGAAGCATGACACCAAGGGGCCTTTTGGTGTGTGAGGGGTATTTTTACAAACACTGAGTGTTTCAATACTCATTGATCACTCTCCCGTCCCCCCTTCCCTTTGAATGTTGGATTTCCTCTGTTTACTTAGAAAAATCAGTATACATTTTTATTAAACAACTGCATTACCAATATACAGTTTATATTTCGTCCTTTCGGAAAATAGTCATGCTCTTTTACAGGAAAAAGAGAGTCATGCTCCTGGAGGTTTTTTCTTAGTTTGTGAGATGTGCTTAAAAACAAGAAAGGACAAGGGAAGAAAAAGAGCATTTTTGTGGTTGAGACAAGATCCCCTGCCCATTTAGTCAGGGTACTAGCTAGCCAGTTGTACTGCAAAGCCCCCCCCCCCTTGGCAAAAGTGGCTAGAAACTTAGGGGTTCTTATTGATGCAAATCTATCCGTTAAACCCTAGATATCAGCAGTGGTCAGAACTGCATGCTGGATACTGAAGATGCATACGACATTTCTTAAATTTCTAGCATGGGAAGCCAAGAAAACAGTGGTTCAGGTACTGATCCTTTCTAGACTTGATTATGTCAACAAATTGTACATTGGTATCATAGATTACCTCATGCAGAGGCTACAAAAGGTACAAAACATGGCAGTCTGCCTTCTGTTCAACCTCCCAAAATATTCCTCAATCTCCAGGTATCACAACCAGCTTCACTGGCTCCCTATTAAGGAAATAGTTATTTTTAAAGCATTTACAGTGCTGCACTCAGCATTCTATAAAACAGGGTGAAACATTTACATGACAGGATGACCCAATATTGCCCTAATAAAAACCTTTGGTCAGAGTCGACCCATCTACTGGCCATCCCTTGTACCAAATGAAATAAAGAAAGGGGCGGATATGTCTGTTCTGTTCTGGTAGCCAAACATTGGAGTGAACTCCCCTTAGATGTATCCAAGCTTTTCAATAAATAACTGAAAACGTATCTGTTCAAGGTTAAAAGGGGTTGGGAACCCCCCTGGGGGGCTTTTGCCTTAGTGTCACTCTAGTAGTAACCGAGCGTTTTACAAATCCCATCATTCATTTATTCTAGACCCGCAGCAGCTGATATATGTATATATATTCTTCCTTATAGCAAGGGAGAAAAAGTGTGCATTTTAAATCTGTGCTGTAATTAGAAAAGTTAACGTCAGTAAACGACATATGAGTAGTAAGGAAAAGACCATTGAGGCAAAGTTTTTTTTTGCTAGCACAAGGTAAGGTCCATGCCTTTCTTTCAAACTTTCTATAAAGTAATCACAGATAGGTTACGAATAAAGGTTGACACTGGCACGTAGTGTATTGTTTCATATACATAATTATTTACCTTCTGGCAAGGTTGTTGATGCAAGAAACAAGTCCATATAATGTCTTTCAATTATAAATCTGTGAAGAAAGAGAAGTATAAGGAACTAAATGGAATTTCTAGTTTTAAGATCAAACCCACTTTGACAAGTTAGTATATTTTCAAGGCTCCCATGCCTCTGAATGTACATTAGTTGATCCATGATAAACCATTTGTTGCATTTCCAAATACTGTCTTGTAACCTTTATCCTGCGCCAGTGGGCTTATACATACTATGCAAATATCATGAAATGATTCCTCACTCAGGCCCTACTGGGCCCACATATGGTTTATCATTTATGTTAACCATGATGTGGTTCTGGTAGCACAGTGCCTTTAATACATGCAATATGTAACAAGGGAAACCAATTGGGAAAATTGTTAAGGATTTTTTACGGAGTTCTTTGATTTAAAAGGCAGTCTAACAATGCGAGCAGGTACCTCCCTCAAGGATCCATGTTTGCAAATTCAGAGGAATGGGCAGTGTAACTTGGGACACTCCCATTGAGTGCAACATGAGAGGCATTGTTCCGCACAGGACTTGACAATTATGGAATTGATACCATTGTAGAAAGATTTGAATTAATTGTGACTATAAACATTGCTGATCATATGGAATTGTATGTTGAATAACGTTATAGAAACCAGTGTGTTAAAATGGCTGAAACATTTAATATGAACATGCGCCGACAGGAGAGTCTGTCATTTATGTTGAATGGATAAGGAATCACATGGTCTATTAAATGTACATAGGAGGAAACGTAACCTGACCCATGTTTTGCTGCAATTTTTGTTTAATAAAACATGCTTTAATCGCATATGAGTGCCAGCCTGTCTCCCTTTTTTTGTTGAGTGGACGTGAGATACAGGAGAACCGGACTGTTGGATATTTAGGGGTTTACTACCCCTCAGCACACTCTCCACATCAAATATGCTTGGGGAACCAGCGGCATCACTGTTTGGGTATATACCAGTATATATATATATATATGTGAAACAATGGCCCAGAAGCATTGAGGACGCACTCCCAGTGGGTGAAATCTTACGCTTTATTAAAAGGACACCAGCAGCTTCAGTCCGGTATTTGGATCCATTTCTTTTGGATCCATTTCTTTGTTCTCTTCCTGACGCGTTTTGAGGCTTCAGCCTCTTAATCATAGGAAACTTGGGAACTGCACGGAGAGACTCTTGATGCTTTGCTTAGTTGCATACTTTTAAACCCTCAGTGGGCGGTGTCATTAGTCTTGCATCTCGGGACTTGTAGTTCATTCAAGCCAAATTTTTATCTTTTAGTAAGTTACGTCTTATTCCCAAAAGTTGCAGTGTATTCTTTACCCCTCGTGGGCCCCCAGAGTGAGTTGCTGGCAATTAAAGTCCCATCTCCTGAGCTGAAAAAAGGCTTGGACGTAGTTCCAACCACAGCTTCGCTATTCACTTCTCAGCGATGGTGCCGCCCTCCACGGCAGGACTACCGTGTAAGTTTATGTGAAACAATGGCCCAGAAGCATTGAGGACGCACTCCCAGTCGGTGAAATCTTACGATTTATTAAAAGGACACCAGCAGCTTCAGTCTGGTATTTGGTTCCATTTCTTTGTTCTCTTCCTGACGTGTTTCGAGGCTTCAGCCTCTTAATCATAGGAAACTTGGGAACTGCACAGAGTTTTCTGACTCTGGGCACCATACCACTGCTGATCAGTGCTAAAGTGCATGGGCTCTCTCTTGTAGACTTTGAAAGAATGATCTACACCTGTTTAGCATATTTAATTTACCTGTATGTTCCTTGTACAGTGATATCCCATATACCCAAAGCCTGCAAATGAAATGCTACTAGTGAGCCTGCAATGCTGTTTGCACCACCAAAGTAGCCCTTCAAACCTGTCTCAGGCCTCTTCAGGACCTGCCTGCACAGTTTATTGCTGCAGTGACATTGCATTTAAAGTGGCTGCCATGTCTGAAACTCCCCTTTTACTACATAAAGGTCACCCCTAAGGTAGGCCCTAGGTAGCACTATGGGCAGGGTGCTGTGTAGGTAAAATGTAGGATATATGTCGTGTGGCATGTCTTGGTAGTGATACACAGCCTATCTGGCTTCTCACTGCTGTGAGGCTGCTCCTCTCATAGGTTTGCATTGGGGATTTCCTGATATGTGCTTCAGTTGTAATTTCTGATATGAAAGTGGAAGTGTGACCATGTTTGGTATGTTTGGAATACTAGTGATAAATCCTGCTTATTGGTGAAAGCGGATTTGTCATTACTAGTTTAGAAATGCCACTTTTATAAGTGGGCATTTCTGTGTGCTTATGAGTCTTTGTATCCTGCATGGGTGTGTATTCGCCATCTGGTTTAGACTGACAGGAGAGAGGGGATGAACATTTACTCTAGACAGGCACAAGGGGGGTTGAGATGTGTCCTGCCTTTCCTGTGTGACTCAGCCCTGGTCTGAATAGACCTTGGTTGCATTTGGAGTGGTGGGAGTTTACCTTCCACCTGAATACACCTGGTCTGCATTTGGATTGGTGGGTAGAGTTGCCCCTGCACCTGAATAGGGATGTGCCTGCCTTATACAAAGCTGTCCCTGCCCCCCCTGCGGTGTGTCTGGAGTCAGGGCTTGGAATTGAATGGGGGTGTTGTGCTTCTGAAAAGTGTTTGAAGTGCCCCCAGAACAAATAATGTTGTAGTATACATACAGGGGCTGTGACCCCATGATTGAGCACACTGTATGGGACTTGTAACCAGACTCTGCTGGCTCTTCAGACTAAACTTTGCCAGAGGAACTGTTATGCTGCCAGGAGGAACTGCCATTGAACTCCTCTTGTCTGTTGTGCTGACCTGTGGGCTGCTAGGCTGTAAGAAGCTAATGTTGAGTTTAGTGCAGAACATCTATACTAAACAGGATATATTTAGATTTACAATATTTTTGCAGTTGATATTGTAGCTACGTTATTTTTGTCGCAGAATATTTAAGACTCAGTATACTGGCAGTAGATACTCTCGATGTATTGCGATGTGTAATTTGGTAATAACCATAACCTAGGCTGTACTTGCAACCCATGTGATAACTTGTGTAGCTTCAGTTATAACAAAAATATGCTGTTCAGGTCACTTGAGCAAAAGATAAGAAGGGAGAGTACATGTCCATTTAATATTTCACTCTTACAGGCATGAATTTGTCCTTTCATAGATGTACTGTCTATAAAGTCTATAAAGGCCTAGGCCATCCGATAAAAACAAGCTTTTACAATGTCACCAGGTTTGGCCAATCAAAGCATGTACTTCTGACTCCTAACTTGTGGGAGGAGCCAAAGCCCCTATATAATTATGCTCACATAATTGTCTGGTGGCGGCTACGCTGTCAACACGGACCATAAAAAGGATGTAATTATCATGGTTAATGCTGATGTAACAAATGTCTTCTACTAACTCTTCCCTGTGGATGGAGTTGTTTCAAATTAGGGCCACCAGTAAACAGCCAAACAAACACGCGAATGAGCACTTCTGATTGCCTAGAATTACTCCAAGGTCCCTTGTACTTCTGCAACTCTTATATCCGCTACAAATCACGTTTACTCGAGAAAGTACAATGATAAAAAAAATGATATGTCCGTGCAATTGCTTCAAACGTTAAACACCCTGGCACAACCGGGGCTCCCCGAATACTGACCTGGTAGCTGTTTTCAGGTGACTGGTTTTATTATAGTAACTGTACAATTCAAATCCATGCCGCCTTGCTACTTTAGACAACGACAAATACACTTCAGGCAATACAGATAGCACTGCTCGGAGCACTTTTGCTGGTGAATTAGCTTCCCATAGTGTTGTCACATCATGCGAGCAATAACAGGTTTTTTAAGTTATCCCTGCAAGCAGCAAAAGTAAATGATAATGAAAAGGTAACTTGTTATTTCACGTGCAGAGGTGTGTACTGCAGTTTTGGGAAGCACACCAAATAATAGGTGATGGGTTTTTGTTCATATAATATATCGTGTTCTTTCAGAGATATAGCGCTTCCTAAATGATTAGTTTTGAACAACTTCTGCCTGAGAAAATCTTTTTCCTGTCAGAGAATATTGTAAATGTTTCTGTATATTTATTAAGTTGTGGACATGACCATTCTTTTACACCTTGTCGGATGCACGGCTTAAATACTGCCACTACCTTACAATTCTGCCTTGCAGGAGAGTATGGCCCTGGGCTATGCTCCTCCATTAGAAGTGTATAGGTATGATCACGGGTAAGACAGAGGAGGTGGCACCAGGGAAAGTAGCTTTGAGGTTTTTTGTCTAACTGTAATGTGAAGGTAGCCCTACCCAGGTGTGTGGTGGGGAAAGAATGATCACGAGATTCCCTTGCTGTCCCCACACTAGGATGACGTACTGGGATGTCTCTTTCATTTCCATTACAGCCCACATGCACCCTGAAGATGTATTCAATCTGCAAGATTATATATAGATTCTCCCATGGAGATCTTCTTGTCAACATGTTTCGAATGACTTGATGGAGTAAATTAGCATTTGGATCAATGATACACGAATCCTAGTTATAGTAGAAATAGGGTTTCTGAAAGAAATGTTGATGATGCACAATGAAATGGCACGTGCTCCCCATACTAAAGTTCTACTCTGTAACCAATTGCCATTTTATTGTGCATTTGTTGACTGTGTAAAGGCATTTCATTGTGTAGTTCAAACTCTGCTGTAGAATAAATTGTTAACTCTGGGATTACATTCCCAGATAGTTTTCATATTTTGGGCCTTGTTACAAATGCACTAATGAGAAGGAGTTAATTTTACATCCTTGGATATAACATATCTAGAGTCCGGTTGAACCTAAGAATCAAGAATGAAAGGGATTCTGGACTGAACCATTAAAATCTATTAGGACATGAGCAATTATTGGAGCAATCAGTAATTGTAGTTTCCACTGTACCAGTAATACCTTATTCTCCCCACAATATCCCCCTGATATTACGGCTTTTAAAAGCAGCCACGATATCTGAGACAAACAGGACATATCTGAGGCGTTTCCTCTAACCACAATAGTCCAAATGGGCCCAGTATCTCTATGGCATTCATAATGAGGCCATTGGCATCATTCATTTGCCCTTCTGGGCAAATATAGGCCATACATCTGAAACAGTTTCCCAGATGAGCGTTCAGGCAATGAGGATTTAGCCCAAACAAGTGGTAACAGTGACGGTCTATTTAGGGAACAACTGGGGGAAAAAGACACATTTAAATGGGTTTGCGAAAGGGCAGATAATCGGCAAGTAGACACTTTGAAAGAGGTAAAGAATTACAAAGTTTGGAGACCAAATGTGAGAAAGCTCAAACTGCAAGTTTTAAGGTGGTAACTTCTAGGTATTGAGGGTGTGAATGAAGCAACAAAGTCTTCTAGAAGGCTCATACCACAATAGTTTGTCCTGGAGGAAGGATGGATCAGGGGCATAGATCGCTCAATGTGCCAGAGACATTTCATGTGATACGTTTTGAAAGTGACAGTCAATGTAGGAAGTCCTTAATGTTGAGCTGTGAGCTTTTCTGGGAAGATTATAACTCAAATGACTTGAAGTGTTTTGAATCCTTTGAAGGAGCGCAATGAATACTTGGGGCATTCCAGGTACAGTGCATTACAGCCGTCAAACCTGGATATTATTGTAGTTCGCACCACCAAACACATGACAAGTTTGGAAGATAGGGAAGTATTTTTTTCTAGCAGTAGGAGTTGATGCAAACAAGAGGCCAAGATCCTACTGATCCAAGTGAACAATTTGAGGCCCTGATCAAACCAGAATCCTAGGTTTTCTACTTCTACCACTGGGTTACGTGAGGGGCCTAGTGCGAAGGGCCACCAATACAAGGATCTGAGTAATATCTGCTTCCCAAGAAAAATATTTTCTTTTTAGTCTGTGTTTATCTTGAAATGGTAACTGTGCATCCATTTGACAACTGTGCATTAGACAATTCTTAAAAGGTTGAATAAACATTACCATTAGGATCAGAAAGGTTGAAAATAAATTAGCTGTTGTTGGCATCTGTGCTAAAAGAGTGTCTGAAAGAACGAATAAGCCTAACCAAAGAATAGACATGAACATTAAATAAAGTGGGACTGAGAGTAGACTATTGGTGTGACCACCTGTTCCAGGTTACAAAAGCCTGATCTGAAAGGCAGAAAATGAACAACATGCACTCGATCTTGGAGGGAAGACACAATCCAATCGTATGACTTGCATCTCAGCCTGGTTTAGGAAAGAGGATCTAGCAAGATTGTGTTTGACAGTGTCAAAGTCTGCCTAGAGATTGGGTAAGAACTGGTCACAGTGTGTCTTTCATCTACTTTCCTTTGCATATCATCCAGTAGCAAGACGCAGGCTGTCTTGGTGCTGTAATGAGATCGAAAGCCTGAATGTGTGGTAGCAAACACACTGTTGTGCTCCCAGAAAACAGACAGTTGTTTTCTTTTTTAAGATCTGGCTAGGAAAGTGGAGTGGTGAGATAGGCCTTTAATTGCTAAGAAGGGTGGCATTGCTAGTAGGTTTTGATTTAGTGAAGGCAGGATAGAAGCCTGCTTCCAAGCAGTGGGGACCATGCCTTCTTAAAACAATTGATTATACAGACAAGTAAGGGAGGGGGTATGAAAATCAATGAGGCAATATAAGCAGGGAAAGTATCGAGAGTAGCACCTGATTTAGTACATAGAGCTAGCAGTTTAACACGGTTCTATTTAACAGAAGTAAAGTTTGAAAGAGTAGCTATTCCCATATACTCTGAAATGGTCGCGCCCATCGCGTGCATCGCACGCGTACACTGAATAGCGTTGGCCTCGAGCCGCCTGCATGTGTACATATAGGCATTCTACGACAGTTGAGTTGTGACCGTTATTTGATCCCCTGTGAGCTGTGCAGCCGTACTTCCCGTTGCTCCTGTGGGACTCAATAAAGTACTCATTTAAACTTACTACAATTGTCATCGAGTTATTACACCTGATTATGGCGATGGAGGTAACGAGTCCCACGAAGAACCCACAACGCGTGAGTAACGAAGTATGATGAGGAAAATTAATCGCTCTTACCTGAAGCGGAGCTGAAGCAAGTGAGCCTCAGAAGCTACGCGTGAGTGATTTCAAGTTTATGTTCAGCGCGTCTTGGGGAAGGGAGGAGAGGCGCTGTGGTGACGCCCGTCAGCGTTGTGAGGCGATTCTGACGCACGCTGCTCACGGAAGCTGTGTGAGCTGCATCACGTGTTGGTTGGCCCGGCCTCGCTCCCTCGCAAAGCTCGTCAGTTTAACCCCTTCGGTGATAAGAAGCACAAAATAAATATATGAAGTACTTCATTTAAAAACATAACTGGTATTGTGCACAGGAGGAACAGGCAAAGTGAATGTGCCTGTCATTGAGACATATTTACGGCGTGCAACAGAAAACACGGTGACACGCACACCTTATAAATATACATATACTATAAAGGAATAGCTTTATGCAAAAAGGGGATTGTATATATATATAACATTACTACTGCACCCCTGTGTCTTACCTTTATGGGTGAATTTTCAAAAAGAGAAAAAGACTAATAAAAGAAGGTACATGTGAAACTTCTCTCTTTCAACAAGTGGCATAATTTTATCTTCTAGTGTCCATCTTTTCAATTCATCACATCATGCAATCTGTTCACCCTCCACCCCCATTTCTCGATGCACCTGGAGAACCGCAAATTTTGTGGAGAAAATGGTTCGCGCCTTCGAGAATTACTTAGGGGCAATTGGTGCGCATAGATTGAGACCAGAAAGGAAAAAGTTTCTGTTGTTACACTCCTTAGGGTTTGAAGGAAGGGACACCCTAAAACACTTAACTGAACCCGAAAACAAAGGAGAGGAGGAAATCGATGAATACAAAAGCACAGTGAAAAAGTTAGAAAAAAGATATGACAAACAACCCAGTATAGTGGTGCAGAGACACAAGTTCTTTAAAAGAGCTCAAAAGACAGAGGAGGATGTTGATACTTATGTAACTGCGCTTAGGAAAATGATGGCAGAATGCGAATTTGAGAACTTTAGTGAACAATTGGTTCGTGATCAGTTTATTAGCAAATGTAATGACAAGACCATTAGACAAAAACTACTATCTCTTGAAAACCCTTCTCTGGATGAATCCATTCACATTGCAAATAGTATAGAAAGGTCACAGACATCCATCAAAGAATTGGAAAACAGAAATACTGAAATGGTCACTTCTGTGCGCTCATCTAATTTGAAGAAGAAGAAAAAATTCCAACAAAATAATTTTTTTAAAAGAACAGATATTTGCTTCAGGTGTGGATACACACATCATGCAAAAAGTGGTAGACCTTGTCCTGCTAAAAATGCTGTATGCCGCTCTTGTGGAAAGGTGGGGCATTTTGATAAAGTGTGTCAGACTTTAAAAAAAAGTAATATTTGTGTGGGATTTGTTAACGACTCTAGTGACAGCGATAATGATGACACACTTAGTGAATTGAAGGACATGGTGCTGGTGGTAAGTGATGGTGGGATCAAAAGAGGTGATCCTAATGACTGCATTGATCCTTATTTGGTGATTGAGGTTGGTGACAAGAGTTTAAGACTCCTTGTAGACTCTGGGTCGCGCATAACCATGATAACGGAATCTCTTTTTAGAGAAAAGTGGGGAGAAAGACCTCTTCAACCACCGGATCATGAACCAGTATCATATGAAGGGCGCAAGATCGACCTTCTTGGATACTTTGATGACGTCTTGGTATTTAAAAATAGGCACACTCATGGGAAAATATATGTGGCTATAAATGGTTTGGACATATTAGGTTGGTTCCATCAAGGTCTGTTCAGTATTATGTTATGTCCTGGAGCTAGAGAGCAGGTTTTAGCTGTACGTGATCATGACCATGTGGAGGACTTACTCAACAAATTCCCAAAAGTATTCTCAGGTGAATTGGGAAAATCAAAGGGTTCAGACATAAAATAAAAATAAGAGATGATGCTGTTCCTGTCAAACATAAAATCAGACGTGTGCCCTTCAGTATTAGGGATGACTTGGAAATAGAGTTCAAGTCCTTGCACAAAAGGGGAGTGATTGAACCAATCGAATCCTCAGATTGGGCTTCGTCTTTAGTGATAGCAAGAAAGAAAAATAACGAACTGAGAATCTGCATTGATTTATGCAGTCTCAATAAGGTGATTTGGGTGGACTCACACCCCCTACCCAACATAACAGAAATTCTTGGAGTAGCAGCAGGGGCTAAAGTATTCACTAAGTTAGACTTAGCCTCTGTTTACCACCAAATGGAGTTGGATAAGGATTCACGACGCTTCACAGCCTTCAACTCCCCATCAGGCATGTTCCAATTCTGTCGCATGCCATTTGGCCTGGCATCGGCCGCATCAGTTTTCCAAAGAGTTATGGTCAATTTACTTAAAGACATAAAAAATGTAGCAATCTTTCAGGATGATGTCCATATATATTTGCCAAAGATCAAGCCGAACATGATGTGACCTTGAGTAACATTTTCTCCATCTTCCAAGAGCATGGTGTGGTTCTAAAATGTGAGAAATGTGTCTTCTCAAAAGACAAAGTGGAGTATTTAGGTCACACCATTTCAAGTGCGGGTGTAACACCTAAGCCCAGCTTGGTACAAGCCATTCTTGATGCGTCAGCTCCCAAAGACAAAGCAGGTGTCAAATCTTTGCTTGGTTTGACGGAATTTTACGCCCGGTTCATTCAAGATTACGCCACTAAAGTACGTCCCATCTCAAAGTTACTCAAAGAGAAAAATGAATTTGTGTGGGACACTGAGTGTGAACAAGCATTTACATGGCTCACAGAACAATTGAGCACGG
This sequence comes from Lissotriton helveticus, assembly GCF_964261635.1. Classification (NCBI taxonomy): domain Eukaryota; kingdom Metazoa; phylum Chordata; class Amphibia; order Caudata; family Salamandridae; genus Lissotriton; species Lissotriton helveticus. The sequence continues at coordinate 2,068,038,376 of NC_136059.1, read as the reverse complement.
TCAGGGCACTTAAACCGTTTTAACCCTCTCTGCCATGAACACTGACTGTGGATGCTAGCAGCTACGGGTTGGGTGCTATTTTGACACAGGAAGTTGGTAATCAGGAACACACCATTGGATTTTCATCAAGGGTATTGAGAGATGCAGAAGCACATTACTCAGTTATTGAAAAAGAACTCTTGGCATGTTGGTGGGGTATTGAAAAGTTCAAGAACTATCTGTGGGGCAAAAAAATCACTTTGCAAACTGACCATAAACCTTTAGTCACCATCTTAGGAAATGTCAACAATAGCAATGCTACGCCACGTATAGCTCGCCTGGCGTCTAAACTTTTGCAATTCAATTTTGAAATCTTACATATTGCGGGTGGTAAAAATGTTAGGGCTGATGCCCTGTCTCGCTTACCGCCTGTTCCCAGTAAATCTGTGCATTGTGAAGATGATGTTGAATATGATGACAAAGAAGACTGTATAATAGCAAGTGTAGAGATGGGAAATGTGTGTTCAGTGATGGAGAGCAGTTGGTATGCAGCCTTGGACAGAGATGTAATTTTAAATGATGTGAAGAAGTACATAATACAAGGTTGGCCTAAAGAAAGGAATGTTGATGTTGATTTACAACCCTTTGTAAAGATTAGTGACGAACTATCATTAGAGGATGGTTTAGTTTTCAGGTCAGACAAGTTGATACCTCCAGTGACCGTCAGAGTCACCATTCTTAATAAAGCACATGAGGGACACTTAGGAGCCACGCTCACCAAACGCAGAGTGCGAGAATACTTTTGGTGGCCACTGATGGATAGGGACATTGAAGCTCTTGTATCTGAATGCCCTATTTGCGCCTCTAGTGACAAGTGCCTCCGCACATCCGTCCCCCCCTCACTCCCATACCTCTTCCTGAGGCCCCTTGGGAGAAACTAGGCATAGATGGACTAGGACCCTTCCACAATTTGCCACATGAGTTCAAATTTGCCATTGTAATGATGGACTACTACACGAAATGGCCGGAAGTAAGGTTCGGACCCAGAGCTGACTCACTAGAAATTCTGGAGTTTTTGAAAGACATCTTCATGAGAGAGGGCTTCCCTAAATCGATTGTATCCGATAATGGGGTTCAATTTGTTTCTGCTGAAGTGGAAGAATTCCTTAGAGAATCCTCTGTAAAGAACCTCAGAAGTTCCTTGTACCATCCCCAAGCTAATGGGCTGGTTGAAGGGCTCTACAGGGTTGTGCGAGACTGTGTCAAATGGGCCATTCAACACAACAGATTGATACCCCCCACTGTGAGGACCATGTTATGGTTCTACAGAACTACTCCCCACTCTTCAACAGGTATTTGTCCTTTCAAACTTTTGAGAGGCAGGAAACCTTGCACGGAACTTAGACCTGCTTGGATGTCCAAATGGTTCAGGTCCACCAGTACTCCCCAAGATATGGATGAAATAGTCAGAAACAAGGTTGGGGAAATTCAATCCAAGCAAAAAGAATATTATGATGAAAGGAAGAGGGTTGTCAGCAGGGACTTTGCTGTTGGAGATCACTTTAAAATACAGAGACAGGGCTTTGTAAAAAAAGGTGAGTCCAAGTTCAGCAATCCTGTTACTGTAGACAAGGTGTGTGGTAGTGCTGTTCACGTCAATGGACACATTTGGTGGAACACGAACAAGATAGTAAAAACCAAAGATATGAACTGTGATCTGTGTAACATAAATGGTGATTTAGACGGTTCCTTCAATGTTGTACCTGGTAACAGTTTAGTTCCCGATTCATGCAATCCTCCTGCTGTACCAAGGAGGAGCTCCAGAATGGTCCGATTGCCTGCCAGATACGGGCGTTAGTGCTTTCCTTGTTGCTATCCCTGCCTTCCCCTCTTCTTGTCTGTTCTCTGCCCATCCCTTTACTTTTCTCTCCTTTCTTATCTTCTGTCGTGTTCCTTCCCACTTTTCCCTTTCCTTCTTCCTCCTCCCTCCCTCTTCTCCTTTCTCTTCTATCTTTGCCTGTTAAGGAAAGGAAATATATGTAATGGTCGCGCCCATCGCGTGCATCGCACGTGAACACTGAATAGCGCTGGCCTCGTGCCGCCTGCGTATGTGCGTATAGGCATTCTATGACAGTTGAGTTGTGACAGTTATTTGATCCCCTGTGAGCTGCGCAGCCGTACTTCCCGTTGCTCCTGTAGGACTCAATAAAGTATTCATTTAAACTTACTACAAGTGTCGTCGAGTTACTACATACTCTTCATGAGTGGTGCTAGTGTGGAGTGGATGTTAAACCCAAACAGATCTCTGTTAGAAATGGAATCTCTAGTTGGCAGAGGTATGCACCCTGTCCAACTAGGGGCCACCTCTCTAGTCAGGGTAAACGTGATACATACTAAAAGATAACCTATGTCCTCTGGTAGCTTGGCACAGAGCAGTCAGTCTTATCTAATGAGGCAATGTGTTAAGTATTTGTGCAACACACACAGAGTAGCACAAGGAAAACACCACAAAAAGACTCCACACTTGTTTTGAACAACAGACAAAAATGTTATAAATAAATGAAGACCAAAAGAACAAAAGTCCAATAAGTAGAAGTTAAATTGCAACATTTAAAGAGTAGAAAGAGTTCTAGTGCTTTGAAGCAATAAGCGCCTATGGGGGTTATCTAGTTGTGCTGGACCACGGCAAAGTCAAGAGTTCATGGTGAGAGCAATGGAGCGCAGGCCTGGGACAGGAGCCATGCAGGCCCAGTGAACAGAGTACCTCATCCTAGTTGCAACACTAAGATGTGGGGTGCAGACAAATGATGTGTCGATATCAAGCCTGCAGTCGAGGTGATGCATACAATTTCTTTACTCAGTGGCAGTGATGCATCAGGTCTGTTAAGGAAAGTTACAAACCAACAATGGGCCTGTCCATCCAGAATTACACCCAAATCTGCGTTTCCAACACTTGAGGGGTCTCATACATTTTTATAACTCCCTCACAGACTTATTTAAGTCACGGTGTTGTGGTGTATCTTAAATAAAATAATCTACCATCATAGACCCACCCATGTACAGGCGGAAAAGTGTGGAGCAGAGAGAAAGCACCTCACGGTAGCAACACCAGGGGGACCGCTGGCTGGTACTCACCAGCAGGTCCACTTATCATCATTGGTTACCTTCTCTCTGAAGAAAAGAAATGTGTGTGTTATTATAAACGAAATCTCAACCCCATGAAATCAACAAAAGTTAGAAAAACCTAAATGTGAGTGTGCTATCTATGCATGCTATTACAGTCCATGCTCCTTAGACCCCGTGAGATTATAAACAAATATTCCTCACTGTTAAAAATTGGTAAAGCTAACTGGCATGAAGTAACTTTATTTAGTGCTGTAAGCTTTCCAAATTAAAAATGGTTCCCATCAAACCATGATCAATTATTATGAGCCAAAATGTTTCGTTGCCAAGAAACAATTCGGGCAACTTCGTCAGGGCTACTGGGCTTCCAAATCAATACTTCATGGGAAGTTCACCTCAAGACCTATGATGGTATAGAATAAAAGATAGAAAAACGCCATCTGTAAAAACCACTTCCCAACAGTGATATACTCAGTCTTCACTTTAGATACATAAAAACTCCCGTACCATTTGGTTGCGTCTATACTGCATACCTGCAAACATCATCAGAGAGACCCACGCGTCAGCTGATCGCGTTCCCCCTCGGTGACTGCCAACAAGTCCTATCACTTGCAAGGATTAGTGAGGCAGTCACACCTCGATAACATGTAACATCCAACTTTACCAACATGCGGTGCTCTAAGTTCTCTTTCCGCATCACGCGTCTTCATAAATGGGCAGAATATGATACACAAATGGCTATTATTATCGTAATGCAATCTAGAGTGCTGCACCATTATCTGCCTCCCCGCGTTATCAAAAACCTATGGGCTTATTCCAAGTTGACTTTAAAAATAGTTACAGCTGTCTGTTTCCTTCCAGATTACAATGAAACTTGCCCGGGAGCCCCCGCGCCGACAACTGCAGTGGCCCACTTTTATCGCCACGCTCCCTCGCCAGTCCACTCGATCAAACTTCCCGCTTACCGCTACAGGTCGCGTCCGGTGGCCAAATTATTCAGCACAGAGCCTGCCGGGAGCGTTCGCGGGTAAATACGCCTACACGGCCTGAATCACGTCAATGACGTGATTCTCGCGGGTCATCCCCGAAGTGGCAGCCATCTTAGAACGGGTTAAAAACCCCTTATAAACATCGTATGTATTCTTATACATGGAAAGTAAGCCGGCAAAAAGCTTTAGATCACAATTCAGATACCAGCATAATAAGTGAGATTCATCACACCAGATTATGGATAAAAACGAAATCATGTATATAGTATCGAAATTTTACTTAAAAAGCCAGTGCATATTAAGGCACACAATTATAAATCCCAGATCGATCAGCAAGGGCTCCCTGGCACTGATGTTAATGATTCCCTGCAGCTCATAAAATTGTCGATTAATACTGCCATATATATAGCGTATAGTCCCCCTCAAGGCCGCTTTTAATATCTATATACCAGCAGGTACAGTGTAGCATTCAACACATCAACAACTCCCGGGCATGTGTAAATCAATCAAATAGCCAGCACTTATGTGTTGTACTCGGGGGGCCGGGCAGAGCAATTACCAATGTACTTAGGGTGGGGTTTAATGTTCTGGCCAGGTGTGAGCCACAGGAAACATGGGAAGGTCTTTTCTTTTCTAAACAACTAGAATCTAGTGACTTTGTTCCACTCAATCAAGTCGTTCAGTCCAAGCTTATCTGCCTTTTCAGAGAAAATCCACTTAGCCTCCTTTCTCGCCAAAATGGATTCAATATTATGGTTATTACCTATAACCCTTTCAAAAACAGTCCACCTCAGATCCCTGGGGTCATGCTGTTTGTCTTGAAAGTGCTGAACCAAATGTGTGGTTAATTTCTTGCCTTAAGAGTACTAAGATATTCTTGTATCCAAATCTTAACCTTCCTCGATGTTAGACTGATATAGTGCAAACCACAGTTGCACGCCAGTCTATAAATAACATTGTTGGTGTTGCAATTACTGAAACTATTCAGATACCTCTCTCTACCCCCCTCCAAGATCACACTTTTGGTCGCTTTTGTCATCCCCCATAGTGTACTCACTCCACAAGGGTAATGACCAGAGGGAAGCTTGGAAACCAATGGCGTTCTTATTGTGCGAGTATGAACCAGTTTGTCTTTAAGGCTTAGGGCCCTCTTAAACGCAAAGCGCGGGGGCGGCATCTTGTTGGTAGCAGTGTCTAGAATAGACCAGTGTTTTCTCACTATCTGCCTAACTGTAGTCGATAGGGGATCAAATGTGGTAACCACAAGAAGGCATTCCGTTTTAGCTTTCATATTTCTCTCCAGAAGGGCATCACGAGGAGTATTCAATGCTCGTTTGCATGCTTGTTTAATGGTTTTAAAGGGATACCCTCTTGCTTTCAATTTTACCACCAGTTCCTCTGATTGTTCCACGAATTTCTCCGTCGTAGAGCAGTTGCGCCGGTAACGCAAAAACTGACCTACCGGGAGATTATCCCGGAGGGACCTGGGATGAAAGGAATGGTAGTGTAACAGGGAATTCCTATCACTTGGCTTCTGATGAACATTGGTAACCAGTTCTGAGTGCTGTTATTCCCAAGGTGATGCACCAGGTTAATTGACATTGGAGGGGAAATGCGTCGATCTTGTCCACGTATTAGTGGCGATGCATTGGTTCCGAAGCAGTGGTTCCGGATGCGATGCAGTGGATCCGACTGCGATGCTCCATTTTTACTCCTGTAAAAGTGGTCAGGTGACAGTTCTGCTACAAGCAGACTGGAGAGGCATTGATTCTCTAGTGCAAGTATTTGGGTTCACTTCCTGTGACCCAGGAACAGGATCAGGGGTAGAGACTTTGAGATCCCGGAGTCTCAAGCAACAGGAGGCAAGCAAATAAGCCCTTCAATATCACTTTGGTGCAATGCAAAGTCCAGCTTTGCTTAGCAGGGTCAGAAAGCAGCAGGCAGTAGGGCAGTACAAGAGAAAATCAGGCCTTCCAGGTTAGTAGTCCATCAGAGTGCCAGTCCTTGATGCAGGACAGCAGTTCTTCTGATAGAGTCCAGTTGTAGGTCCAGAAGTGTCTGGTTTGGAGGGATTAGACCCCAGCACTTCTACCCAGTTGTGCCTTTGAAGTGGGGGTGACTTCAAAGATGGGTCTTTGAAGTGCACAGAGGTCCTTTCTTACCTGTCCTGGCTCCAGACTATCATTATGGGGTAAGCAACCCTTTGTGTGGGGACAGGTCACAACCTATTCAGATGCAAGTGTCAGCTCCTCCCTCCCTTCCTGCCCAGGAAGGGCCATCAGAATACAGATGAGTGCTCAGACACACCTAATGTCAGGTGTTTGCGGCTAGCTAGAGGGAATGGACAAAGTAAAGCTGTCACCCACCCCAGATGTGTATTGGAGTCAGGCTGCTGGCACACAAAACAGTAAGAGCAGAGAAACACTTACTAAAAGTGGCATTTCCTAAATAGGAATGTTAAATCCAACTTTACCAGTAAAGATGATTTTTCACTTCAATTCCAAAGATATAAAACATGACAAAGCTACTCTTACTTATATGGAAGTAATGCCTGGATATGACAGAGACCACTTTGCTCTTTGCCTTTCCCTTTGTGGAAGTGAAGAATGGGTAGTGTACCCCTCTTTCAGTCAATAGCAATCGTAGAAGAATTAAGTGGAAGAGCATTATGGAATTATGGACAATGAGTGCAAGTATGCCTTACTCTATCATGATCTAGTCCCTATCCTGCCTCACATGGCTAAATCAGAGGGAGCCCATGGCATGATCATGGATGCCCATTTCAAATGGTTTGAGGGTTTGAAAATCAGTTTCTTCACTAAATCTCCCATGCAAGAATCCCCCTCACAAGGCAGACCGCTTAGGGTATGACAGGACATGCAGGTCAGCTAAGTGCAATCTCCTTAGTGCCCTTAAAAGAGGGTTCTCTTAGCATATAAAGCCAACATGGGAAAATTACAAACAAGTGCTGAAACATGCAAAATCGACATAGGACACAGCAATTTGGAATGACATCCTGTCTGCAACACACTCAGGGGACCAGGTAGAATTCAGGCACATACTAGCACATGGCACCAAGATAATAATAATACAAAGTTTTATAGAGTGCAAACAGCTAGCTCACACGGAGGTGTCCCGGCGCTTAGTGAGCAGCAAACGTGAACTAAGTGATACAGACTAGAGAGTGCATCAGTAGATGGAATTACTGATCAAAGAGCCACGTCTTTAGCTGTTTCCTAAAACAGGCCTCTGTTTTGGCATTGCGAATCGAGAGTGGAAGAGCATTCCACAACCTAGCTGTTCTCGCCGAGAAAGATCTCCCCCCAAGACGAGCTTTTGCAAACCTGGGGACAGAGAGCAAGTTAAGCGTGTTTGAGCGTAAGGACCGCACTTGATGGTACTGGGGGAGCCTTAATTTAAGATAGTTAGGGCACTTGCCCTGGCGTGCCCTGTATGCCAGGGTCAGAGCCTTAAACTCGATCCTGCTTGCCACTGGGAGCCAGTGAAGATTGCGTAGATGCGGAGAGACCCGATGCTTAAACGGAATGTGTTTGATCAGTCTTGCAGCCGCATTCTGCACCATCTGTGGCCTTTGGATTGCATACTTAGGCAGACCAAGATATAGGCCGTTTGCGTAGCCTAGTCGTGAAGTTACGGTAGCATGGACTACTGTTTTACGGCAATCTGCAGGCAGCAGATCCAGAAACTTTCGAAGATTTCTAAGTTTGTTGAGGCAGCTCGAGGTAACCTGTTGAATATGAGTTAGGAAGGAGAGGCCTTCATCCCATCTTACTCCCAGGTTTTTTGCACTAGTACTGGGGAGCGGTGGGGGTCCCATTTCGGTGGGCCACCACAGGTCGGACGCAGGTACTTGATCTTTACCTAAGAAGATCACCTCCGTTTTCCCTGCGTTTAGTTTTAGTTTGTTGGTATTCATCCAGGTGGCAATATCATGAAGGCAGCCCTTGAAATTACCGAAGGCTTCCTCTGACTGCTCTTTGTAGGAGAAAACCAACTTTGTGTCATCAGCGTATGAGATCGCTTTGACACCCCAGTTTGCTATTAAGGTAAAAAGAGGGGCCAGATAAATATTAAATAGTAAGGGACTGAGGGCTGAGCCCTGAGGGACGCCACATCTAATAAGTTTGGGTTTGGATGTAAAAGGGCGGAGAGCAACCATCTGGGAGCGATCGCACATATATGACTGTATCCAGGCCAGTGCCACGCCACCCAGGCCAATGCTTTCCAGTCTCTGCAGCAGTCTGACATGATCGACTGTATCGGATGCTGCAGATAGATCCAGGAGCACCAGCATTGCTGATGCCCCTGAATCTAGAGCCCACCTCACTGAGCCCACCTGACAAGATGAATAGGATGACTCTGGAAGTACACATTCTCCCACAAGATTGGGTGAATCATTTTAAATCTATATATAGTAGTTCCCCTCTATCATTTGCGAACCTTGATTCCCCTGATCATGTGGTGCCCCACACATCATGTGATACGCCATTTGACTTAGATATTATTACAGATGGATGGGTATTCTCTGTGACCGAAGTGACTGCGGCCATTAGATCTCAGAAGACAGGAAAGGCACCTGGGCTAGATTGAATCTCGGTAGAGCTTTTTAAGTCCAAACAAGCAATTTGAGCACACTTGCTTACACATGTTTTTAATGCCATTTTAGCAATAGGTGAGATTCCATTCTCATGGAAATGGGCGGAGCTTAACTTGACAAAATGTGTACACATCATAATGAATGCACGACTCATGACCATACTACAGTTGAAAAACTTCAGACGGCTGTGCTTTGCCAAATTGCTGTGCACGTACTGTGAGTGTGCGTATCACTATTGAAGTACCATACTATCCCACTATGCACATAGAATGACGAATAGTATGGGCATCACAGTTGGCGCAAAACCTATGATGCACTGAAAGATTGTGTATCACAGTTGAAGTGAAATTTATGACACAGAGGATGTGTGCGTGTCCCAGTTGATAAAGTTCAATTCTATTTGCTCTGCCACTTTGTGCACATCGCAGTTGATGCAAAATGTAGAAAACACACGCTGTGCGCGTGCCAGTTAATACATTTTTTTTAATGTACTCTGCCGAAATACTGCACTGAAAAACTATAGGAATTTCATGCCTTCCCACAAAATGAGGTGTTAATGTGGGGTGCAAAACATCATTAACAGATCTCTAATCAGGAAAGAAATCAGAACGTGAACATTTCAATATGAAAACTTCTGGTGAAAGCTAGAATTTGCACTCATTTACAAAAACCATCCAAACGGGAATAAAATCAGGGCAATGTGCCTTTAATTAGAGAAAACTGGCATCTGCTTGGCTGAGTAGTCTAGCAACCTCCGACGTGAAAGTGAACATGCATTGCTGGTGCCAGCTTGGAAACATATCTTAGCAACTTCCTCAACTCAGTCTGGACCCTTTCAGCGTCCGGCGCACTTCAAAATGGGGCCAGCACTATATATGCCGCAAGCTTCACCTTTAGGATAACGTAGAATGTTCGTGCTGGATTGCACTCGCCTATCTCAAAGCCTGAGGTGGCCTAATTCATTTTCAAGCTGCCCGAACCAACCATGCTTTAAACTCACTTTTGAGCCCATAATTGTTTCAAGTAAGAAATACGTTTCAACAAAAGTGAGGTGCACTGAGCTGTCTTCCGTTTGAGGTGTGTTATATACATTTTCTTTTTTTCAATTTATGTTTAGGTTCTAGGGTTTTGTTGAAGCAATCGTAGCCAAAATTGTAGTAGCCTCTCCCCAATAAACTGAAGAGGTTAATCTGTTAAACCACAACCCTTGGCGGGGTCAGGAAAACTGCCAACACATAGAACCTTAACAACAAACCTCTCCAAACTTTATGAATGCTTTACAGGAAAGTTGATATGTTATTCCATGACATATCATGACATCACCACACTCTTCCTCCTCTGAATGAAATACTCCTGTCAGCTCCTCCCTCCCTTCCTGCCCAGGAAGGGCCATCAGAATACAGATGAGTGCTCAGACACACCTAATGTCAGGTGTTTGCGGCTAGCTAGAGGGAATGGACAAAGTAAAGCTGTCACCCACCCCAGATGTGTATTGGAGTCAGGCTGCTGGCACACAAAACAGTAAGAGCAGAGAAACACTTACTAAAAGTGGCATTTCCTAAATAGGAATGTTAAATCCAACTTTACCAGTAAAGATGATTTTTCACTTCAATTCCAAAGATATAAAACATGACAAAGCTACTCTTACTTATATGGAAGTAATGCCTGGATATGACAGAGACCACTTTGCTCTTTGCCTTTCCCTTTGTGGAAGTGAAGAATGGGTAGTGTACCCCTCTTTCAGTCAATAGCAATCGTAGAAGAATTAAGTGGAAGAGCATTATGGAATTATGGACAATGAGTGCAAGTATGCCTTACTCTATCATGATCTAGTCCCTATCCTGCCTCACATGGCTAAATCAGAGGGAGCCCATGGCATGATCATGGATGCCCATTTCATTGCGAATCGAGAGTGGAAGAGCATTCCACAACCTAGCTGTTCTCGCCGAGAAAGATCTCCCCCCAAGACGAGCTTTTGCAAACCTGGGGACAGAGAGCAAGTTAAGCGTGTTTGAGCGTAAGGACCGCACTTGATGGTACTGGGGGAGCCTTAATTTAAGATAGTTAGGGCACTTGCCCTGGCGTGCCCTGTATGCCAGGGTCAGAGCCTTAAACTCGATCCTGCTTGCCACTGGGAGCCAGTGAAGATTGCGTAGATGCGGAGAGACCCGATGCTTAAACGGAATGTGTTTGATCAGTCTTGCAGCCGCATTCTGCACCATCTGTGGCCTTTGGATTGCATACTTAGGCAGACCAAGATATAGGCCGTTTGCGTAGCCTAGTCGTGAAGTTACGGTAGCATGGACTACTGTTTTACGGCAATCTGCAGGCAGCAGATCCAGAAACTTTCGAAGATTTCTAAGTTTGTTGAGGCAGCTCGAGGTAACCTGTTGAATATGAGTTAGGAAGGAGAGGCCTTCATCCCATCTTACTCCCAGGTTTTTTGCACTAGTACTGGGGAGCGGTGGGGGTCCCATTTCGGTGGGCCACCACAGGTCGGACGCAGGTACTTGATCTTTACCTAAGAAGATCACCTCCGTTTTCCCTGCGTTTAGTTTTAGTTTGTTGGTATTCATCCAGGTGGCAATATCATGAAGGCAGCCCTTGAAATTACCGAAGGCTTCCTCTGACTGCTCTTTGTAGGAGAAAACCAACTTTGTGTCATCAGCGTATGAGATCGCTTTGACACCCCAGTTTGCTATTAAGGTAAAAAGAGGGGCCAGATAAATATTAAATAGTAAGGGACTGAGGGCTGAGCCCTGAGGGACGCCACATCTAATAAGTTTGGGTTTGGATGTAAAAGGGCGGAGAGCAACCATCTGGGAGCGATCGCACATATATGACTGTATCCAGGCCAGTGCCACGCCACCCAGGCCAATGCTTTCCAGTCTCTGCAGCAGTCTGACATGATCGACTGTATCGGATGCTGCAGATAGATCCAGGAGCACCAGCATTGCTGATGCCCCTGAATCTAGAGCCCACCTCACTGAGCCCACCTGACAAGATGAATAGGATGACTCTGGAAGTACACATTCTCCCACAAGATTGGGTGAATCATTTTAAATCTATATATAGTAGTTCCCCTCTATCATTTGCGAACCTTGATTCCCCTGATCATGTGGTGCCCCACACATCATGTGATACGCCATTTGACTTAGATATTATTACAGATGGATGGGTATTCTCTGTGACCGAAGTGACTGCGGCCATTAGATCTCAGAAGACAGGAAAGGCACCTGGGCTAGATTGAATCTCGGTAGAGCTTTTTAAGTCCAAACAAGCAATTTGAGCACACTTGCTTACACATGTTTTTAATGCCATTTTAGCAATAGGTGAGATTCCATTCTCATGGAAATGGGCGGAGCTTAACTTGACAAAATGTGTACACATCATAATGAATGCACGACTCATGACCATACTACAGTTGAAAAACTTCAGACGGCTGTGCTTTGCCAAATTGCTGTGCACGTACTGTGAGTGTGCGTATCACTATTGAAGTACCATACTATCCCACTATGCACATAGAATGACGAATAGTATGGGCATCACAGTTGGCGCAAAACCTATGATGCACTGAAAGATTGTGTATCACAGTTGAAGTGAAATTTATGACACAGAGGATGTGTGCGTGTCCCAGTTGATAAAGTTCAATTCTATTTGCTCTGCCACTTTGTGCACATCGCAGTTGATGCAAAATGTAGAAAACACACGCTGTGCGCGTGCCAGTTAATACATTTTTTTTAATGTACTCTGCCGAAATACTGCACTGAAAAACTATAGGAATTTCATGCCTTCCCACAAAATGAGGTGTTAATGTGGGGTGCAAAACATCATTAACAGATCTCTAATCAGGAAAGAAATCAGAACGTGAACATTTCAATATGAAAACTTCTGGTGAAAGCTAGAATTTGCACTCATTTACAAAAACCATCCAAACGGGAATAAAATCAGGGCAATGTGCCTTTAATTAGAGAAAACTGGCATCTGCTTGGCTGAGTAGTCTAGCAACCTCCGACGTGAAAGTGAACATGCATTGCTGGTGCCAGCTTGGAAACATATCTTAGCAACTTCCTCAACTCAGTCTGGACCCTTTCAGCGTCCGGCGCACTTCAAAATGGGGCCAGCACTATATATGCCGCAAGCTTCACCTTTAGGATAACGTAGAATGTTCGTGCTGGATTGCACTCGCCTATCTCAAAGCCTGAGGTGGCCTAATTCATTTTCAAGCTGCCCGAACCAACCATGCTTTAAACTCACTTTTGAGCCCATAATTGTTTCAAGTAAGAAATACGTTTCAACAAAAGTGAGGTGCACTGAGCTGTCTTCCGTTTGAGGTGTGTTATATACATTTTCTTTTTTTCAATTTATGTTTAGGTTCTAGGGTTTTGTTGAAGCAATCGTAGCCAAAATTGTAGTAGCCTCTCCCCAATAAACTGAAGAGGTTAATCTGTTAAACCACAACCCTTGGCGGGGTCAGGAAAACTGCCAACACATAGAACCTTAACAACAAACCTCTCCAAACTTTATGAATGCTTTACAGGAAAGTTGATATGTTATTCCATGACATATCATGACATCACCACACTCTTCCTCCTCTGAATGAAATACTCCTGTCAGCTCCTCCCTCCCTTCCTGCCCAGGAAGGGCCATCAGAATACAGATGAGTGCTCAGACACACCTAATGTCAGGTGTTTGCGGCTAGCTAGAGGGAATGGACAAAGTAAAGCTGTCACCCACCCCAGATGTGTATTGGAGTCAGGCTGCTGGCACACAAAACAGTAAGAGCAGAGAAACACTTACTAAAAGTGGCATTTCCTAAATAGGAATGTTAAATCCAACTTTACCAGTAAAGATGATTTTTCACTTCAATTCCAAAGATATAAAACATGACAAAGCTACTCTTACTTATATGGAAGTAATGCCTGGATATGACAGAGACCACTTTGCTCTTTGCCTTTCCCTTTGTGGAAGTGAAGAATGGGTAGTGTACCCCTCTTTCAGTCAATAGCAATCGTAGAAGAATTAAGTGGAAGAGCATTATGGAATTATGGACAATGAGTGCAAGTATGCCTTACTCTATCATGATCTAGTCCCTATCCTGCCTCACATGGCTAAATCAGAGGGAGCCCATGGCATGATCATGGATGCCCATTTCAAATGGTTTGAGGGTTTGAAAATCAGTTTCTTCACTAAATCTCCCCATGCAAGAATCCCCCTCACAAGGCAGACCGCTTACGGTATGACAGGACATGCAGGTCAGCTAAGTGCAATCTCCTTAGTGCCCTTAAAAGAGGGTTCTCTTAGCATATAAAGCCAACATGGGAAAATTACAAACAAGTGCTGAAACATGCAAAATAGACATAGGACACAGCAATTTGGAATGACATCCTGTCTGCAACACACTCAGGGGACCAGGTAGAATTCAGGCACATACTAGCACATGGCACCAAGATAATATTAATACTAAGTTTTATAGAGCGCAAACAGCTAGCTCACACGGAGGTGTCCCGGCGCTTAGTGAGCAGCAAACGTGAACTAAGTGATACAGACTAGAGAGTGCATCAGTAGATGGAATTACTGATCAAAGAGCCACGTCTTTAGCTGTTTCCTAAAACAGGCCTCTGTTTTGGCATTGCGAATCGAGAGTGGAAGAGCATTCCACAACCTAGCTGTTCTCGCCGAGAAAGATCTCCCCCCAAGACGAGCTTTTGCAAATCTGGGGACAGAGAGCAAGTTAAGCGTGTTTGAGCGTAAGGACCGCACTTGATGGTACTGGGGGAGCCTTAATTTAAGATAGTTAGGGCACTTGCCCTGGCGTGCCCTGTATGCCAGGGTCAGAGCCTTAAACTCGATCCTGCTTGCCACTGGGAGCCAGTGAAGATTGCGTAGATGCGGAGAGACCCAATGCTTAAACGGAATGTGTTTGATAAGTCTTGCAGCCGCATTCTGCACCATCTGTGGCCTTTGGATTGCATACTTAGGCAGACCAAGATATAGGCCGTTTGCGTAGTCTAGTCGTGAAGTTACGGTAGCATGGACTACTGTTTTACGGCAATCTGCAGGCAGCAGATCCAGAAACTTTCGAAGATTTCTAAGTTTGTTGAGGCAGCCCGAGGTAACCTGTTGAATATGAGTTAGGAAGGAGAGGCCTTCATCCCATCTTACTCCCAGGTTTTTTGCACTAGTACTGGGGAGCGGTGGGGGTCCCATTTCGGTGGGCCACCACAGGTCGGACGCAGGTACTTGATCTTTACCTAAGAAGATCACCTCAGTTTTCCCTGCGTTTAGTTTTAGTTTGTTGGTATTCATCCAGGTGGCAATATCATGAAGGCAGCCCTTGAAATTACCGAAGGCTTCCTCTGACTGCTCTTTGTAGGAGAAAACCAACTTTGTGTCATCAGCGTATGAGATCGCTTTGACACCCCAGTTTGCTATTAAGGTAAAAAGAGGGGCCAGATAAATATTAAATAGTAAGGGACTGAGGGCTGAGCCCTGAGGGACGCCACATCGAATAAGTTTGGGTTTGGATGTAAAAGGGCGGAGAGCAACCATCTGGGAGCGATCGCACATATATGACTGTATCCAGGCCAGTGCCACGCCACCCAGGCCAATGCTTTCCAGTCTTTGCTGAAGTCTTACATGATCGACTGTATCGGATGCTACAGATAGATCCAGGAGCACCAGCACTGTTGATGCCCCTGAATCTAGAGCCCACCTCACTGAGCCCACCTGACAAGATGAATAGGATGACTCTGGAAGTACACATTCTCCCACAAGATTGGGTGAATCATTTTAAATCTATATATAGTAGTTCCCCTCTATCATTTGCGAACCTTGATTCCCCTGATCATGTGGTGCCCCACACATCATGTGATACGCCATTTGACTTAGATATTATTACAGATGGATGGGTATTCTCTGTGACCGAAGTGACTGCGGCCATTAGATCTCAGAAGGCAGGAAAGGCACCTGGGCTAGATTGAATCTCGGTAGAGCTTTTTAAGTCCAAACAAGCAATTTGAGCACACTTGCTTACACATGTTTTTAATGCCATTTTAGCAATAGGTGAGATTAGATTCTCATGGAAATGGGCGGAGCTTATCCCTATACCTAAGAAAGGCCCAAAGTGTGACCCAGCCAATTACTGCCCAATTAGCTTGATTGATTCCTCCCCAAACATATTTTGCAAGCTTTTATAAGATCAGCTCCTTATTTAGGTCGAAGAATATTAAATTTTAATCCAGTTTCAGGCTGGATTTCACCCAAAAATTAGGACATTAGAACAGGTTTTTAGGTTTCAATTAATAAGGCGGAAAGAAGTGGAGATAAAAAGGGATAGCCATTATGTCGCTTTTGTTGATCCCAAGGCAGCATTTGATATGATCTCTAGGGATAAGTTATGGCGTACACTAGGTGACCTTGGCCTTCCCCGCCATTTTCTTTATTTATTTGCCAGGCTTCATCTAGATAATTTTGCTCAAGTTAGATGGGGTACAAATTAGGAAAACACTGATACCTTTAAGGTTGTAAAAGGAGTCAGGAAAGGATGTGTCCTTGCCCCTACATTGTTCCATCTGTTTTAAATGGATGCATTGACTACCTCTTGGGTTGTGATAACTACTCTCTGGGTCTAGGGGGAACTCAAATACACAACCTATTATTCATGGACAATACTTTATTAATATCAAAGACCCCTAAGGGCCCAGAGATCCGTTTAAGTAAGTTTAACATAGTTTGCCTAGATCATGGACTGGCAATCAACGTGAGTAAGACAACATTTATGGCCATCCACCCCTTAGAGGCTTTAGAGGATCGAAAATGTTGGAAGTGGAGGAGCTGGAGAAACTGCTAGATTTTGATTATGTTGGCATTTGCCTCTCTAGTTCAAATACCTGGGGTACCTAGCACAGGTCGGCAGCAATATTACAATGTTTGGGGGAAGACCTTCTTAAGGAGGACAGATCTAACAATATCTGATAAGACCATTACCTTGTCAGAAAAAAAACCTGAACAGGTCATCAAAGAGCGTTTTGTATAATGGAGATAACAACGCTCACTGGACAGAGGAGATTGTTAATTGTTGGAAGATGGATTTAGATGAGTAATTCCCTGGCTCAAGCTGTGAGGTGAAGTATGGAGCCTTAGCTTGGCGGAATTGTTTTTTGTAATCGTGTAACTTTTTTGCAGACGACATTTGGATGTGAAATAGTCTGATCTCCAGTTTATTTCAGCTTTTTTTTACTCTTTAGTTTAGAAAATCTGAGTGTCTGAATACAAGGCCTGGGCGGAGTTCATAGAGTTCTGCATAGTGGACCTCCACGAAGGGACCAAAAAACTCCAATGCTTTACATGGAGTTCCGAAAGCGGTAGAGTGTGATATCTTGTGCTGCTCACGCTGACTTTTAGCACAGGGTGTTTGTCCAGCACTGTAAATTCAGCGCTAATGGCCCATATGCAGCACAAGAGGTTGCTGCTTCTTTCTGCCAGTCAAATAGATGTTCCACTCTAGTAGCAGCTTCCTCAACTGGACAAAAGGTTTCTCAACGTGACCGGTAGCGGTCGGCCACAACCGCCCACCTTCAAAAATCTCACCGGGAGATG
The DNA here is from genome assembly GCF_964261635.1 of Lissotriton helveticus. Classification (NCBI taxonomy): domain Eukaryota; kingdom Metazoa; phylum Chordata; class Amphibia; order Caudata; family Salamandridae; genus Lissotriton; species Lissotriton helveticus. The sequence continues at coordinate 2,068,021,066 of NC_136059.1, read as the reverse complement.
GTCTGGATTAAGATTTTCTTGCTCGCTAACTTAACAATGATGAGTAAAAACACTGCTCTGTGCCACTATACAAAGTTTTTGGGATCTCCGTGCTCTAGGCTCCCACTGTACTCCCAATCACTGCATGAAAAATTACATTGATTTACTCCCACTCGATTCCACTTCTTTTTTTTCAGAGTGGACCTCTTCTTGGCTTCCATCCTCTGCATATCTTCTATTTCTGAGAATAGAAGTTTAATTAAACAATAGTCTCCTCTGTCTCTTGCCTGTCTGCATCAATCCTTCATATTATAATTCTGCAATTGGCTGATACATCATTTCATAACCCTTTAGTGGACTTGCTTCAATCACAGCGCAGCTCCATCTGGTCGCTGCTGCTGACCCAGAGGTCAGGAGTTTTAGGCCCTCCACCACCCACAAGCTTCTGCCTGCGCCTCATCCCTGGTGGTCCACTGGTAGAGTGTCACTGCTCTACTGCATAACTATCCTTGTGTCTCTCTCTCTGCTCGTTCTGTCTCTTTTTCTGCTTTTTTGCTTTTCTCTCTCTCCTTTATTGTTGACTGTCTCTGCCTTTTTGGGCTTTGCTTTCTCTGCCCTTTTTTCTTTTTTGACCTGCTTTCTACTTCATCACTCTTGAAATCCCCTGCAGCCCTGCCCCCGTGCCCTTTTCTGCTCCCGCATTTTCCTGCCTCCCAGCTGTCCTGCCCAGCCCCCACAGTACTACTCACTGGCGGCTTCTGGGGGATGAAAGTGTAGTACACTAGCCCTGTAGTGAGTTGCTCCGTCTGGTAGCTGCTGCTGTCCCCAGTTCTGCTGACCAAGAAGTCAGATGTTTGAGGCCCTCCTCCACCTGTAGGCTCCTGTCTGTGGCTCAATCCTGGTGGTCCAGTGGTAGAACGTCACTGCTCTGCTGCTTCACTGCCCTTCTGTCTCTCTCTCTCTCTCTCTCTGTTCGTTATGTCGCCACATCTTCCACAGAGGAGCCGCCGCCGTCGCCATCGCCTTCCAGCTTTGCCGCATCATCAACTGCTCCATCGAAACTGCCACCTTCCCCAACAACTAGAAACACGCCAAGATCATCCCCATGCTGATAAAGTTATCCTCAGAGCCGACAGACCTCAAGAACTTCAGACCCATCTCCTTCCTCCTCTTCCCAGCCAAGGTCATTGAGAAGGCCATCAACGCCCAACTCTCTGAGTTCAGCAAAGCGAACCATGTCCTAGACACCTCCCAATCAGTTTTCCATAGCAACCACGGCATGGAGAATGCACTCTTCATTGCCACCAATGACATCTGCTCCCTCCTCAATCAGGGTGAAAACCCTCAATCAGGGTGAAAACCCTCATCCTGCTGGACCTCTCGGTCACCTTCGACACTCTCTCCAACCACACCCTAATCACAAGACTCCTCAATACCGGCATCCATGACAAGGCACTGGACTAGATCCACTCTTACCTCACCAGTCGGACAAGGCAAGTTAGACTTTCTCTGTTCCTCTCAGACCCTACAGAAATCACATGAGGAGTGTACCAGGATTCCTCCCTGAGCCCCACCTTCTTCAACGTCTACATGGCTCCCCTCGCAGACATAGTCAGAATAGGAGTGTCCGATAAAATGCAGCTTAACCCTGGCATCAAATTGCAACTCATTCTATGCAATGAAATATTATCACGAAGAAGGGAGTGTATAACCGATTTCTAAAGCTGGATAAACTAGTAAACATTGGGTCATCTTCATTCGGGAAAGAGAAATCTTCTACAAATGGATCAGATGTGAATTGTGCATTGTTTCGTACCAGCCTAATGTTTTGCACTTCTGGCAGTGGTGAAAATCCAAAGTTATTAATAGTAGGGAAATAATACTGTGTATTAGCCAGGTAATAAGTGGGCGATCACTAACTGAAAATTGTGCTTCTACCACCTTACAATACTCAAAAGAGTATATGTGGATTATTTCTTAGCTATTGTTTGTCGGTGTTAGGGTCAAATTATAAGGTTAAATAATAGCTGTTTCATTTAGAAGGTACCAGCGCTCAAAGCTTGTAATGTGCAATTTCATTGTATAATAACTCCTAATTAAGCCTGGCTATGTTGTAAGTTTAAGAACCACAGGTTGTAAATTGTTCTTTCTAGAACGTAATGTCCATTCAGTAGCAGTAGCACGATGATCACTGTTGAGAACCATATGATGAGTAAAAAGACTCCTAGAGTAGTCCTGATATTGGAACACAGTGGAATCAAGTACCTGTCACGCAACCAATGATAGACACGAAACAGATTATGGTGCAGTGTCATTTTGAATCGTGATGTAAAGGTCCCTGAGCCACACTAAAAGTCATTCTTGTAAACATTTGTTTCTCGAAAAGGAATAATTTCAATTCATTTGGCCTCCGGTGGTACTTCATAATAATCCATAGTGCTGCGTGAAACACTTATAACTGTAGTGATTACAGCATTAGATTCAGTGGTAAAGCTCATTGCTCTCGGTGGCATTGGGGAAGCCGTATGCTCAAATAGCCCCAGCTGGGAACTCAAGCTAGTAATATTACTAGTCTCATCCAGGAGTATTTCATTCAGAGGAGGGAGAGTGTGGTGATGTCATGATATGTCATGGAATAACATATCAACTTTCCTGTAAAGCATTCATAAAGTTTGGAGAGGTTTGTTGTTAAGGTTCTATGTGTTGGCAGTTTTCCTGACCCTGCCAAGGGTTGTGGTTTAACAGATTAACCTCTTCAGTTTATTGGGAAGAGGCTACTACAATTTTGGCTACGATTGCTTCAACAAAACCCTAGAACCTAAACATAAATTGAAAAAAAGAAAATGTATATAGCACACCTCAAACGGAAGACAGCTCAGTGCACCTCACTTTTGTTGAAACGTATTTCTTACTTGAAACAATTATGGGCTCAAAAGTGAGTTTAAAGCATGGTTGATTCGGGCAGCTTGAAAATGAATTAGGCCACCTCAGGCTTTGAGATAGGCGAGCGCAATCCAGCACAAACATTCTACGTTATCCTAAAGGTGAAGCTTGCGGCATATATAGTGCTGGCCCCATTTTGAAGTGCGCCGGACGCTGAAAGGGTCCAGACTGAGTTGAGGAATTTGCTAAGATATGTTTCCAAGCTGGCACCAGCAACGCATGTTCACTTTCACGTCGGAGGTTGCTAGACTACTCAGCCAAGCAGATGCCAGTTTTCTCTAATTAAAGGCACATTGCCCTGATTTTATTCCCGTTTGGATGGTTTTTCGAAATGAGTGCAAATTCTAGCTTTCACCAGAAGTTTTCATATTGAAATGTTCACGTTCTGATTTCTTTCCTGATTAGAGATCTGTTAATGATGTTTTGCACCCCACATTAACACCTCATTTTGTGGGAAGGCATGAAATTCCTATAGTTTTTCAGTGCAGTATTTCGGCAGAGTACATTAAAAAAAATGTATTAACTGGCACGCGCACAGCGTGTGTTTTCTACATTTTGCATCAACTGCGATGTGCACAAAGTGGCAGAGCAAATTGAATTGAACTTTATCAACTGGGACACGCACACATCCTCTGTGTCATAAATTTCACTTCAACTGTGATACACAATCTTTCAGTGCATCATAGGTTTTGCGCCAACTGTGATGCCCATACTATTCGTCATTCTATGTGCATAGTGGGATAGTATGGTACTTCAATAGTGATACGCACACTCACAGTACGTGCACAGCAATTTGGCAAAGCACAGCCGTCTGAAGTTTTTCAACTGTAGTATGGTCATGAGTCGTGCATTCATTATGATGTGTACACATTTTGTCATTGTGTGTGTCCAGCTGGATACCAGGGCATTTTAACAATGATACGCACTGTTTGTTTTTGTTTTTTAATTTAGCATGATGGCATTTTATGATGCACACACAGTTTAGTGGTAATCATTGATCATGATTACTCCTAAATGCAAGGTATAAGTGCACCTGCTCCATTTCTTCAAACACCTGGAGAACTGCCTAAACATTTGAAGACAGCTAAACGTTTGTTTTTGGAGTGGTTTTTGAAAACATATACCCATGTTAGTCTTTGTCTAGTGAAAAATGTAAGTTGTATAATCTACAGGAAGCTAGGACACTTTGCCAAGGACTGTCAGCCTAATACGGAAAAGGTCAGTTAGGTCCCAAAGAGGGAGTTTAGTGAAGGGTCAAAGGATGAGCAATGTTTTAGACGGGTTTTAGTTGTAATGGTACACGGGGGTGAATCAGATTGTGTTGACCCTTATGAGAACATCACAATTAATCACAATTAATGGAAAAGTGCAAAATGTATTGATTGATTGGGAGTAATAATGACCAAGACAACAGATGAGTAGTACAGAGAGATCTGGCAGAATAAAGAGTTGTGTCTTTCTAACAGGAATCCCCTATTGTATGATGGAAGGAAGAACGAGTAAGCTGGGTACTTTGCGACTTTTTAGGAGTTCAGAGTGAGGAAATTAAATGACAAGGTATTTGTGGCGAAAAAGGGCTCAACATTCTTGGATCTAATCATCAGGCCCTTTTTCCAAAGACTCTTGGACCAGGGACGAAAGTACAGGTAACAGTGGCTGCAGAGGAGGAGTCTATAGATCTTCCATCAGTAAAGCACAATGTGTGGGCTTAGTCATACAAGTCTGTCTTCTGGGAGAAACTGGGCAGGATAAAGGGGTTTGAGCATAAGATTCGTGTTCAAGGAGATGTTAACCCAGTCAAACACAAGTTATAAAATGTACCATTTAGGGTGTGAGAAGACCTAGCTGATTTGCTTAAAAAATGTGTAAGGATGATGTTATTGAGCCAGTGGTGTCATCCTTGTGATTATCTCCGTTGGTTATAGCCCACAAAAAGAATGGTCAGCTGAGGCTTTGTATAGACCTCAGGAGTTTGAATGAAGTGATTTGGGTCAATTAACTTTCACTTACCAGAATAAATTATATTGTCACAATGTTTGCAGGTGCTAGAGTATTTAGTAGGATTGTTCTGGAACCTGCATATCATCCGGTGGAGCTGGACCCCCTTCTAGACTTTTTACTGCTTTTTCTGCACCTGTGGGCACCTTCAAATTCAAGAGGATGCCATTCAGACTAGTGTCCACATCATCAGTCTTTCAAAGGATTCTGGAGGAAGTCTTGAAACAGGTTAAGTCATTTTTCGAAATTACATTTTAGTCGCTGGGAAGAATACAGAAGAACATGATAGAACCATGAGTGAAGTTTGGCAAAGGCTACTGGAGTCAGAGCATAGAGTGTCCTGGACATGTCATTTCTGATAAAGTGGTTCAACCACAACCACCTTTGGTTGAGGCTATAGTCAAGGATCTCATTCAAGATAAGTATGATCAGGTTGCATCCTTTTTAGGGGTGTGTGAATTTTATGCAAAATGTATAAAAAATGTTGCTACAAAAATGTCCAGTCTACATGAGCTGCTAAAAAAAGGGAAACATATTTTTGGGACAAAAAGTGTCAGAAGGAATTTGTGTCATTGAACAATGACATTGTATCATCAGCTGTACTGGTAGCTTTTGATCCTTCAAAGGAGTGTATCATCCCAGTAGATCCAAGCCATGGAGGTCTGGGTGCTACCTGCACTGCCCAGGCTCAACCTAAGGAGTACACTTATAAATACCATAAACGAATAAACCCATAATTTCCGGAGTGCTCCACATCAAAAAGCACTTCAACACCTCAGCAGGGGCAGCAAGTGCTATATAAATGCAAACCCGTCCCTTTTCTATCTCTCCACTATCCTTTGCAATCTAAATAACAGACCCACATGTCCACAGCTCAAATTAATTTAATATTTCCCTGGATTAATTCACCATAAATCCATTTTTGGTTCCGAAGTGGCGTGCTATTTGTTGAAAAGTGCTTCAACACCTTATCAGGGGAAGCAGGTGGCACATAAATGCAAATCGTTCCCTCTTCTATCCCTGCACTATCCTTCTCACTTCCAAATAACAGACTAACATATCCATTGCACAATTAATTTCATATTTCACTATACTAATTCACCATTAATCCTTTTGGGTTCCGGAGTAGCGTGTTACTTGCTTAAAATGCACTTCGGCGCTCCGTCAGGGTAGTAAGTGTTAAATAAATGCAATTACAACACAATATGATACAGGTAATGTCCATGTGCTTCCTCTTCTTTCTTGGTGCATTCAGAGTGTTTAATGAGAGAAAATGTCCCTAAGAACAGAGATTGTACATACACATGTCACCAAGAATAACTATGATTGATTTATCAAATTAAATACATTAATCTCAAAATAAATAGTTGTTGGGCATCTCTCATGTATAAAAAATATGCACCACTGCCTGTTTAGGTGTGCAGTTAAAATATTTGGAGAGATGGTTTGGGCATCTGATGTTATTTCTATAGATATACAAAAGCTACAGGTAGCAATAACTAGCTGTGCTTCCCTTATGGGTATATTTGCGAATAATTATTTTCCATCACATTCCATTCTGAGAATGTAGACCACATATAAAGATAAAAACTGCTCACGCTGCTACGTATTGCGCTGTTGGCAAAAAGCTAGCCACTTAAGCTGGTTTTTTTGCTGTTCTACAAAAACATCAGAGCCTATAAAAGCTACATATTATGTATGGCTAATGGACTAAAGAGTGTTCAGTTCCCGGCAAATCAGCTATTCATACCTGAATAACATCATTCTTGCAACAAGAATAGAAATTCCCTGCTAATGAACAGACCAGATAGTTGAAACCTGAAGCTCTTCTGTTAAATTTTGAGGTAACCAGGGGCCTAATTTAGAATTGTCACAGAGAAATCTAACCAGATTAACAGAAAAAAAATGTGGGGAAGGTTTATCAAAATGTCACGCAATGTAGTGCTGCAAGACACCTTGCTGCTCTGTGTTGCGTGAAAGGGAGAGGGCATGAATGCACCATATTTAGCAGTGTATGGTGCATTCCTGTCCTCTTCTTTCAGTGGCACATTATGTACTACCTAGAATCAACACAGACACCCTTGCATCATGTTGCAAGGGTGCCTGTGTTGCAGGTAGGGTTGTTTTGTGCAGGAAGGGACACCTTCTGACACAAAACAATGCTTTAAGGCTTTTTCCTCTCTCTATTTGTGCTTCTGAAAGCAGCACACATTGAAACAGGAAAAGATGAGGAAAAATAAACACATTTCGCCTAATTAAAAATCCCCTGAGAATGAATAGCATTTTGATGCATTTCCAGGTCTATCATTCATGATAAATCAGGGAATGTGCCAGAATCCATGGGTGGATGCATGGTAACACTCACTCTCCATGCATAGAACTCCGCCCTGGGGCAGAGTAATGCAAGGCTGCGACTTGAATTAACAAGGAGGCCTAGCATTGGCAAATCTCATTTAGGTTTTGAGTCATCCTGCAGTCCCTTGCATAGTATAGCGGTAACCTGGAACTGTCTCTCAACCGTGACTCTGGTCCAAAGTCTGCTGTGCTTTGACATTTGCCCCTTTGCAGAGCAAGGGCCATAGTTATCTAAGGTTTTGCATCGCCCTTTTTGCCCTGCACTTGCACCACAAAAGGGGACGCAGGGTGATGCAAATCCTAGAATGAGATTTACCAAGCCATACAATGCATGACCCTGTGTGGTTTGGTAAATCTGGAGTAACGCAAGGCAGTGTAAGTTTCTTCTTTGTGTTACTCTGTCCCTGGGAGGCATTTCTATGAGAAGAGCATGGGTGTTCCCATGCATCGACCCATGGATTTTGATGCATTCACAGATTTCTCATGAGTAGTAGACTGGGGAATGTATCAAAATGCTATGACTTCTCAGGGAATTTGTAACAAGGAGAAATATTTGTATTTGTCCTGTTCTTTTTTATGTTTTAAAGGAAGGCAGACAACCCCCAGCATGTGGGTGCATTAAATGACTGAATCCACCTGCAGGGAGATTCCTGAGGGGCTCCTAGGCCCCCATTCCTCTCTTTAAAGGGGCACACTTACTGAACTCCACCTCTTTAGCTCACAATCAGTGCATCTCCTGATGGCTGCTTTGCCTCTGTGCCTGAATCTGTAATACTGCATTAAAGAATTCCAATGTTTTCATGGTGCAACCCTCCTTAGCAAAGAAAGGGAACCCTGTCTTAAGATCGCACCAGTGCATTTTTTGAGCCAGTGTTCTTTGTATTGCAGAAGGGGCTGAAGAACTGTTTGGAGCCCTTTTTGTAATACCAAAGTGTCCTGGGGTCACACAATGTGGCTGCAAATGTCCATTGAACATACTTTCTGTGATACAACTCCTGAATCCTACAGAATATTTAAAGTTCTGTCCCAGCTTTTCAAGTCAATTTTACTGCATACTGCGTTTGCCACTAGTCTATTGGGAATCTAATTAGGAGACATTTTACTTCCTAAGTTAATGTAAAGTGCAAATCCAAAGTGCACCACATAACATGTAGGCACATGGACACCTAGTTTGCCACTTGCCTGTGGTGTCCAGTTACTGCTTGTTCCAGACTGATCCAGTGACACCACAGTTGCATGGATTTTCTCACTGGGGTTTCCCAAACCAGGTTTTCCCACTCATCATTTTCACCAACACAAGCCCCACCCACCAAAGGACCTACTTAATGAAGGCTGCAGCGCAAGTCCACAAAGGCCACATGCTGTGGATGCACCAATGGCAAGCCTGTCTGTGTCTGTCCACGGCTGGACCGTGCCTAGTGCTATGACCTCTGGCCTTCCCACCCTCTAAAGATATAGCATCGCCAAGCTCTATACCCTCAACCCTGGATGCCGCAAAAAACATTGCATTTACGCTGACCCATGCTCCACAGTAGGACCTTTCACCTGCACCCACTGCCACTTCACCTCTCACTACACACACACCAGCCCACCCAACACACACCACAGACACCACCTGAACAAAAACATTAACGTGCATGTACCATTCTCAACACATGTTCAACCAACTGAATTATGAGACCTCATCACCACCCTCACACCAGACATTGTCTTCCTCTCTGAGACCTGGCTCAGCTCCGTATCTGCACCAGACATTGCCACAGCGATCACCGATGGATATAAAATCACCCACCGGGACCGCATCAACAAGCCGGGAGGAGGAAGAGCCATCATCCGCAAAGAGAACAATACAGTGTACCAACACCAAAGACAACACTACCACCACCATGGAGCATCTCAACTTCAATCACTTCACAAATGAAAAGACAACCATCAGATGCACCCTAGCATACCAACACCATTGCAGACTTAATTGACCTGTAGCCTTAGACTCCAAGGACTACATCTTCCTTGGAGACCTAAACTTCCACATTGACAACTCCAAAGAAAAAAACACCACCCACCTCCTTGACAGTATGAGCAACCTTGAATTGACCTAGATCATCCAAACACCGCTGGACACATGCTGGATACATTTTCACTTTCAACTGCGTCAAATACAGCCATGTCACATTATTTTGTGTACTTATAAAGCGCAGTCCTGTCACCCAAAGGGCATCCTGGCGCTTTAACTCACAAGGACCGATCACTCCATCACTCCGATCACTCCATCGTCCACTTCAGCATCACCAGACCCCGCACAGCCAACCCCCATATGACCATCACCTCCACCGTAAGTGGAACAAAATCTCAGACACCAACTGGGAAAATGCCCTCAACACCTCTAACCCTGCTACTGCCACCAGCCTCAAACAGGGAGTGAAAAACGTCAATGTCTGGATCACCAATTGTGCAGACAGTATCGGCCCCATCAAGAGCAATGGGACAGCAAACAGTTGGAGTGGAGATGGCACGCAAGCAAAGAAACCTGTGATGGGACAGGCTTTAAGACTTCCCTCAACCTCTACCACCGCCTGCCAAAGACAACAAAGAAGACAGCCCTTGCCGCACACATCAATACCAGTGCCAACAACAACAAGGAACTTTTCAATATTGTTAAGGAATTCTCAAACCTGGCTGCCAGCGAAAACAACATCATACACTCACAGGAGCTGTGACAAACTCACCCACGTATTCCTCAACAAGATCATAACCATATATAGAAACTTCAAACCCCAGCCCACACCTACCGACTTCCTGGAACAGATTCACCACCACCATAACTACTACAAACCATACACTGACCACCTGGAACATCCTCTCCACCCAGGACACCACCTCCACCATGATGTCTATCCACTCAGGAGCTCCCAAAGACCCATGCCCGCACCACATCTTCAACCTTCAACCAAAGGATCAGCCAGGATCGCACCACCGTACTCAACACCTTTATCACCAGCGCAATATTTTCTGATTTCTGGAAATACACTACTCAAAAAACCATCCACTGACCCCAGCAAAAACTATATGCCACTCTCCCTCCTCCCATTCTCAGCAAAGGTACTAGAAAAGATCATAAACAATCAACTCATGACACATCTGAAGTAGAACGAGCTACTCATTGCCACCCAATCTGGCTTCCGCAGCAATCACAGCACCAAAACCACCTCTCAGCCACAACAACATCCAAACCCTCCTCAACTGAGAAGAAACAGCAGCTTTAATCCTCCTCAACCTCTCGGCAGCCTTCGATACTGTATCCAACCAAAATACTCCACCACTTTGGCATCCATGAGGATAAGCTCAGATGGATCACCTCCTACCTCACCAGAAGAACCCAGAGGATATGCCTCCCACCTTTTACCTCTGAACCCGAGGACATACCCTGCTTTGCTCCCCAGGGATCATCTCTTATCCCCACGCTCTTCAGTGCATAAATTACCACACTGGCCAACATCATCAGATCCCAGAGTCCCTACATAATTTTCTCCACATACGACATCCAACTCAACCTTTCACCCACGACAACCCCACCATCACCAGATTTAACTTCCAGAGATGCATGACAAACATCCCCGACTTGATGGAAAAAATATCTGCAGCAGAACACAGGCAAGACAGAAGTATTGAACTTTAGCAAAATCAGCAACACATGGAACGAATCCTGTTGGCCATCAGACCTAGAACCCACTCACTCCAAACACGCCAGACACCTCATAATCATTATGGACAACAAGCTCACCATGCAATCACAAATCAACACTGTCTCCTCCACCTGCTTCCTCACTCTGTGCATGCTACATAAGATCTTCAAGTGGCTACCCCTACACATGAGCCAACTGGTCTACAGCAAAGCCCTCCACTTGGAAATCGCACACTCCTCCTACAGAGACTTCAGAACATACAGAACCCCACTGCCAAACTCATCCTCAGTTTTCCCTGATGCACCCTTACCACACACCACCGCAGACAACTCCACTGGGTGCCCAGACAAAAGAGATGCTAATTTGAGCTGTTGACCCCTACACATTAAGGCCCACATACAAAAACCACTGCCGGAACTTCCACCAACCATTGGGAACACTACACTAGGATTCCCTTTCATTTGCCCATACTCCCCAGATCTACCAAAGTGGAGAATGCTCCTTCTGCCACATCGCAGCAAAGACCTGGAACAGCCTACCCACGCACCTCCAAACTATCACCTCACTTCCAGACTTCTTAATGGTTTTCAAGACCTGGCTGTTCGAATAAACCTCCAGGACCTGCAAGTGCCTACATACCCAATCGGCTGATTGGTCACGCTTTATAAACCTGATTGATTTATTTATTTATTGATTGATTGATAGCTGGTACAATGTCAGATGGCACACTTATTGATCTACATAAGACAATGATACAGTATTAGAACATCATGCTTACATCATGGAAAACCGTCTATTTCTACCAGCACATGACACTTTAATAAATCATTTTATTGAATTTAAATCCATTTGTAGGTGAAGTGCTTATGGATCTTATAGAACCACCTCAGGCAAGGTGCTCCCCACCACACTGGCATGTCCGGTGTGTAATTTTCAATCAGAGTCTGTGAAGCAGTTTAGGTTTTTTTGCCCTGCTTATTTGTAAACCAGGAGGTGGCAGATAATCCCAGAATGTTGGTTTCTATCAGTTTGCAGACCTTGAGATACCGTTTGTGGTTTTAGATCAGATAATACTGAATAGGTTGTGACCTTGGGCTCAGGGTATTTATTGTGTGCATGGCATATTTACAGCAAAATGCTGATGCTTGGGATACATGTTATGTTTTTAAAATAATTGTAAATAGGTAATCATTGTATGCATAGATAAAGACATTTTTAGAAACTGGGTACATTTCTGTTTACTAAATGTAGTCAGTAAAGTTAATTATTCACTGATTCACAGTGTATAGCCAGTGGCTAGTCAAACATTGTCAGCAACCATTGTTGTAAAGACTAGTCTGCCAGTGCCAGCAAATATTTTCTAAGTTTGATTATTTTACATCAAGAAGAATGGTTTATTATTGCCCTAGGTATATGCAAAAACTACACAAATCCATGTTATATCAGACCTATCTGTAGGCATAGTTAGAAACTAGCATTTAAAAAACCTTTGAAATTAACTTACAAAACCATGGGTTTCAGGCAGGTTATGGTTAGAAATTAGCATTTAAAAAACCTATGAAATTCACTGAAAAAAACCACGGGTTTCAGGCATGTTATGAGGAGGCAACGCTCATTTACGACAACTGGCTTCTTAACGCCTGCGATCAGTTAGTTTCTCGCAAAAAATGGACACCTAAACGAACCTCCCCTACAGCTCCTTGGTACTCAGAAGAGCTCAGGGCCAAGAAGCTGGCCTGTGAACATGGTGAAAGGATATGGCGTAAACATTACGCATAATCCGATAAGGTAAAATATAAAATCTGTATCTCTGGATATAAACAAATGTTTTTAGAAGCAAAAAAAGAGTATTTCTCGCTGCAAATATCTAAGGCTGAATCCCATTCAAAAGAGCTTTTCAAGACCATTATTAAACTATCTAGCCCCAACACTGCCAAGATTGCAGAATTCTTCAAAGTAAAAGTAGAAACTATAATTTCTTCTATGGTGGATTTGAATAATAAAAATCAAACCAACTCCAACAAAAAGGATGGGCCTGTGTGGGCTGTCCCAGTGAGATCTTTGGACTCATTTACCCTTTTGGAAAGACCGGATACACTTAAACTGCTGGATCTCATTAAATCAGGTGCACCTAGTGATCCTTGTCCAGTGTGGATCATTAAGCAGATCCCTGACTTGATTGGATCTGCACTTACCCCTTTGCTTAATACAGTTTTATCTTCTGGAGTCTTTCCCAAACCATGGAAAAAAGCTTCAGTGTTGCCACTTCTGAAGAAACAGTCACTAGACCCTAAGGACCCTAACAACTATAGACCGATTTCTAGTCTCCCGTTGCCAGCGAAAGTGCTAGAAAAGGAAATTAATAGACAACTTAGTAATTTTCTGTCATTCAATAACATCCTAGACCCATCGCAATATGGGTTTAGAGGCTTTCATAGCACTGAGCTGGCCTTATTAAAATCTACGGAGGACATCAGAGAGGCCCTGGATAAGGGAGGAAATGCCATACTAATCCTATTGGACCTATCTGCGGCCTTTGACACCGTCCACCACAAGGTACTGCTGAACCGGCTTTCGGACATAGGGGTCAATGCTCAGCTTGGGAATTGTTGCGATCATTCGGACAGGTCTCAAACAGTTGACCTGGATGGGAACATGTCAGAACCATTCACTCTTCCATGAGGGGTGCCACAGGGCTCGGCACCTAGCCCTACACTTTTTAATATCTACGTGGCACCTCTGGCCGGCATCATCAGGTCTTTTGGTTTCAGCTCACCTCCTATGCTGACGACACACAAATTGTGTTGTCGCTTATGGAGGGAGCGGAAAGGAAGACGCGTGATCTCTTCCATGAGTGCATGGGCTCTATTTCAACCTGGATGTCCTCCAATTGCTTAAAATTGAACTCGAGTAAGACCGAGGTCTTGAAATTTGGCAACAATCCTTTGGTCTGGACACCAGAGTGGTGGCCGGAGGATTTGGGAGTGTGTCCTGAACCATCAAGGAAAGCCAAGAATCTGGGGATCTTGGTGGACAATAAACTTACCATGGGGGACCAGGTGAACATGGTGACCTCAGCATGTTTTATGGTCCTCAGAATCATCAAGAAAATAAAGGTCTTCCTGACTAAAGACAATCTTTTTTTTTTTTTTTTAAATATTTTTATTGCGAAAAGATAGAAGGCACAGGACCACATAGCCTCTCAGGCCGATCAAGGGAGGAAACATCGGCATGCAATGTTCAAGGTAAAACACAGCCATATTGGCCCACATCCTGGAGGTTGGGCGGCGTAGGATCAGAGCATGCCTCAAATAAACATGACCGTACATTAACAATATGTATACATCTGTGCATCCGGACTAAAGACAATCTTAGGATGGTGGTGACAGCACTCATAATGTCGCGGCTGGACTATTGCTAAGTAAAAAACAACTCTCTTGGGTGAATTCTTTACAATACACTGATCACTATTTCATCAACTCTTAATCCCATGTTCATACACGCTCAGTCAGAAACATTCAGATCCCACTAGTCAATTCACATATATATGAGAAATATGGCAAAGAAATACATAAAAGGTTATTTTATTTTCAATTCAATCGCTATATCAAATTTATCAAGTAAAAACACTTCCGATACACGGAACATTACATTAAAAACAATGCATCATCATAAAATCTGTGAAAGACAGCAAAAATATTCAGTGCAAACAATTAATTACATCAATAATACATTGTTCCCTATGGAATTCCTCTAATTGTGTGCGCCAGAGTCTATAGTCCTCTATATCCTATTAGACCCTCACACATTCCTTGGGTACAATCAATTTCAAAAAGCAAGAGCGTCGACGCGTTTCGGTGATATTATTCTTATTACAATCACCTTCTTCAAGACAAAAATGTACTATACAGTCTCTCTTGTAAAAGTTCCTGAGTGTGTCCCAGGGTGGTCCTGACTTTGTAGTGTCATCCACTTGTGGTAGACGGATTCGCTATGGTTCCAAGAGCCCACTATCTATATTTTCTGTGTGGGGATATTCCATGTATATTTGTTAGGGCTTATAGTTTTCTTTCACCTCTTTGATCTTCAATGGCAGTCCGTTGTATTAATAAAGATCTGCCAGATCTTCCAAGTCCTCACTTAAATTTTCTTATTATGCTCTTTTCATATTGATGTCATCCCAAAGTGACTTTGTGAAACCTCCGGCCTTCCATTTCGATAGGCGTCCGAAATACGTGTCCTGCCTCCGCGAAATTCAAAGAGCGGCTGGACTATTGCAACAGTCTTTATCTTAATGTTCAAAAACAACATATGAACAGGTTGCAATTGGTTAAGAACGTGGCAGCTAGAGTGCTGACCAGAACATCGAGGTTTACCTCTGTCAAAGGAGACTTAAGGAAATTACATTGACTCCCAATACCGCTAAGATCACGCTTTAAGGCACTATCTATTGTCTTTAAAGCTGTCAATGGCATTGGTCCGGAATTTATTAGGAAGAAATTCTCCTGGTACATTCCAGGGAGATTATTAAGATCTACTGGGGCCAAATTCGTTCAGGTCCCCCTTTTCAGGAAGACCAACTGGGGAGGTAGAAGTTTTGTTCACTGTGCAGCTAAAGCTTGGAACGAACTTCCGTTCCAACTTAAAAACGCTCAGACCTCATCTCCTTTCGCAAGTGCTTGAAGACATGGCTTTTCTCTTACTGCTAGGCCTACGCTGGCCAGGTAATCAGGACACCCTAGGGTAATCGCGCACTCTATAAGTATTAATAATAATAATAATAATAGTTAGAAATTAGCATTTAAAAAAAAATAGAAATTCTCTGAAAAAACCATAGATTTTAGAGAAAGTTATTGTTAGTTGCAACTACAGGTACTTTGAGAGAAATCACGCATCTATAGTTTTCCATTGGCCAAGTAGTTTGAAACCTTTTTAAAGTCATATTCTTATGTCATGTATGTTGGACTTTTGTAGTTTTGGTCTTGTTGAGTTTAAATAAAGATACTTTATTTTTATAAACTGGTGTGATGTCCATTTGTGGAGTTATCATTGTAATACTGTGTGTCTTCAGTACGTATACTTCACATATTGCTTTTGGGATAAGTCTGTTTGTTCTTTCCAAGCTACCCAGGGGGTGAGCAGGGGTTATCTATAGTGTGTATCCCCCTTACCCTGACTGGAAGCAAGGGTCCTATTTGGACAAATGTACCTACCTCTGCCAACTAGAGACTCCATTTCTAACAAATACTTAAAGAATAGACTGCAAAATAGCGCTTAGAAGCAATAAGCGCTTACTTTGGATATCATTTTACGCAAGACTGGTACAAAGTCAAAAGTCTAGGTGGACCGTGATAGAGCTTGTGCCAGATCCAGGGATCCAGTGAGGCCTGCTGAATAAATGTAACTGGATCCAAGCTGCATCAATGTCAAAGATGCAGAATGCAGCCGAAGTGATGTGACGGTGTCTAGCCACGCAGTGGTGGCAATCTGCTGGTCATGATCCATGCAGCAGGTACGCTGCATCGGCTCTGATGAGCAAAGAGCTGCGATGCAGAGATTTGCCGTTGAGGATGCAGTTGACAGGGCTGCAAAGAACTTGCACTGGGAAAAGCCTGCGAGCAGTGGTGGTTCCTGAGGCGATGCCTCAGGATCGATCGACATAGCGGAGGCAATGCACCACTTCTGGTCCACACAATGGGAGTGATGTGGCAGTTCTTATTGGTTCAAAGGAAGCAAAGTGCTGGTTCTGATCTACACAACAGGGGTGATGTGCTGGTTCTGATCCATGCTTGGTCGACAATGCACTGGATTGACAGAGGGTGCGTGGTGGCACCACTTTGCAGGGCAGTCTCAGAGATGCAGAACCAGGTAGCTTAGAAGTCATGTTTGTCCCTGGGACTTCTTAACAGGAAGCCAGCCATCTAGTCACTCTGGGTTCAAGTGATGCAGGTGCAGTCCTTCTCACCCAGTCAATACATCTGAAAATGTGATTTTTTTCTGTACTCATAGCACATATAATGTCTAGATTCAATGTATTAAATCTGTGTTTCTTCTCAAATTGTTTTGGTGAATCTTCAGAGCCTTTCCAAATAATGCAGGAGTCCAGCAAAGTAGCAGTCCAGCCGTCTGGCAGTCCATTAGCAACATAGAAGTGTACTGAAGTGGTGGTGTCTGAGGTCCAGTTCTTATACCGAGTTGTGCCTTTGAAGTGGGGGAGACTTCAAAGAGATAACTTTGAAATGCACAGATGTACTCCCTTCCTTCCCTGGTTCCAGAATCAATACAGAGGGTTATGTAGCCCTTTGAATGGAAACAAGACACATCCGATTTTAGGTGTGAGTGAGGCTGGGTCCAGTTCTTCCCTCCCATCCTGCCAGGATGAACCATCAAGTCACTACTAAGATCCCATTGCATGTGGCTGTCTATGGGGAGGTCACAAAACTCAGCTGTCACCCTCCCAGACATGTATCAGAGACAGGCAGAAGACACCAAATGGTTAAAGGAAGAAAATACCAACTTTCCAAAAGTTGAATTTTCAGAATTGCAATTTAAAATCGAACTTCACCATTAGTTGTGATTTTAAATTGCGATTTCAGAGACATCAAACTTAAAAAGTCTATCTCTTCACAATTTGGAATTATACTTATAAAATATAATAAGATAATTCAAATCCTATCATGTGGAAAAGATAGGCCTTACAGTAGTGACAAACGAATTGAGAGTTTTCACTACCAGGACATGTGAAATTTGCTAGTTTTAAATACATTGCACCCTGCACTCTGGGTTCTCCAGGGCATTCCTTAGGCGTACAGTACATGTATAAAAAGGGATGGTTTGATTTTGACAATAGTTTTATCTTGCCAGTTCAAACTGGCAGTGCTAACTGCACACACAGGCTTTGCAGTGGCAGGCCTGAGCCATGGTTAGAGGGCTACTTAAGTGGGTGGCACAACAGGTGCACAACAAGTGCTGCAGGCCCGCTATTGTCATTTCAATTACAGGGTCAGGGCACATGCAGTGAACTTTACTAGAGACTTATAAGCAAATTAAATAGGCAAAATGGGGATAAGCAAATATTACCCTCTTCAGGGGAGAGAGCAAAAGCACTTTAGCACTGAGTAGCACTGGCAAAGTGCACTGAGTCCTAAAGGTGGTAAAAACTAGAGAGTAGAGAAAGAGGTAGGCAAAAAGTTGGGGAGAAGACTACCCTAAGTCTGTCAGGTCAGGCAGGTACAAATCAGGCATACGTGGATGGTTAGTTCTCAGAAAATCATACTCCCCTTGTTCCAACAACCCCTTGATCTCCTAACTCTCCAGCTTCTCCCAGTATTCTATGATGGGTTTGATATATGTATTTATAATGATGATCATGTAACAACGATAGTAGACAGTTGTCTCTGGGCCTCCTTACCATACATTTCTCAGAGGTAGTATATCAATGCTCCCACACTTATCTATCAGACTGTACAAAATACCCATATCCTTAGAGCATAAAGTGTTTCCTTGATTCTAAGATAGGTACCATGTTCTTTTCTGGTTGCCTTGCCTTCATTTTTTAAAATCTCTGATAGTGTTGTCATGAAAAGTGCCTATGGGATATATAATTTGATTTGAGTTTGAAAGCAAGGGGTGTTGCCTTATCATGTCTAATGCTTAGATTGTCTAGCACATTTTAAATGCTAGTGCTACCATCACTAATATTTTCACCTTGCTCTTACTTGTGAAGGGTAATCAATATATCACCATAACTTATGATAAGATTTCTTGACCCTTCCAATTTCCTATTTAATATGTTTTTGCTCTGTCCCTTGTTTAAGGTAATGCAATTTCTTCAATTTTAGTTTTCTCACTAATTTCACAAAGTCTATGCAGGACTGAACATAGTTGAAACCCAACGAGGGGCAGTAGCACATGTTTGACTCTGTTATAATGTTTTACTGAAACAGATGATGAAGGTACTTGAGAAAACATAGAAAATGTGACATCATTTTAGCTTTCTAGAGCACTAACTCTAATTGCTATAACCAAAATCAACCCCTTATTTCTTCACTGGTTGCAGAATTCTCTGTAGTAAATGCTTTTGTTTTTACAGCTTTGATTCCATCAAGACGATTTTCAGGAGTGCTACACTTTTTTCCTAAATTCAGAATGTTAGCACTATAAGTGCTCATTAGAACTTTGCGGTAAAACTGCAGTTGATCACTAGGTAGTTAACTGACAAGCTGCTGATGGAGTTAAAAGTAAATATTTCTGTCTGCATGTCAAAATGTTTTAATGAAAGGGATGAGGAATGTTTATGAGAACTCAAAGAAAATGTATCCTTATTTTTGCTTTCTAGACCATAACGTCTATGACAAAAAGAACAGCCTGATTTTATTAATTTCTAAAGGAAATACCCTAGGTTACACAGATTGATTCTATCTAGATGGCTTCAGGTGTGCCACACTGTTGTCATAAATACATATGGCATGGGCTACAGTTGTTCATTGATATAGTGTGGGAGGGTGCATTAGAACATTGGGAAGTAAACTGACAGCCTTTTGCAGCTGTTGTAAGTACATGTTTTACCCAGAATGTCTGACTTTAGTCTCCCATGGCTAAGGCAGATAGTGTGATTATGCAGAAAATATGCTCTCAGTTTAGTACATGAAACACCTTCCATTATCTCTATGGGAATATTAGGAGAGTACATAATGTTGTGCCTAACACGATTGATCAAATACCAGCAGACAATCAACATTTTTCACAGGGTAAAATCACATTAGAACATTACACTGTTAAAAAATGAGTCTGGTACCACCACAAAAACAAATGGTTTATATGGAGACTTAAATCTATTATCAACCTTTATATATGTTTATTTTTCTCACCCTCAAAAGCAACCTGTCTTTGCAATGCAATTCAATGGTGACCATGTCCTTAAATCCTGTAATGACTGGCACAACATATTGTCCTTTATGTATAGTTGTATTCCTGGACACAGGGAGCATGTATCTGAGTCCTAGAATGGCTAACACATCATATTTTACAAGTTGTGAGTAAGCCTGGGTGAAGTTCGACATGACAAAAAATCTCTCCAGCGCTACGTGGAGTTCCGAGAGTGGTGAAGTGAGTTAGGGTCATGACGTTGGGATGATTTTGAGTGCTGGGTGTTTGTCCCCTGCTGGGAAATCATCGCGAACAGCACCATGCCCAGCATAAGATAGCGCAGCTGCTCAAGTAGATTTTCTACTCAAGCAGCAGCTTTCTCAATGCAAATGGAAGGTTTCTCAATACGAGTGGTTGCGACCAGCCACTGCCATTAGCATTGAGAAATCTGACCACCCGTGTTGAGAAATCTCACCAGGAGCTTGATTTTCCTCACTTGCACTCTCCAACTAGATCTTGGCAAGCGCCAGCAAGGAAAAATATGACCGGGAGGTGGATTTTCTTCACTTATGCTCGCCAACTTGACGTTGAGTGTGAGCAGTCAACTTGACGTTAGGTGTGAGCAGCCAATCAGGACTGATTAACCCCCTTTAAAGTGGCCACTCAGAGCATATCTGGATATAAACAGTCCAGATGTACCTATTTTTGTAACCCCTTCATGACCACTGAGAGCACCTCTTTAAACACATATTGATAAAAAAAGCATACGTTCTGGGTAAAGTTCTAACTTTTTGCCAAATTTGGTGCAATTCTGTGTAGCCGTTTGGTACTCTATCACGTCCCAAACTGTCCTACGGATATTAACATGGGAAATCAATGTTATACATATATATATATATATATATATATATATATATATATATTGCCCCCAAGACAGCCTAGTAACAGCGTTAGGCAGCTGCTGATTGAAACGGATCACTGTCTCTGTAGCTCACTGGAGGGCTGAGAACAATATTAATAAAAAGGCACAAGGAACTGAGTTGAATTGCACGAACCCCACAGGAGGGGCATAATTAATAACTGCAACTACCAGCATGCAGCTCACTGGGGAGCGCATGCGCAACTGGTTAAAAATGGGTGCAGTAGCTCGTCAATTCATATAATGCCATCCCATGAAGAAGAAGCCTGGAGCTTCGAAACGCATCGGGATTAGACTCATTATCAGTGGAAGTGTGAAGCTTGCAAATAAAGAAGGTTGAAGCCTGCTGCCCGTATGGAGTGCATTTCTATGATCCGAGGCACCCTACTATATATATATATATATATATATATATATATATATATATATATATATATATATATATTCACTGAAAAAACCATAGGTTATAGACCATATATAGTTAGGAATTAGCATTTAAAAAACCTTATTTTACTCACACAAAACCATTGAAATTCCATATATAGTTAGTTGCACTAACTATATATCGCGCACCCGCAATCCACTGCTGATGATGTCACATATTACATCATTCATGACATGGTCAGTGACATCACTGATGACATCACTGATGACATCTCAAATGACATCACTGATGACATCACTGATGACAACATCCAGTGACTGTATGTTTCTGTAAAGTTAAAATGTGTCTTACATATTGAAGAATGAGTGGAAGTATAAGTGTCTGGACAAAGGATTTAGTAGGTGCATGACTGAATGTATGAGTGAGTGATTAAATGTGTCTCACTGAGTGCATGGGTTAGTGACTAAAGTGTCTTAATTTGTGCATCATTATGTCTGTTGTTCTGTAAACTGCTGCATGTGTTGATCAGTAGCTATATGATTAACTATATGGGTTACTGATTGATTGTCCAAGTATTTGTATGGGAGACTGAGTGTGTGTGTGGCTGGCTGGGAGGTGTGTGACTCTGTGCAGATCAATGTGTACTTATATCAATGATTGTATAACAAGGTAAGTATGTGTTAGTATATGTTTGAAAATGTAAGGTGCTCTATGTTTAACTGTATAGACAAGAAAATGGAAGTGTGATTGATTCTTTACAGGACTGACTAGGTGTGTGAGTAACTCCAAGGATGAGTGGCAGAGTGTGAGTGTCTGTATAGGTGTATGAGTGCATATGATAGTGTTGTAAAGATGAGTGATTGTATGTATGAATGATTGTATGGGTGAATGAGTGAATGTGTGTGTAGACGTAGGAATCAGTGAATACATATGTAGTAACTAGTATTGGTGTGTCAATGGTTTCAAAAATTATACTCTGTATTTAACACTGGGTGAAACAGAGGTTATATTAAAATGTGAGGAGATGCATTGTATTGTCACATGAATGATATCATCAGTGATGTGGTCATTGATGTCAAATGAGATGTCATCAGTGATGTCATCAGTGATGTCATTTGAGATGTCATCAGTGATGTCATCAGTGATGTCACTGACCATGTCATGAATGATGTAATATGTGACATCATCAGCAGTGGATTGCGGGTGCTCGATATATAGTTAGTGCAACTAACTATATATGGAATTTCAATGGTTTTGTGTGAGTAAAATAAGGTTTTTTAAATGCTAATTCCTAACTATATATGGTCTATAACCTATGGTTTTTTCAGTGAATTTTCAAGGTTTTGTAAATGCTAATTCCTAACTATATATGGTCTATAACCTATGTTTTTTTCAGTGAATTTCAATGTTTTTTTAATAGCAAATATCATAAGCTGTCGAATGTCAAGTACGTGGTAAGTGAAAAAATTTTCGTGTTTATGCACACTGATCTGCTTTGAATGGTGCCCCCCCCCCTCATTTCTATTAGGAGTACTCTCTCTTTGCACATAGTGAAGGGTAGTTAACGCAGGCCTTTGCCCCCGTTGTAATACGTCGTGCCTGCTTCTCTCTCCATTTGATTGATTGTTATCCAAGTATTTACTGTTTTAGAATTGGTTCTCTTTGGTTCATTCTCTATTTACAAACAAACACAGAGTCGCAATACTCTGTTTAGTCTTTGCAGATAACGAAAAATCGTGTAAAAAAAAAAAGAAAAGGAATCGAGCAAAATCAGTAGGCCACTAATGGGATCTCTTTTTGACCTCGCTAAAATAGAAACATTAGGAACAACCCCTCATGACAAATACAAAACTAGTGAAATGAACTGAACTCCACACAATGATGGCTGCAAAACAGCTCGGCTCCGCCACCCACCCCGCCCAAAATAACGATAAAGAGCGGCTGCCATGATTGGTTGCGGAATGGCCACGACGGAGCTACGAAATGGTGCTGCTCTCATGCTAACCCCAGCTTCAGTCTGAAACATCCAGAAACACTGTAGACTACCAATTCGATCAGTTCCGGTAGCGCCCCAATGTAACCCGGTAGAGAAGAACTAGCCCTCCCCTCTTTGACTAATGGTTCTTGTTGCCTGTCCCTTCTGTTGTCATTTAACAGAACTATTTAGCCTGCTGAAAGGGGTTGTGTTCCGACCGCTGGTTGGTGGAGACATTTTGACTATATTCTGGACCTGCGTTGTCGTGTAATGCGTCATATGACGCGCCGCGTTAGCGCATCCGGAAGTCATCCGGAGCGCGCAGCGCGTAACGTAAGCATAACAAGTCATGTGACTTGTTAATAAAACTTTTCATTGGTTCATTTTACTTTTCTTATTCTAATGATGAAAGGCTTGGTCATATGACCTAAAAATTACGCTTTTTATTACTTCCGAACATTATTTTTTCTTAAATATATGTTATAATGTTCCAGGCTAATGTACTTTCCCGGAAAATTTACAACTGTCCTGCAAGTAAAATATATTCTTTTTTCGAGAAAAAGAGCGTTTCTTCGTCCCATGACGGAGCCGTTGAGCAAAAGAGGGTCGACCTGCTGTCTTAGTCGCCGATACGCCTGAATATGAGATTCTTATCGATCACTTTATGTTGCAGGAATAGAAAACACAACAGCCCTTGACCATTTATCTTTACTGCGTTCCTTCGTATTATACCTTTTACCCTTCATGTAATTGGTCTGCTTTATTTCACTTGCCTTTTAATGATTCTAAAACAGTGACTATTATTAAAAACTTTACCAATGTATATACTACTACCATGTTTTCTTTTAAAAACCTTTATTGTGAAAATTTCATTATACAAATACGAGCCTATAACCACGTGCGCCGGCCACGGAGCAAACTGTAATCGTATATGATGAGGAGACATTTACACTGTAGAGGAACGTAACGGGCGGGCCATTAGGTTGCAAGAACTAAGGTGTCTAACAGTTGCGGAATCGGTGGACGTACATTTTATAATTAAAATACGACAGGGCCAGTTACAATAAAATTATCTAGATATACATTTGCGGGCAAGTACCATGGGTGACGTTAATTCGAACTTTCAATAGTACAGTAATCAATAACACATCACAACTTAATATCAATAGAGATGTCGAAATATTCAATCTATTCTCGTCCCCGCCCGCCATGTGCTTCAAAACTGCATACGTATCTCGTGATATCAAGGTTGTACAACAAGTACACAACAAGGAGTTACGAGTCCCATTTATTCCGGCGCCATTTTGGGCGAGGACGGGCAGGTCCAGGATATAGTCAAAATGTCTCTACCAACCATCGACTATGATGATGTTCATATGCTGTATTTATTAGAGTAACACTCATCTGTCCACATGAAATTAATTTGCCACAATCTAAACATGTCATTTTAATCTTTCCAAAGTTCTTCTAAATATTTGGGACCGTTTCCCTTGCCTCTGATGCTGTCAGTGCCACTTCTTTGATGAATATACTAGCAGGTCTGGGGTTCTCCTCCAAATCTCTCTTTTATGCAGCACTATAATTAATTGGTGCCACCTCTCCATATGACGATGCATGGTATAGTTACCATAACTATATTTTTTTTCGGTTCCTCTGGAGAGTTCATCGTGGCAGATGAAGCGTGTAACGTACCGGGCATTTACCTTTTTTTGCATGTACAGGAAAGGAAAAAAAAAACGAGCGTCCGAGTTCTAAGGTGTCCCAGGGCCATTTTAGTGGACCAGGCCCAAAT
Source organism: Lissotriton helveticus (assembly GCF_964261635.1). Taxonomy (NCBI): domain Eukaryota; kingdom Metazoa; phylum Chordata; class Amphibia; order Caudata; family Salamandridae; genus Lissotriton; species Lissotriton helveticus. The sequence goes on along the minus strand of NC_136059.1, from coordinate 2,067,996,169 downwards.
CCAAAGAACAGGCCGCCATTTTGAGAGTCCTGTTGCAGCCGCCTGTCGCTGTAGCATCAAGAGCAGCCGAAACTCAGCTGAATGGCAACTGAAACGGTAAAGGGGTGCCCCACTACAGCAGACGAGCCTCCACCTAGGAAGGCCCGTTCACGCCGCCTCCCCCCCCCCTTCGGGCACCCCACGCCGTTATTCGGAGCAGTATTGTAGGATGGCCACACCAGTGCGGCAACTTGCTAGACATCACCTCGGTGGTAACCGAATCTCAGCGCCTTGTGGTGTCTTCTATTCAGAAAACATTGTTATGCTGCCTTCGACCTATTCGCCGCAAGTGCGCACGCAACTCAGCTGCATAGCTTGCTAGACACCACCTCGGTGCTAACCGAATCTCAGCGCCTTGTGGTCTCTTCTATTCCAAAAATATTGTTGCGCTGCCTTTGGCCGCATTCGCACATCGGTCCGCTACTGCCGCCATCTCACAGGCCAACGGGGCGCCCCACGCCGACTTTCAGCATTGTAGGATGACCACACCAGTGCACCTTACTAGACACCACCTCGGTGCCATCCGGATCTTGGCATCTCAGCGCCTTGTGGTGTCTTCTATTCAGAAAATATTCTTGCGCTACCTTTGCCCCATTCACACATCGGTCCGCTACTGACGCCATCTCACAGGCTAATGGGGGGCCCCACGCCGAGTTTCAGCATTGTAGGATGACCACACCAGTACAGCAACTTGCTAGACATCACCTCGGTGCCATCCGGATCTCGGCGCCCCACTGCAGATGAAGTGCCTCTCAACTATGAAACCACCACGGTGACATCCGGATCTTGGCGCCTTGTGCTGGTTCCGGCCTATTCACACATCGGTCCGCTACTGACGCCATCTCACAGGCTAATGGGGCACCCCACGCCGAGTTTCAGCATTGTAGGATAACCACAGCAGTACAGCAACTTGCTAGACATCACCTCAGTGCCATCCGGATCTCGGCGCCCCACTGCAGATGAAGTGCCTCTCAACTATGAAACCACCATGGTGACATCCGGATCTTGGCGCCGTGTGCTGGTTCCGGCCTATTCACACATCGGTCCGCTACTGACGCCATCTCACAGGCTAATGGGGCGCCCCACGCCGAGTTTCAGCATTGTAGGATGACCACACCAGTACAGCAACTTGCTAGACATCACCTCGGTGCCATCCGGATCTTGGCATCTCAACGCCTAGTGGTATCTTCCATACAGAAAATATTGTTGCGCTGCCTTTGGCCCCATTCGCACATCGGTCCGCAACTGACACCATCTCACAGGCCAACAGGGCGCCCCACGCCGACTTTTACCATTGTAGGATGGCCACACCAGTACAGCAACTTGCTAGACATCACCTCGGTGCCATCCGGATCTTGGCATCTCAGCGCCTTGTGGTGTCAGTCAGAAAATATTGTTGCGCTGCCTTTGGCCCCATTCGCACATCAGTCCGCTACTGACACCATCTCACAGGCCAACAGGGCGCCCCACGCCGACTTTTACCATTGTAGGATGGCCACACCAGTGCCACAACTTGCTAGACACCACCTCGGTGCCATCCGGATCTTGGCATCTCAGCGCCTTGTGGTGTCTTCTATTCCGAATATATTGTTGCGCTGCCTTTGGCCCCATTCGCACATCGGTCCGCTACTGCCGCCATCTCACAGGCCAACGGGGCGCCCCACGCCGACTTTCAACATTGTAGGATGGCCACACCAGTGCGGCAACTTACTAGACACCACCTCGGTGCCATCCGGATCTTGGCGCGTTGTGCTGCCTTCGGCCTATTCGCACATCGGTCCGCTACTGACGCAAACTCACAGGCCAACGGGGCGCCCCACGCCGACTTTCAGCATTGTAGGATGGCCACACCAGTGCTGCAACTTGCTGGACACCACCTCGGTGCCATCCGGATCTTGGCGCGTTGTGTTGCCTTCGGCCTATTCGCACATCGGTCCGCTACTGACGCCGCCTCACGTGCCAACGTATTTTCTCCGCATTTTATACCCTATGCCGCATAACAGGTCATGTGACTTGTTTATAAAACTTTTCATTGGTTCATTTTACTTTTGGTTTCCTAATGATGGAAGGCTTGATCATATGACCTAAAAACAACACTTTTCATTGGAGGAAAACTTTTTTTTTTCCCAAACGATGAAAGCCCCACCTTGTTTCTGGATGTTTCAGACTGAAGCTGGCGTCAGCATGAGAGCACCACCATCTCGTAGCTCCGTCGTGGTCATTCCGCGAGCAATCATGGCAGCCGCTCCCCACCAGAAGCCTACAGGAGTCGGGGGCCCCCAAAACTTTTGATGAATCCTCAAGGCGGAGGGGACGCTTTCGAGAATGGGGTCCAAGACCTAGCAGACAAGCGTCCGATTTCCAAGGTGTCCCAGGGCCATTTCAGTGGACCAGGCCCAAAAAGGAAACAGCCTGCCGCCATTTTGAGAGTCCTGTGACAGCCGCCTATCGCTGCACCGCAAGAGTGGGCGCAACTCAGCTGAATTGCGGCTTTTGACACAGTGGACCAAAAACGGACGGAATGGCAACTGAAACGGTAAAGGGGCGCCCCACTACAACAGATGACACTCCACCTGGAGAGGCCCGTTCACGCCGCCTCCCCCGGGGTGCCCCACGCCGTTATTCGGAGCAGCATTGTAGGATACCAAAACCAGTGCGGCAACTTACTGGACATCACCTTGGTGCCATCGTTCTGCTGCCTTGGAACTATTCGCACAACAGTTTGCTACTGATGACCCACCCCCCGCGACGCCCCACGCCGGAAATCTGGACGTTGTGCTGCGTTGGGACTATTCGCACAGCCGACCGCTACTTCGTTGTTTTTCCCTAAAAATGTTTATATGTTATTACTGTTTTTGTTTTCTTGTATATATTTATAAGTTATTAAAGTTTTATAATCTTACTACTTTGTCGGAGTGCTATATATTTTTAATGTGACACATAATTGTAAAAACTTTGATGTACAAAGAGTCATCCCTGGAATCTTCCGCTTCAGGCTCGGTCCCCTCCCCAATCACAATACAGGATGGTTTTCAGATAATAGGAACGCGTCTGCTGTGACGGATCTCATCGAGTGTGGGCCTTGATCTACTATAACTCCTTTGAAGAGGGGTGATTCTTTACAGCTGGGGCCATAAACTACATCTGCAGGGCTAGCTGATACCCTAGGACCGGCCTGGACAATCGGACACAGAGGAAAAGGAGTGTCAGAGGGTGCGGTAGTGAATAGGGCGAAAGGGAGGTGTCGGGCGGGCACAGGGTGTGATTCTCAGGGAAGAGCAGCGCAGATGGGGGGAGGTTTATTACCCATGCATAAGACAGAGAGCGGGGGTGACCACTGCCTGGGGGAGATGCTTGCGAGGGTGGGGAGCCATGCTAAGGATCGACAGCGTGCACAGAGTGGGTCTGGTCAAGGCATCTAAAATGACTGCCGTGCACGACAAAAGTGTGGCATTTGAAAAAAGACAAGATGGCGCAGACAATGTTTTTCAACACTTCCTGATTTCCTTCGAATCGAACGTTAACAGACGTTGGGGCATATTACCAAAGTTAAGCGATATTTATCCCTAACGATGCTTAGCAACGATTTTTTTACCGCTAAGCATCGTCAGAAATTATCGCAGATAAACCTTGCTATTATCAAGGTTTATCGCAAATACGATAAAAAACGACCGCAATGCATTAATATCGCTGAAAACTCAGCGATATTCATGCATTACAGAGCTAATGCTCTTAGCCATGTTATCCACCTCCCATTGGATAACATGGCTAAGAACTGCTCAGGGCAGGTGCTAGCTTTTGGAGATATTCGCGCTTATCGCGAATATTTCAAAAAGTTGATAATAGGAGATAGCGATGTTAGCGACTGTTTCCAGTCGCTAACATCTTGGCATGCCCACTTTGCATGTCATTAGTGATAAATATCACTCACATGCAAAGTGGGGCCCAAGATGGTCGCTATCTCCTACTAGCCGTCGCTAACTGGTGTTAGCAACAGCTAGGTAATACAGATATAATTTTATCTCCGCGAAGCGGAGCGCTGTTACAGATATATATCTTGTTTTTGAACGTTAATTTCTCAAAATCCACTGAAGCACATATATTGAGACCTAGCAAAGGCACATCGAGCTACCAGTCCCTACAATTTTGCCAAGTTTCGTGCAAATCCATTCAGCCGTTCGATTATTATTATTATTTTTTTTTTTGCCCCGCGGGGCCCTTTTAAAACCTCCACATCAAACCTAAGAGGTCAAGGAGGATCTACTATGCCCCCTTATGGTCATTTGCCCCTTCGCTTTGGCCTCCTCTTGTCTCTCGATCCTACCGAGAGACAAGATGGCGGCCGCTACGGACTGTTTGCAATGTTTACAGACGCCGGAGAACCAATCAGCTTCGCAAACCTCCGTTACGCGAAGCGGAGCGCTGTTACAGATATATATCTTTTTTTGAACGTTAATTTCTCAAATTCCACTGGAGCACATATATTGAGACCTAGCAAAGGCACATCGAGCTACCAGTCCCTACAATTTTGCCAAGTTTCGTGCAAATCCATTCAGCCGTTCGATTATTATTATTATTATTTTTTTTTGCCCCGCGGGACCCTTTTAAAACCTCCACATCAAGCCTAGGGGGTCAGCGAGGATCTACTATGCCCCCTTATGGTCATTTGCCCCTTCGCTTTGGCCTCCTCTTGTCTCTCGATCCTACCGAGAGACAAGATGGCGGCCGCTACGGACTGTTTGGAATGTTCACAGACGCCGGAGAACCAATCAGCTTCGCTTCACAAAGCTCCGTACCGCGAAAAGTCCGCGAACCGGAGCGCTGCCCGGTCCGCTGTTACAGATATATATCTTTTTTTGAACGTTAATTTCTCAAAATCCACTGGAGCACATATATTGAGACCTAGCAAAGGCACATCGGGCTACTAGTCCCTACAATTTTGCCAGGTTTCGTGCAAATCCCTTCAGCCGTTCGGGCTAAAAGTGAGGCCAACCGCCCTATGGAAAACTCAATGTTAAAAACACGTTTTGGGACCCCCCTTTTTTCTCGGCCCCCCCTTGACGAACCCCCCCCAAATTTTCAAGGGCTGCTCAGAAACAAAATGTGCCATTTTCCTGAAATTTCAGCCAATTCCGTCCATAAACGCCAAAGTTATTAGACATAGAATTTTCAAAAATCCCATAGAGAAAAAATCCTAACTATATATACCTACTGGCGACCGCCAGTAGGTAATATATATATATATCGTCCACACCTCCTTCAGGAATGAAAACGCACTCGTGGGAACTCAGTTTCCAATTACTTTAATGATCCATCGTTCTCAGCATAAAAAATACCAACGCGTTTCGCCGCCCACTGCCGGCTTGCTCACGGTAGATATTTACATTAACCACTAACTTCCTATAAGGAGTGGCTTCCAAAGTCACGTGATTGCATTCTGACTTCCTGTCACATTTGCTAAGAATTATGGGTCTCGTATTTTTTAGGTTTTTCTCCATTCTATATATACACAAATCATATTTTCTTGTAACATACATTATACCAATATTCTAACATGTCTAAATATTGTATCCACAATATTGCAATGATCTAAATGGTACTGTGGGGTCTTCAGACCATTCCCGTTATCTTGCGAATTATCATTATTTCACAAAATTCACCAGTGATTATAGTTCATTACCCATCACGAAGAATCTCAATTTATAATTAATGGACATGAGTGAATATAAAATAAAGCCCTCCAGTGGGCACATTCTACTTCGTGAATGGTAATCGCCAATGATGCCCTCTTGAGCATTTAGGACCCACCAATTCGCACCCCTTATACTGTATTTTCTACAAGAATAAAAGATGTCTCTGTGTCTCTATCTTTGTGTATATAGCTGTTACCCATCCTTATTTAGTTACTACGACAGTACAGAAAGATTTTTATATATCTATTGGATTTCTCATGTTCCCTGTGTGACTATTTCACAAATTTCCGTGCATCGTGCCGAGGAATTCTGCGCCGATAAAAGATTCGCCAGGGGTCGACTGAAACGAGCCAAGTTGTTCATATATATATATATATATATATATATTCACTGAAAAAACCATAGGTTTCACACCAGTTATAGTTAGCTGGAAATTTTACTGGCATAAAACCAATGAAATTCCCACGTAAGCACACCCGGAAGCACGCGATCGCATACGATCGCGCTTATGCTACGCGCCCCGGGACGCACCCCAGGGCGCGTAGCGTAAGCGCGTCAAGCCATGTGACTTTAAAATAACACTTTTCATTGGTTCAGAACATTTTTTTTTCAAAATATTGAGAAACCCACCCATTTCTCTCACTATTGCTTTGTACTTGGAGAGAGCAAGAGGTGTTCTTTGCATTATCTGCTTCTCAAAGTTTCCTGATCTACATCAATGGCTGCAAGGGAGTCGTCCAGCAGTGATTCTGATGGTTTTTTGCATGAGGACCCTCCTCACCACAAAACAAAGGACCACTTCATTTGGAAATTTTATGACATCCCTTAAGGAAAAAAAAAGGTTAATGCTGCTAAGGTAACCTGCAAGATATGTGGCAGTATTTTATCCAGAGGCAATCCTAATAAAAAATATAGCTTTGGAAATGCCAATTTAATTAGGCATGTCCAGAGAAGACACCCAAATAACTATGCCAGGGAGAGTGTGAGGGACCTGGCACGGAAATTACCAAGAGATGGCAGCAGCACCTCCACTGGTGGAGCAACACCTTCAGGAACAACACGTGGAAGAATGGTCCCTAACGTGCAGCCGGTGTTTGCAGTCATAAAATTTCTATGCGTGGACTGTGATGAACTGCTCTGTTATGGGGAGCAGAGCGTTGAACTCATTGCTATAAAGAGACAGGAACACCGCTGCCCTCCCCGTCCCTAATTTTTCAAAATTTTTTGCTCCTGTTGAGCAGTTTTGGAATCCCTGTTTTTGTTTTTCCCCTGAAAAAAATCCCCCAAAAATATAAAATCGTTTAAAAAAAGTATAAAAAATATAAAAAAACAAAAATTTTAAAAAAAGTTCTTTTCAGAACTACCTCCAATTTATAAAAAAATGCTACATTTTTTAAAAACTCTGTCATTCTTTTTTCTCCATAGTACGCTCCCCGGTACGCTCCCCGGTGCGCGTACCGGGCGCTCCCCCCGTGAATATCGAAAAAAATTTACTTTTTTTTTTTGTCCTGCGGGACCCTTTTATGGCCCCCACATCAAACCTAGGGGGTCAGGGGGGGTGTACCCTGCCCCCTTTTGGTCATTTCCCCCTTTTGTTTTTAGCCACCTCTTGTGTCTCGGTCCTACCGAGACAAAAGATGGCGGCCGCTCCGGACTGTTTCAAATGTTTACAGATACCCGAGAGCCAATCAGCTTCTCGTGCGCAAGTCGCGTGGTGCGCCCGGAGCGCTCCCCGGTGCGCGTACCGGGGCGCGGCTCTAGATATATACATTTTTTTTAACCTAAATTACTCAAAATCCTCTGGAGCACATATCTTGAGACATAGCAAAGGCACATCGCCAAGTTTGGTGAAAATCCATTCAGCCGTTCGAGCTAAAAGTGCGACCGACCGTCCTATGGAAATTAACATGGGGAAAACACGTTTTGGGACCCCCCTTTTATCTCGGCCCCCACTTGATGAATCCTCCCCCAAACTTTCACAGAAGGAGCGGAGCGCCGCGAGGCAAAGTTGCTGAAAAATGTAGGCAGATTCCTCAACTGGCGCCTAAGTTATTCCAAATAGAATGTTGCGATTTCCCTATGGAAATCAATCCTAACTATAACTACCTACTGGCGACCGCCAGTAGGTAATATATATATATATAAATATATATATATATATATATATATATATATATATATATATATATATATATATATATATATATATATATATATATATATCTGCAGCTGTCGAAAGCCTTGGAGAACACCACCGCCCTGGAGCAGCTCCTGCTGTGCCTCGGGGTGTCTACCCCTGGGACACTGCTGTTTGCTATGGCAGGGCGGGAATCGAGGTTCCCGCTGTGTCATAGCAAACTTGAGGGCATATTAACAAGTGCCATTTAGCTGCAATTTCTAAAAAAATAAATGCGGGGAAAATTATATCACTGTATTTACTAGGCAACGTTAAGATGCATTAATGCATGTTAGCAGCTGGTTTGCTAGGGGCTCGTCTCTTATCTCCAATGAGTTGCAATGTAGGCGTTCTCAGTGGCAAGGTAGGTGTTCCTATGACAATATAAAAAGGAAGAGGGTGGTATGACAACAGCTTTGTATTTACAAGGCGGCCCTGGATTTGAGGACCGATAGCAAAATTCTTGCTAATTGCGGTTTATGTCGGATCCTAACATCTGTTCTGAAGAAGACTTAAGCATGTTTAATATGCAAGGTGGAATTATATGTTAAGTCCACGGTCTTATATTAACAAGCTTTTCACTTGCGAACATGAATTATACCGTAAAAAAATATCACCTACTATTAATTTTTATTATTCCTCGGTATCCCACCCCAAGGGATACATCATTGGGGACTGTGGGTGGAGGCCCCATGTCTCAACTGTACCAGTTAGCTCCCTGCGTCCTTCAGAAGCCACCATAACTTTTGCACACGGAGACCTGCTAATACCCAGCTCCCCGTGGGGAAAAGCATTCTGATTTGCATTTTGAAAGAGAGAGTAGGTTTTCGTGTTCTCTCTTTCAAAATGCAAACCAAGTTTGCTATTGCAGGGCGAGAGCCTCGGCTTTTACCTTGCCATAGCAAACAGAAGTGTTGAAAAAATCTTCCGGTAAGATAACAAAGGATTTAGTTGTAGTTTGCTGCCGTTAAAGGGGCCACAATTTTAACGCCGTCTTTGTAAATATGCCCCTAAATTTTGTAATGTCGACAATCCCCTCTCCCATTTAAATAGGCAAAGTATTTAGCAGAGTGCATTGTGAAACGTGAAGCAACAATGTCTAATTGTGATCAATAAAGAATTCAAAGAGTTGTGAACTTATTTTGCTCGTAATGTACATAAGGGCAGATTTACAAGTTCCTTGAGCCACTATAGCGTCACTTTTAACATGGGAACCCTTAATTGCTGCTACAGACTCTGGTAAAGAACTGGTAAAGAGTTAGCCTCAGTATTATACTTCTAGTTATAAACAAAATTTCTACTTTAATTGGTAAATCTTCTCTAAGCATATGATTATCACACTAAATCATAGTGAAATGTTGTCAGAAAAAGAAGACATATACACTTTTTTTAATTAACTTTTATTACAACAATAATTAATAACTAGAAACGTAACTTTAACATAACAATATAATAAACAAAATGTGAGATGGACTCCAATGGTAGGAGGGTAGGTAACCTGCAAAACAAAAATGAAAATAAGTGTTTAAAATTAGATCTGTGTGACCAAATGAGGTCAAAGATCACAAATTAACATAACACTTGGCAACATTTGGTTATTTGCACATCTGCAGTGTGCCTGATACATCCCACCCCTCTCAAAGGCCCGCTTTGAAGAGTTGTCTGTAGGGAAGTGCCTAGTGCGTCAGTTCTACAGTATGGTCCAGCAGGTCTTTAAAATGATTCAGAAATAAGACAGAATTAGGTGAGAGATCACGTCATTATGCAGGACAATATCGTTTATTTCCAACGCATGTAATTGGAGGCATTGTGTATCCAGGCTGCTCTGCTTACCTTTTGTAAACACTGTGTCGAACAGAGTTCACAACTTGAAGTCTGCTTTGTTTGTACACTACAGACTGTATTCAATTCAGCCTTGATTTATTTATCTGCAGAGTGGAAAGTAGCGTCCATAACTTAAAAAGAGAAAGAAAAACAATGTGAGAGAGAGGGAGAGAGAAAGAGAGAAAAAAACCAGATTGAAAGTGTGAGAGAGAGAAAGTAATAGACGGAGCAGGAGTGGTAGTGTTAATAGTGGAGAAAATCTTCGTAGCTCACCTTTTTTTTTAAAATTGTTTTTATTTTCACTTAAGCAAAACATTTAGGACAGTGTTAGCAAAAATTCTGTTACATCGTATAGTCTTAGGTTATCGAACACAGTGCAGGCATATTCAATTTGAAGAGTCATGAATCAATACAGAAAGCAGCATACATCAACATTTCAAAACCCCATCCCCTCACGTGGGCTGTATAGGAACTGTCTGGGTCTCCACCCTCCCCATCAATACAAGGCGGCTCACAAATGTAACCTCGAAATTTGTTCCAGGCCCCCCAGATTCCATCCCATTTCCTCGGGCAACCACGGTGAATAAAAACAGCCTTTTCTGCCACCATCATCTCATCCTTATCTCTACACCATTTATTAAGGGTCGGCGAAACTGCAGAGCCCCATAACATAGCAATGTTGCGCTCTGCCACCATCATGCCCAACATTATCCAATCTTGCTGTCGGTGGTTAAGGTCATTGGGTTCCCAAACATTCAGTGAGCAGCGACGTGGCTCCGGCAATAAGGATTTATCTATTGCTTGGGAAATCGTGCGCATCACTGCGATCCAGTATGTCGACATACATCTACAGTCCCAGATGGTGTGGAAGAACGTTCCCTCCTCCCCACAGTTGCGGAGACAGAACTTATGTGTGGCTTTACCTATTTTGTGAAGGGTTGTTCTCGTGTAATATATACAGTGAAGTACCTTGAGTTGGACCAGCTTTAATCTGGAGGGGATAGCAGTTTCGGTTTGGACATCACGTCCGGTAAGTTATTAATAAGTTTCTCATAAGTAAAGGAAGTGGCCTTGTCCGGCATGTGTTCTGAAAGGAGTCTATCTTCAAGCGGGGTCGATTCCTGCAAGACAGTACCCGGCGGTATTGCTGATTGTAACGCATGCTTAATTTGTAGGTATCGAAAACATCTCCATCTGGGACATCTCGTACTGTGTTTGTAGGTGGGCAAAGTCCACCACCGTACCTTTCTTCCAAAGATCACCCACCACCGATGTGCCAATGGAGTCCCAAGCCTGGAACCCCTTACTGGTACGGAGGAAGCCCAGTTGATAGGAATCCCACAAAGGTGTCATTTGGGTGACGGTTCCCGAACACTTAAGCCATCTATTGGCCTTGTGCCACAACTGCACTGTGTGGTGCGTCTGGCCTATCAAATCCGTGGGGGGACGGCGGGAGTACAGCGTACGAAGGAAACCTCTGCTGTCCAAAGAGTGTCTGTCGGCGAGATATGCCGGCTCAGCCTGTGGGGTGTGCAGCCAGAAATTGATCTGTTTAAGATGCGCCGCCCAGTAGTAGAGCTCAATGTTTGGGAGCGCTATCCCCCCATCATACCAGCCTCTAGTTAACTTATCCTGTGCGATTCTAGGTGGTCTTGCGCCGCACAGCAGGTGGGATACCGTTGCAGCTATTGCTTTAAAATAAGCCGCTGGGACCAAGAATGGAGAATTTTCAAGCACGTAAAGGAAATGTGGGAGCGCCATCATTTTGTACAGTGCCGCCTTACCTAAGAGTGTGAGGGGAAGAGTCTGCCACACCATAGCGTCACGTTTAAACCTCTCCAGCAGGGGCCGGAGGTTCATACTGTAGAACTCATCAGGGTCGGATGTAATAAGGATACCTAGATATTTGAATGAGGTTGCCGCAACCCTCAGGGGGCAACTCAGGGGCAAGACGGGGGCGGGTCCAGCGAGGACATAAAGAACTGACTTATTCCAGTTGATCTTATAACCAGACACTCTGCCGAACAGCTCACAGACGTTTAACAGTACAAGAATAGAATTTCTAGGGAAGGTGAGGTATAAAAGTACATCATCCACGTATAGGGATATACGATCCTCCCAAACAGCGGACCAGCGGATCCCCTTGATAGAGGGCTCCCATCTCACCCAGATCACGAGAGGTTCTAATAGCAGAGCAAACAGCAGGGGTGACAGCGGACACCCCTGCCTTGTGCCACGGCCCAGAGGGAAGTCCCGAGAGATGTGTCCATTGGCAGCAACATGCGCCAGAGGCTTAGTATATAGCAAACAAATCCAGGCGCAGAATTTGGGGCCAAGTCCCATATGTTGGAGCACTGCAAATAAGTAAGGCCATTCTACTGTATCGAACGCCATAGTAGCGTCAAGCGAAAGGATGACAGCAGTTTCCTCAAGAAGTGGCACCCGTGCCATGACTGCGTGGAGCCGTCGGAGATTAAGGGCCGTGCTCCGGTGCGGAATAAATTCGGATTGATCTGGACCGACCAGTGACACGAGATGTGGAGTAAGACGTAACGCTAGTAGGTTGGCCAGGATTTTAGGTTCTGCATTGATAAGAGAGATCGGGTGGTAGGAGGCACAGTCTGTCTCCGGTCTGCCCAGCTTGTGAATCGCGACAATCGTGGCCAAGCGCTGTTCTCTCGGCAGTTCCCCCCTGTCGAGACTATCAGCTAACATACTCAAGAAAAAGGGGGCCATCGTTTGCATTGTTCTTTTGTGAAGTTCAACTGGGAGCCCGTTTGGACCCAGCGCCTTACCAGACGCTAGGGCGTAGGTAGCGGCCTGCACCTCCTCAACAGTGATACCAGCCTCGTAGCTCACCTTTTTGCCTCCATTGTGTTTTCAACAATGTGCCGGTTCATAGTGCACCCTCAAGTTTAGTGACCTGAAAGATAGTATAGAGTTAGTAATAGCAGAGTACATACAACTGCACAAGTATATTTCTGAATTATGCCTTTGGACACTCAGGATACTGTATTACATCAACTTCCACTGCAAGGTGGTATCTGTGCACTCTTTTTCTCCCAGAGTACTATACCCATGAACTCCCACTGCATAGTGGTGAGTTTTCATTACTGCGTACCCAGACTGTTGCACCCCATTGACTCCCAGAGTCCGGAGGTGAGTGCCTTTTCTTGTGCACCCAGACTGTTCCACCCTATCCATTCTCACTGCCTGGAGGTAATTGTACATTCCTACGCAGTCAAGCTGCTGCACACTACCCACTCTCTCCGCCCACAGGTGACTTCTCATTGCTTTGGAAACAGGTGTTGTTACGATGGCCACGCATCATCGCACAATCCTCAAACGTTGAGCTTTGGAGGCTCGCACCCTGCGATGATTCGTGGTTTGGGCGGGACGCACTTGTACAATCTCTCTTGCTTTCTGGAATCAATCAATCAATCAATCACGGCATTTGTATAGCGCGCTACTCACCCGGGAGGGTCTCAAGGCGCTGGGGGAGAGGGTTATGTCCCTGCTCGAACAGCCAGGTCTTGAGCTGCTTCCTGAAGGAGAGGTGGTCCTGGGTCAGCCGTAGGTGGATGGGGAGGGAGTTCCAAGTCTTGGCTGCAAGGTAGTGTGTCATGTGCAATCGCCATTCCACCTGAATCGTGAGCACTCACAAAGTAGATCGACAGCACTAGTCAGCACAGACATTGAGGAATGTTTTTAACAAAATCTGAAGACATTGTCGCTGCCTTAAAGAAAGCAAGGCTGAATTTCATGCTATTCGTAGTGTAGATGCAAAGCTGAATTCAAGTTTTGAACTCTGCTGTTCGCAGTGTAGATCCAAGGCAGTATTCAGCACAGTTATAGACGAATGCTTTTTGTCACATCCTTTTACAAAATCAGAAGACATAGAGTACAATTGTCTCTACCTTAAATAAAGCAAGGCTTGATTCAATGCTGTCCGAAGTGTAGATCCAAAGCTGAATTCAAGTTGTGAACCCTGCTGTCCACAGTGTAGATCGAAGGCAGTAGTCAGCACAGTTATAGACAAATGTTTTTTGTCACATCCTTTTACAAAATCGGAAGACATAGAGTACAATTGTCTCTACCTTAGATAAAGCAAGGCTTGATTCAATGCAGTCCGTAGTATAGATCCAAAGCTGAATTCAAGTTGTGAACCCTGCTGTCCACTGTGTAGATCGAAGGCAACAGTCAGCACAGACATCAAGAAAATCTTTTTGTCGTATCCTTTTACAAAATCTGAGGACATAGAGTACAATTATCTCTGCCTTAAATAAAACAAGGCTGAATTTCATGCTGTCCATAGTGTACATCCAAAGCTGAATTCAAGTTGTGAACCCTGCTGTCCCCACTGTAGATGGAAAGCAGTAGTCAGCACCGATATCTACGAAGAATTGTTGTCACTTATTTTAACAAAGTCTGAGAAGATAGAGTACAATTGTCTCTGCCTTACATAAATCAAGGCTAACTTCAATGCTGTGCGTAGTGTAGATCCAAAGCTGAATTCAAGTTATGAACCTTGCTGTCCGCAGTGTAGATCAAAGGCAGTAGTCGTTACAGACATAAGTCTGCGGTGCTGTGGCACAGAGTACGCAATGGGCCTGTATCAATGAGGCAAGTGGTCATGGCGGCAGCCACGTGGCAGGGTGAGGACCTTCACTGTGGAAGACTCTTTTCTCTTTGCAGAAGTGAACCACACCCAAGGCTAAGGCTAAATATATATAGTCTTACGCTGGAGTTGCGTACGTTGGACCAGCCCACCCCACTTCTGCTTCAAGAGGGGGTGAGACAACATAGCTACATGACCAAGCTATTCCCCACTGTCTGGGATTGCATCCACTGTGCAGTACACTACACGTATCAATAGTATATCTATACACGGAAAAGTTTTTGGTGTGTATAGTGAGTTGTGTATAGCATATCACCGGTAGTGTTAGGATTGTGTACATTATACATAGTTGATTTCCACATCTCTGAACATAGAGCTAGTGTGTTGTTGAAGGGATATATTACTTTGGGAAGGTTTGTTGTCCTGTTTTGCGCTGCCTCTGAGGTAGTAGATGGGGAGGGGTCAGGAGGGGTGGTTGTAGTGGTGGTGATTTTGTTGAGTGTTGGAAGTGCATAATTAGTACCTCTATCATATATTCGTCTTTAAATATGGGTGAGAGTTGGGTGTAATTCATGCAGTAGATAGCCGACCTCCTTACACCAGTTAAATGTTGATTTGTTACTGGTAAGAGGAGCTATCGCCTGCTTTTTTTAGTGGTTTGTGGCGATTTAGTTGGCGGAAGTAATTCATTGAAGAGTGGTGATATTTGCAGTTTTTACTACGTTGAGATTGGGATGATAATTAAAAAAGAAAGAAAAAAACAGATATGCTTAATGAACATTTTAATAAGAATTATCATTTAAAAAACCTTTGAAATTCACTGAAAAAAACATAGAATTCAGGCAGGTTATAGTTAGGAATTATCATTTAAAAAACCTTTGAAATTAACGTAGTACTTCATTGAAAAAACCATAGGTTTCAGGGGTGTTATAGTTAGCTGGACATTTTACTCATACAAAACCATTTAAATTCCTCGGTTATAGTTAGTTGTACTAACTGTAACTCTCGGGCCCGTAATCCAATGGTGATGATGTCACATATTACTCATTCATGACATGGTCAGTGACATCACTGATAACATCACCGATGACATCTCAAATGACATCACTGATGACATCACTGATGACATCATCCAGTGAATGTGGTTTGGTTTGTTATTTAAATATGTATTATATATATATATATATATATATATACACTAATCTGCATTGAAGAATCAGTGGATGTCATCAGTGATGTCACTGACCATGTCATGAATGATGTAATATGTGGCATCATCACCAGTGGATTGCGGGCGCGAGACTTACAGTTAGTACAACTAAATATAACGGAGGAATTTCAATGGTTTTGTATGAGTGAAATGTCCAGCTAACTATAACACCCTGAAAACTATACATATACACCCATGCCACATAGTCCTCATGGTGACCTTTGTAAAAAAGGCATGCTATCCTGGAAGATTAAAATGTCCCTCCAGTCCATATTAAATATGTCTAACCACTGTATCTAGTGCAGTGCATTTTTTTAAAAATCACATGGGTTTCATCATACATAGAGGCATGACCCTGTTATCCCAGTGAAGTGTGCCTTAGGGTAGGATTATCAATTTAAAAAGAAGAGCATGAGGAATCATGCACATTTATAGACTGCAAGGTATTTTGGAGTTAAAAATAAGCATGTAGAAAAACAAATGCTTCGGGCATACATCAGGGTAGATAGACACCGCCGTTCCTTTTTACACACATTTAAAATGTTCAGCAGAACCATAACTATTCATTTGGGATTATAAACACATACTGTACACAACACAAATATAACCATTTTAATATGCCCTAATGTTTGTGAACAATACTAAAACATATTCATTTGCGATGTGCAATCTCATTGTGCCTTCTCATGTTGTGCAAAGAGGGATCAGGCCAGTTAGACTAAACATTATTGAAGCATTAATGATAAAGCACAATAAATATTAGCTTTTAGAAAAGGAAAAGCCTACCTTATTTTTTTTTTCCACAGGTCATTTATAATTTTTATATAGAGATCTTAATGCCAAGCAGTCCCTTCAAGGCACTTTCAATCGAAATAGGAATGTAATGAGGTAAGAAGTATTTGCAACAGCTGGCTAGAGGAGCCTGGAATAATAGCTGTCTGCAACTTGTTTGAATAGATGTGTCTGCAACTTGTTTGAATGGATGTGTCATCATCTGAATCTTTGAAACTTGTCTTCAAAATCAAAAGATATTGGAAATTAGATTCATGCAGTGTTCTGCCTCCAAAATGTTCAAATCTATGTGAGTGAATAGAGACCACTTTTGGGAGGCAACCCTCAGACTTTTCCAGGATTTATATTTTAAAGCTGTTGAAAAGCTAGGAAGTGACCTGTCCATGATATGTGTACTGCACCCAATGCACCAGTTATAACAGCCTGAATCCAACCTTTTATATGTCGGGGCCTATGTGGAGACACCAATGAAGTCTGTGTAGAGACACCAATGAAGTCTGTGAGGAGACAACAATGACGGCTGCGTAGACACCAATGAAGAGGTGCAGTAATTACATTTTAGGCCAAGAAATAGGTGGTATTAATAATTCTGCAGTTTGTTCGTTCTTTTCAAAGACAGACCCAATAAATTCTGTTGCAGTATTTATTTCAGTAAATCACCATAACTAACTCATGAACAATATTTTGAAGTAGAAATACTAGAGGAAGGTTTCTGCAAAGCACTTGTTGTATAATGCAGTGGTAGTACCCTTGTTTATCTGAATTGAAACACCAAATAATAAATACACATAAGATGAATAGATCAATGTAACTCAACCCCCTAACCAATTGGCTCTTTAGGGATGAAAACCAATGATCATGAGTGCATCTGTAATATCCTGCCACTCTTTCCTTTGTCTCCAAAGTTCTCCTGATTTTCTTTGGTGTTTTGGCAACCTTTTGTGGGAGTCCTAGTCTAGTGGACCCTTGAAACAGCACATGGAATGTTCTGCAAGAATCAGCCCTCAGATTAGAGCATTCTTTCTTTGATCTCCCTAAAGTGTTGTATGAGTCATCCCTTGTACTCTGCTGCACATGCCGTGAACATTGTCGCCTTTGTAGATTTGAGATGCTGTATAGAAACAATGGACTGATTTCTACTGGCATAAGGTAGTCTGTATTCATTTTAATTTTATTGAACTAAAATATTCTGGAACATTGTATGCATAGGTTTTGCAATAATAATTGTCAACATGCATGAATCGATCATAGTTTCTGATCACTAGTAACTCACTTGCCAAAATGTTTGCATTTGTCCGAATACTGATGACATAATGAAGGATGGATATTCACCACAAAGAATAAAAAGGTAAGTACATATCCTTTTTCTTCTACCTTTTCTCCTCTGTTGTTTCCTCTACGTACCAGACTAGAATACACAAGGTTTCTCGCCAGAGCAGTCACTTACAAATTGTTTATGGCTAGCTGCATGTAGGCAGTGACCTCCAAAGAGTATTCTGGGAATAGGGTAAGTATTGCAACACCTAGAAGCCCTCTGAGGAGGGAAATGCTGCCCTAAAATGGTTAGTTCCGCTGCTCTTGATGGGCAGTGGATTACAGTCCAATTGCCAGAACCTAGACCCCTCCAGTGATTCTTCCAGAACCTGCTTCTAAATAATGCCCTTCTCCTCAAAGCTAAGAACAAGTCTGAAGTCCTTGCCAAAGCTCTTCAAGTCTGTTGTTCTGTTGCAGCCTTTGTGTAAGCATTCATATTCAGATCCTTCTATACATTAGTTAGAAATGGGGGTCTCTAATTGGCAGAGGTATGCCCCTTTTTCTAAGTACGATCCCTTGTTTCTAGTCAGGGTAAGGGAGTAACACTTCAGATAACCCCTGCTCACCCCCTTGGTAGCTTGGCACGAGCAGACAGGCTTATCGCAAAGACAATGTTTAAAGTCTTTATACCCAAAGACACAGTAACAGGGTAAAGACACCACAAATAAACTCCACACCAATTTAGAAAAATAAGGTATTTTTATCTAAAAAAACAAGACCAAAGTGACAAAAATTCAACAAACATGTATTAAGAATATGACTTTATGAACAGTTATTTCAAAACTAGCACTTGTAGAAACAAATGGCCCCACCTCAGGCTATTATGACATTGTGACAGACATAAATCTAAAGTACTGTGCCAACCATGAGGTGCGTGGCAGCGGGCACAGAGTCAACGGACCCCCAAACAACAGTACCTTGGAAATGAAGTCTATGGATGATGAAACGTGTCATGGAGGTGAGGCGTCAGTGTCAAAGCGAAGCCGGTTCCATGGTTGCCATGGGGGAGATAGGGCACTGAGTCTGTAAGTAGGCAAGGTGTAAAATCCAGGACAGGGGAAGTTAGGTGGCGTCAGCGGTGTGGCATCGGTTTTCTGGGGTGATGCAAAGTTGAAGAGTTTGGGAAGTCACCCTTGTCAGTTATAAGTTCTGTGTTAATTTGATGCAGGCGCTGGCAGTGTAGGCGACGGCATCAGTGCGAGCGCTGGTGTTGGAAAGGCCGATAACTGCAGGAGTCAAAAGGCATCGGAGCTGTGGTACAGGCAGGGGGGTGCGTCATACTCTTTACAAGTGGTACCTTGCAGATTGCGGCATCACTGGTGGCACCGCTGATGGCATCAGAGTTGCTTTTCTTGCACCTACCACACAATTCTCAGGGCCCAGGAACTGGAATTGGTGCCCTTTTGAATGAAGGGAACCACTGAGGAGTCGAGGTGCTAGTCAGTGGCTTACACGTGAAGTCTTTGTGGTCCTAAGACTTCAGAACAGCAGGCCAGCACTCAGTGACCCTTGGAGATTCTTCTTCAAGCAGGTTCGCAGCAAAGTTCCAGTCTAGGTCCTCTCATTCGCAGAAGCAGCAACTACAGGCCAACCAAGGAAATCACACACAGTAAAGGGGCAGTACTTCTCCTTACAGCTCATCCTCCTTGGCTGAGGTTCCTTTTGGGTCCAGACATGAACTAATTCACTTGGGTGTAAGGTCCAATAGTTGCACCCAGGATTCTCCTTGTTGCCTGTGTGGCAAGGGTTTCTAAGCCCAGTCCAAACCAATTGTTTCCTCTCTGGTGCAGCAGACCACAGGAGGTGGAGAAAGCACTGTGTAAAGGAAACAAAGCCTACTCATGTGCAATTAAAACTCATCCCACCACTCTAAATGCAGCCACATTCTATTCAGCCCAGGTGTGAGTCACTCAGGAAAGGCAGGATACACCTAACCCCCCCTTGTGGCTGTCTACAGTGAATGCACATCCCCAGCTTCTGTCACCCCAAAACCAAACAGTCAATATCCAAAACAGCAGAAGCACATGATATGGTTAAACAAGAAAATGCTTACTTTCTAAAAGTGGCATTTTCAAACACACAATTTAAAAACCATCTCCCTAAAAATATATGTTTTTACATTCTGAATTCAGAGAGTCTAAACTCCATTTCTCTATCTTGTCCAATGGAAAGTAATACTTGTATGATGTTACAAAGCAAATCTCATGTTAGCCTATGGGATAGTTAGCCTTTCAATAGTGAAAAATTAAATTGGCAGTATTTCACTACCAGGACATGGAAAACACGCCAACACATGTCCTAACTTTCACATACACTGGACCCTGCCCATGGGGGTACCTTGGGCCTACCTGAGGAGTGCCTTACATGTAATAAAAGGGAAGTTTGGGGCCTAACAAGTGGGTGCACTTTCCAAGTCGACATGGCAGTTTAAAACTGCATGCACAGACACTGCAGTGGAGATCTGAGATCGATTTACAGGGCTACTCATGTGGGTGGGAAAATCAGTGCTTCAGACCCACCTGTAGCATTTAAGTTACAGACCGGGGCACACACAGTGCACTGTACTAGTGACTTAACAGTAAGTAAAATATGACAATCATGGATAACCAATCAGAACAGCAATTTACATAGGAAGCACTTGCACTTTGACACTGATCAGCATTGGCAAACTGCTCAAAGCATCTAAGCCAGTAAAAACGAAATCCTTCATACTGTCACAAATACAGGCGGTAGAGGCAAAAAAGTCAGGGGAAACCACACCAAGAATGCCAAGTTTAACAACATATGATAATTGCCTTTAACTGTACCCAGACCCAACACTGCTGCTCTTCTTTGAGCTAATCCGTAAATATTCATCCACATCTACCTGGAGATTCAAGGAGGCTTTGGAGGCCTTTTTTCAAGTTCAGATTGAGTATTTAGCTTCCTTGTTACTGGATACCACCAGTACTCTCACTCTTGATATTGCATGTGTGACTCTGCAACTCGAAGTGTCAGATAAACAGTATAACTGTTGCACATCATGGTCAGGAATGATTTTAGATGAGCCACGTTTTTAGATTTTTTTGAAGACTAGGAAATTCTTTTTTACTTATCATTCTGACATAACATAACATGTTAATTATTATAGTTTTCATTCACCCATTAAGACATTCTGGTGTTGAATAACAGGAGTTAGTTGTTACCCATATCTACAGTACTCATTTTATCTACCTCAGAAGAATGAAATGATGAGTAGGCCCACCAGGATCTAAACCAGCCGCGGCCGCTGCAGGTAAGAGTGTTGGGGTGGTGGGGCTAGGTGAGGGGGAATTCCAAGAGATGACCACGAGGTAAAATTAAATAAATAATTCATTTTCCCTCATAATCATCTCTCGAAAAACCCCTCACCTGGCCCCACTGCCCCACTGCTCTTACCTGCAGCGGCCGCGGCTGATTTGAACAAACACATTTCTAGAGTGGACAAGTTAGTCCACTGAGACACCAGACCCAACATTAGATTGTTACGCAGTATAGGATGCCTCATTAGGAGACAATGGCACCTATTGCTGTGTAAGGAAGCATCAGCAACTCCAAAAGGTGAATTGTAGTTGGTAATTTGTGATTTTAGCTATGTCGGCATTGGTTTCAAGAGCTAAATGAAATGCAATGAAATGGTGTTCGCTAAGCATAAGATAATGGCTGAGGGCTAAGAGATAGAATCTCAGAGAAAATGTTAACCTTGGGAAGCTCAGCTGAATGTAGAACCTGTTGCTGATGTGGTGTCCTCGTGTGACTCAATTAAAAGTGTGAGATCATTTATGATTTGAAAGTTCTTGTTTGGAGGCCTCTACTAAGACTTGCATGTAGAGGTAGGGTGAGGCAAAGACAAACACTGAGGCCAATTCACAAAATCGTTTATGAGCAAACAAACTAGTACTGTAGAAGTATTAATTCACATACTCATAGATGGCTTTATGAATCGGCCCTGAAATGTCCAACTCCTTAGTAAAAGTGTAAAGAGGTCACAGTTCTATTTGCACCAACTGAACATTCATTTTGTTTCACATTTCAATTTTATTCCCATTTTATATGTTGTAGGGCTCCTTCACAGGGGCATTTTACAAAATGTGAAGTGGTGCTATAAGAGTACTACTTCATGTACTCATAAATACCTTGTGAATCCGCCACTGAGAGTGTGAAACCTTTAATACAGTTTATTCTTTTTCCTTCACTTCCAGATTTGTCTGAGGTTTTTTACTTAATTTATTTATTTAGTTGATTTATAGAACATCTAATGCTGCAAAGCGCACAGTTTCAAGCCAACTCATTGTTTATTTTACTTTTACAGAATGAGTTCATAAACAAAGTAGTTCTCAGTTTGTTCTTAAATTATAGGAAGTTGAGGATACTCAGAATATAGGGCGAGTGGTTTTGTGCGTTTAGTTGTTTGATAACTAAGAGACCTCTTCCACATCGTGGGAGTTTAATGGCTGGAATGCGGATTAGTGCCAGCTTGCCAGCTTCGTAGCTCTTATTTCTTCAGCCAATTGATAATAGTTGATTCTTTTCTGTGAGTAAGATGAACATTATGTTTAAAAATCTTGTTTCCTTCACTTTTTCACTCACTGTTATAAGTATTTATAAATTGCAAATACACTCAAAAACGTCCTGGCACTGATGCGCACAGTGACTGAATTAATGCTAAAGGGTGTGTTCAGTCTGTTAGTCTCTCTCTAGTAGACCTTGTATATCACACAGAAACAATTGAATTAAATGGCCAGTTCTGGAGGCAAGATGGCAGGCGCTTGAACCGAGTGAGCGTCACTCCCTGTCTGAGGCTGCAGTAACGGATAGTTTGCGGAGCGAGAAGGTGAAAGTTACCCGCGATTCTTGATTTGGAATTCCAGCCACATATCCCGAATTATATCTACCGGGCTGAAGGATATTCGCCGATTGTAACTTATGCTGGTGGACCGCGACTCACGGCAACTCTGGCTGCGGTCTGTGCGGCTGGTAACCTCTGCCCTCCGGAGCCGCGCACACCTTGGGACTTGGTGGGTGTGGCTTGCGGAGAGAGCGCGGAGAGCAAGCAATGAGCTAGCAAGCACTGAGATAGCCGCGTTCGGCGGCCAGAGTAACTCGATGCCTCCCCGCAAGAATGGGAATGCTCCTGCGGTAGCTGGTAGGACGGCGGGGGAGTTACCGGTCGGCGGCTCCAGAAAAATCCCGTTGGCTGAGAAACCAGATAAACCTGAGAGAGCGGGGAAGCTAGACAAACCGGAGAAGCCGACAATCAAGGCAACGGTGGTGAATGGCAAAAAACCCGGGCTGGTTAAAGGGAGGCGAGCGGAAAAACCGGCTGATAAATCAGCGGAGAAACAGACACCTAGCGAGACCAATGTTACCCGACCTAAGGAACCTGGAAAATCGGGGAATGTGGCTAGAGCAGCTGATAGTAGTGGATGAGGGAAGGTAATAACTGTTTTGGAGATGTTCTCTGGAAATACCACCTCGCATAAAAATGGGATACCGGTTCCATCAGTGACAATATTTTCTCCTATCGGCACAAACATCACTAGCAGCGATAAAAGCAGTGATAAAAAGGAATTGGAAACAGATGAGAAGAAAGATGGTATGGGAAGGGAAAAAGCCGCTGGGGGTCAGGAAGAAGCTAAGATGTCTGTAGGAGTTGATATGGGGAAGACGTCTATATTACCATTGGAACCTGGAGGCACTATCTGTCGAGAATTCAGTGGCAATGAGGGGCTTGAGGGTCCTAACAATCCAGGGGCCCTCAAAATCTCCCCAGAGACAGTTACTGGAGCAGGGGGACACCTTTATCTTTCTAACTCCGGCTGGAGAGAACCCTGAAATAGAAGTTGGTAGTCTACCAGAGGCTCTAGATGCTGATAGTTTCTTCTCGGTGGCTGAAGAGTCGGATGTTGAATCCACAGGGGACTATATTGACGGAAATCGTACTTCTGGTGAGGAGAGCGGCAGTCCCCCAACTACAGCTGATACACTTAAAAAGACCATACCTCACCATAGTAAATCAAGGCTGGCACCTATTCAGGGTTTAAGGGATGGTGATAGCGATGGTTCAGAAGCGAGCAACAATCTTCAGTTGGACTATTCTCAGACCACTATCAGCCTTACGGGATCAAGAGAGGCAAGGGCCCATGAAAAAGAACGGAAGGGATCCCGGGGGGAGTCTAACTCACCCCCATCCAATACCCTGATTTATGCCGTCTTGAAATCAATACAAAGCGAGGCACGACAGGAACATAAGAGGGCACAGCTAGCGACAATGGAGATACAGGGGTCTATCCGGAAGAACACCAAGGCATGCTCTGAGGTCATTGCCAGGACAGCCGCATTGGAGGAAAGAATCGTTGATCTCGAGACAGGGCTACAGAAGACCGAGACTAAAACAATGGCTAACGATAATAGACTGGCTGACATAATGTGGAAGCTAGAAGATTCCGAAAATAGGCTTTGAAGGAATAACCTCCGACTACTAGGAATCGAAGAGATAGCGGAGGGCCAGGATATTAGAGGTTTTGTCTTGAAGTTGTTTCAATCCGCTTTTCCGGAGCTCTCTCATTGGTCGTGGGACACGGAGATACAGAGAGTCCATCGTTTTCCCCTTATGCAAAAAAAGAACCCTGACTCTGAAGTAAAGCCCTGGGCCATCCTGATATTCTTCGGCAATTTTTTACTAAGGCAAGCTATTTTTGAAAAAGCACGACCCGATGCTAAAAGAACCGCTGATGGCCATCCTTATTTTTTTTGTGCGCCCGGACTTTTGCCACGCAACAGTGGAGCGGAGGTGGCGACTCCGCTCGCTGATTACCCCCTTTTAAAAGAAGGGGTGCGAGGTGTTCTTAATGAACCCCGCATGGTTAAAAGTCATCTGTCAGGGCAAGACTTGGGTCTTCTCCTCAGAAATACAGGCTGAAGAATACCTGAAAGAACTTCCTGATGGCTAAACGGCTCAAGGACTTTCAGCGCAAATGTAGACCTAATCAGATCCAGTGTTTGACCGGGACTTAATAGCTAAAGCAAGGGGGAGAGGGGGAAAAATGTTGAGCTATAGGTGGTTTATTTTTATTTTTATTTTTCTTCTCCTTTCCTCTTCAAGACCTGTTTTTGATTTCTTATTGGGTACTCTCTCTCGCTCGCTCCTGTAATATGAGGATGTATAGTCAGGGAGTGACCAGGGGACACTCGGGAAGTGGGAGGCATCACATGGGTCTGAGGACCTATTTTGCCTGTGTTTGGGGGTGGGGGATCAAGGGAGGAGGGGGAGGGGAGGGGGTTTCGCTATGGGGAGGGCAAATGGCAGGATTTGAGGCATTGGTTCAAGGCAAGTTAACTAAATTAGAATCAACACAAAGGTCTGGTTGTGTTTATTTTTTGGAATCTTTTCTTTGAGGTATGGCTAATATTAGAATAGTATCCATTAATATATGCGGGCTTAATGACCCGATTAAACGGCGTTGGGTAAGGGAAGATATGCGATTCTTGCGGGCAGATGTTCTCTGCCTTCAAGAAATGCATATCGAAGCCAGCCGCCATAAACTTCTCGACTTTGAGGGGTTTCAACTAGTATCCTGGACAAAACTTGAGGCTAAGACTAAAGGAGTTGCTATCTTAGTGAGACGGGGGAAGGTTAATATAATTAATTCTTCTGCTGACAGTTTGGGGCACTGGGTAATTGTTTATGGTAACTTCCAGGGTAAAAATATCACACTATGTGCTATATATGGCCTAGTACTTGACGATCCTGAATTATATAAATGGTTGAATCTGGAGCTGGTTGGGTGGCCATCCCCGTTTATAATCTGTGGAGATTTTAATATTAATATGGACTGTGGACTTATGAATCAACCAGGGACTATATATGCTGGGAGAAAACCAAAAGTTTATAGGGCTTTAAGACATTTGATGGACCTGCATGGACTAATTGATGCCTGGGCCCTTTTAAATCGGGATGATCCTGGATTTACTTTTTTCTCTGCACCTCATAAAATATGCTCTAGGCTTGATTATTTTTTTATTTCACCCGCTCTCACTCAAGGCTCTAGTATTATAAGATTTCCGCGAGTAATGTCGGATCATAATCCGCTTTTGCTCGAGGTGAATACACAATCATGTAGGATTAAAATTGATGCTTGGACGTTTAATCGTGGTTTGCTTAATGAGAGTGAGTATATTGATTCTATGTCCCCTTGGATTATAAGGTTTCTAGAAGAAAATATAGGTAGCACGGGCATCCAGAACGTTTGGGATACCCTTACGGCTGGGATAAGGGATGAAACAACCCGGTATGGATGGGATGCCCAAAGGAAGGAAAAGATTAAATTACAGAGATTGTATAAAGAACTGGAAGAAGCAGAGCTGAACTTGACTCGCGTGATACAGATGGGAGCGGATAGCGATCCAGCCCAAACACAGATTATTTTAGCAAAATCAGCCATAACAGAGCTCTCATATGCTAAAGCAGCTAGTAAATTTATAGCCTGGAGATCTAAGATGTTCGAGAATAGTGAGAGAGCAGGGCACATGTTAGCCGCAAGAATCAGAGAAAGAGAGTCCTCTACACGCATTAAAAACATTCAGGATCCGGATGTTGGTCTCGTGTCTGAGGAGAGAGCCATTGCTCTCGCCTTTCAAAGTTTTATCAAAAATTGTACAACGAAGATATCCATGATAATGAGGCACTTCAGACGGAAATTCGGGAATATCTTAAGGGGATAGGGGTGGATACGTTATCCTCGGAAGAACGAGATTCATTAGATGCGGAAATTAGCATTGAAGAGCTTTGGCAAGCTATAGACACTCTCCCGGTGGGCAAAGCTGTTGGCCCGGATTGTTTACCGGGAGAATTCTATAAGATATTTCGGCCTCAGCTCACCCCTGTTATGCTAGAATTGTTCCACAGTGTTCAGGATGGGGAGGCTCCCCCTGAGTCTTGGCGAAGATCCCGAACTGTAACATTTTTTAAAAAAGACAAAAGCCCATCCGATATCAATAGTGACATTAAAATATATGCCAAGATCTTTGCAAATAGGATTTCGGGGGTGATTAAGAAACTTGTCTCTGCTCAACAACACGGATTTGTGCCTGGGCATGAAACAATAGACCACATACGCCAAACAATTGCGTTATTTTATTTTACTAAGGTTTCAGGAGACCCTATGGCCTTAATTCTTCTAGAAGCAGAGAAGGCCTTTGATAGGGTCTCCTGGCCTTTTTTATGGGCAGTATTGAGACATTACGGTCTTGGGGAAAGAATCATTAGAGCGATTCAGAGCATGTATAAGCAACCAATGGCTCAAATCTCTGTTATGGGGATTCAGACGGGCATAATTAATATTTTTAGAGGCACACAGCAGGGCTGTCCCTGCTCCCTTTTATTATTTGCAATTTATATTGATCCCCCAATTGAAAAAATTCTTTTGAATGATCTTATTCGGCCGGTGAGATCCAGGGGTGGAGATACTAAAATACTGGAGTATGCGGATGACCTAGCCATCTTGACAGATTCCCCACAGCTCGCAATGCCAGAAATCCAAAATCTAACACTACAGTTTGGTAAGCTGTCAGGATACCATTTGAATGACAATAAGACTCAAATTATCTGTAATGATAAAATCTCTCTGCTTGACCCATGGGTTACTGATAATGCAAAATATTTAGGAATAATGATAAATTCTAATCCTGACGGAATTGTGGAGATTAACCTTAAACCATTGTTATGTAAAATGGAAAAGGACACAAGCAAGATCAATGATCTCCAACTTACACTAATGGGTAGATGTAACGTCGTCAAAATGGATTTCTTACCAAAGATTCTGTACCTTTTTAGAGCTATTCCTGTATTGTTTGAACAAGCTTGGTTTAAAAAAGTAGAACGTATAATCTCTTGGTTTGTTTGGGCTGGTAAACGACCTAGACGAGCTTTCAAATTCATGACGCTACCTAGAGAGAGGGGGGGCTGGTCCCTACCAAACTTTCAGCTATATTACTGGGCAATCACGCTGAGATACATCACTGTATTATTGGATAGTGTGGATTTAGAGGATTCTGATATATCAACTTATTGTTTAATTTATGGGGAAGAGGTGAAGGGGCTATTATTTAGACATATTGATTTTGCGTACTTTAAACGTGTGAGGTTTAAGGTTTTATTAGCTGCTTTCAAAGTTTGGACACCCGTGAGGAAAATATATAGTATTGGAAGAATATATATCTATACTCCGTTAATAGGAAATACTCTTCTGCCAGCAATTTTCGCAGACGGGTATTTTAGAGAATGGACTGCACAAGGAGGTACTATATTAGGGGACATGGTCTCAGATAAAGGGGTACGGACCTTTGATTGTTTAAGACAGAAATTTGGTATTAGTAATCGGCATTTTTTCAAGTTTTTACAGATTTGTGATTTTCTTTCTAGGAAAACTGTTAGTTGGACCTCTATTCCGCTAGTTGAGGCTATTAGGGGGGGGCACTCCACTATCTCTATGATTTATAAAATGATAAATGAAAGGAGGAGTGATGATCTACCCAAACATCTTAGTCGCTGGCAGACTGGATTACAAGTCGGACAGGAGGTATGCGAAGATTCATTATGCTTTAGTCTTACTGCCACTATATCCGCTAACCTCCAGGTCCAATGTTTTAAAACATGGTTTAACCTGTATATTACCCCACATCGTATACAGCAATGTTGTGGGATTACTGGAGTTAACTGCCCTAGGTGTGGGGAGTTTGCGGTTGACAGTATCCATATGTTTTCCTCCTGCCCCAGTTTGATTCCATTATTTAACAGAGTCGAACAACGGTTGGAGCAAGTGTTTGGATATATGATACAATTATCATCTCCGGCTGTTATACTGGGGGTAGCGGATTTGAATATGATGCTTTCAGAGCGGAAGTTATTTTATATCGCAATGGCCACGTTAAGATTGTGTTTAGCAACGGTTTGGTTAGATCCTGCTCCATGAATGGTTTAGTATATTTATAAATGTTGGGAAGTGGGAGCTTTCGGTTTTTAAGAGGAGAGGTCCAAGGGCTCAAAGAGTGGGAGAATCAGTATGGGAGCCCGTAATTAATTGGTTGGAATGTGTAAATTAACGATTTCTGAAGTCAGTTGAAAGCCCAGATGAAATGTATATAAATGTGATTAACTTGTCTCCTTAATGGTATCTTGCTTTATCTTTATCTTTTTCTTTGTTTTCTCTCTTTTTTGTGCCTATCTTCTTCCTCATGTAGCGATCCCTGGGGGGGGGGGGGGGGGGGATAGGGCGGGTTCAGGGGTAAAATGTGAGAAATTTGCGTAATGACACAGATGGAATGTATTGTAGTATTTTTCTTTTTTTTTGTTTCATTAGGAGGTTTGATTCTGTTGTCATGTTACTCTCTAATAAATAATTAAAAAAAAATTAATTAAATGCCCAGTTCTACCGGTAACCAGTGATGCTGGGCTAGCACTGGGGCCATAGGCTGACTGAACCGGTCTCACACTTGCAGGCTACAACTCCTGCAAGTAGTAAAGCCTGATTTTAGGAACACCCTGGTAAAGGCTGTAGCAGTAATGTAGCAAAATAGCACCAGTGGGGTCTGTTTTGATACATTGTCTTGTTCGAGGCAGAAACAGAAAAAAAGACTCAAGATCTTAAGCTGAAAATGATAATACATGATTATTGAACACACTTTTAACCTATTGCAAGCCATATTTTTTATAAGGGGGTATAATTATAACCTGAACAGCATTGGTTTTTTTTTAGCACATACCCATCTAGAACTGACTACGAATTGGAAATAGCTACACATGTTTTAGATCAAGCAGTATCACACAAATGCTATGAAGGGAACTAGAAATCAATTCAAAAGAGACACATCTACTATTAAGATATACAATGATTTTTACGCGCTTAGGCAAACTATAATTAAATATAATAATAATGATTTATATTAATTGTTAAATTAACAAATTAATATAATTGTATTGCTTGATAACTTTTATTTCGATCAAAAGACCATAAAAAGTGCACATGATAATACATCAGTACACACAATAAAACAATAAATATTCATAAAATCTTAAAAAGAAGAATTAAACTAAGAATTATCATAAAGCAAGGCATTTGGGCAGAATTGTATGTACAACAATCAGGTTAAAAAGGTAAATCTCCTACGCCACATGTTAAATAAATAACGGGAGACTGCAAACACAATGGGTGGATGGGTATCATACATCATTATCCTGCATGCCTGTATAGAGTGCAAAAGTCCCAAGTTCCTACAGAGGGGTATTAGCCAACGTTTTCTGATTGCAGAATAAGCAGGGCAGAAAAACAATACGTGGGTTACGTTCTCGGTGTTGTGGTTGCAAGCTGGGCAAGCTTCACTGTTAGGGTTTGACCATTTAGATGTAAAGGACCTAACTGGAAGGGTGCCATGTCTTAACTGTATATAAAGCTTTCGGGCAGCTGGGGGTTCAATTAAGTCTATAAATTCCTCGAATTTGGATTCTAGTTTGACTAGGAGGAATTCAGATGTCAGCTTACCCAGTGATGCAGAGCTCATCAATGATTGATAATTTAACGTGTGTATCTGAGAGAGAAGTTCTTTCTTGGATATCCCCAAGCAAAAGATCTCAGGAGTTTCCCACAGTTCAGGAAAACCTAGACGGGCACCAACAGCATGAATATGCTGGAGCCAGGGGATCTTTATGTTCTTTAGGAGAGGCAAAATCCCTGAACGTTCCATTCTATATGCATCCAATTCCGGGGCTGACCATAACCTCTTCCAGTACATTATAGGTCTAGCAGTAGTGACCTCCTCTATTGGCAACATGCCAAGTTCAAATTTGAGAGGGATCAAAGGCGTGCTAGGTGGTAACCCAACTAAGTTTCTGACAAAAGAGTGCTCCACCCTTTTAAGACTCGTGATCTGCTTATGCCCCCAAAGTTCGGCCCCATAGGTCGCTGCCGGTTAGCCTGCTGGCAGTATATCTCTAGGGCTGGAGATGCCGGCCTGTAAGTAGATGCCCTGGAAACCTTACCAATCCCCCCCGCTAACTGGGATAACTTGAGTGTGGATTTAGCGATCTGCATATTCCAACCAAAATTCTCAGTTAACGTGACATCCAAAGAGATAAATGATTTTACCCTTTCAAGGGGAGTACCGTGTAAAACAGGATTTGGGCGTACACGCTTCGGAGGGTTAAAAATCATAAATTTAGTTTTACTTAGGTTGATTTCCAGCCCCTGAAGGTCGCAAAATTCCACAAACCCATCAAGTATTCTTTGAATGCCCGATGATGTTCTAGACAGCAATAAAGTGTCGTCTGCGAACATCAGAGCGGGCACTCTACCTGTGGCTAGTTTAGGGGCAGCATTATTTTCTACATCATTCAGGTGCTCCACAAGGCCATTTATATAGAGGCTGAATAGCGTTGGCGCCAGTACGCACCCTTGGCGAACTCCTTTTTTGACCGGAAATTGGTCTGTGAGTTCGCCATGCATGCCACACCTCACCTGGGCGAAATTATTGTCATGGAGCTTAGAAAGGATGGCTAACAAATAGGGCGGGAGGCCCAAGTCTGCTAGTACTCTCCAAAGTTTTTTCCGTGGAACTAGATCAAATGCTGCCCGCAGGTCAACAAACACAAGGTAGAGGCTGCCACCCTCCACCTTGGCGGTCTTCCAATATAAGACCTGCAGGCGAAATCTTTGGTCTAGAGTGGAGGTACCAGACCTAAAGACTGCCTGGAGTGTAGACAATACCCCTTTGTCCTCAATCCACCCTAAAATCCTATCAAGGATAACCCTCCCCATCAGCTTTTGAGATGTATCAATTAGGCTGATCGACCTATAGTTAGAAGGGACTAAGGGACAGCCCTTTTTTAAGATAGGCATGATTTCAGCCCCTAACCATGTAGGTGGGGGGTCCTCACCCTGTAGGATACCATTAAACAAAACAACCAAATAAGGGGCCCAGATTTTCGGTTGCGTCCTGAACAAGTCCCCTGGCAATTTGTCCAAGCCCGGAGCTTTATTAGGAACCAATTTACCTAGGGCCATCTCTACCTCAGCCAGGGTGAAAAATTCAACTGGGGTGGGACATGAAGGAACTATGGTTAGCCGTCCCTGCTCAATCCCACTAGTGTTTGCAGACTGCTGGGGTTCCAGGAGAGTAACAAACTTTTCATCAGTCTCAGGGATGCCATAAAGGTCGCAGAAATGGCTTTCCCAAACTGAGGGAGCAATATTCTGAGCGAGTACAGGGATATGCCCACTAAGTCTTCTTGCGACTATGGACCAGAATCATTTAAAATCATTAGTATTGAGGGCAGATCCCAAATCGTCCCACATAGAGGCCTCCCATTCCTTCTTGGCATCACAAACTACCTTTTTGTACACGCTGCGATGGGCTCTAATTTCTTCCCTATTATTAGTTTTTATTGCTCTAGGAAGAGCCTTTTTGGCTTTCCTACAGGAGGCGTTATACCATCTACATATTAATGTGCGAGGGTGTTTGGTTTTCTCACCGGATACAAAATGTCTTTGAGTGCGGCTACCAGTTGAGTATGTATTTCAGATGCCCTACCTAGATGGCCGGATTTCCCCATGTCTTCGATGAATGGAATAACAGACTCATATAATTCGGCAAGTTTGCTAGTGGACATCTGAAAATCTGGCCATTTAACCCTACGCCTACAATTAGTTATTATTAAAGGCACGGTGGTGGAGTCTCCAGCCGAAGTTTGACATTTCAACCCAAAGCTCCCTGGTTTGAGTGACAGGACCAATGCGTTATGATCACTGTCTGACCTTTCAACAACCCTAAACTCATGTAGCCTGTCCCAGTTCCTGGCCTCGATGAAAATATAGTCGATTATTGAAGTACTAATTTTCAATCGATTAAACGTATTTTTCCCTGGTCTGTCAGGGTCCACCCTCCCATTACAGGCTCGCAATGATGTCACTAACGAGAATGACTGCAACTGTAAAACCAAAGGGGTCCATGCTTTCACCCTAGTAATCAGTGGGTCAGGGACAGCCCACAGCAAGTCAACCTCATCTGGATTACTCAAATTCGAATCCATGAGTGGCTCAAAATGACAGTTAAAATCTCCACCCAGGATTAGCACAGTAGAAGGATCGATCGATTGGGTAAAGGAAAACAGGGTCTCAATGGCCTCTGACTCAAGGCCCCGCCTAACTGGCCTTGAATATACATTAATCAAGGCAATATCCGGCCCATTCAATGTAGTCAACAACACGCACTGTACGTCCATTGAGTTGGTTGGAATCTGAGAAGCCTTTACACCAAGATGTGTGCCAACCCATATGGACAGCCCACCTGAAGACCTGCCCCTCTCACCCATACTCGCCAGGATATCGTATGTTGCAAAGCCCTGGACCCCACTCTCTTTTAGGGCCCAGGTTTCCTGCAGCATACAGATATCATGCGAGGCCATAAAAGTGCCCCACTCTGGAATGGGCAGTTTGTTTTTAAGACCCGCCACCTTCCAGAAAAGGATGTTGACCCGGGCGACCGGGAGATCTGGCTTGGTTGCTTCACAATCCAGTGTACCAGGAAAATCATTGATAGTGGATGTGCTAGGGACTTGCCCCAGCTCAAACTCACAGTTCAGTGAGGGTTGGTCATCAAAAGATCTGCCAGTAGTGGATTGGATAGTTTGTTCTAATATCAGGGCTTGCAGTGGATGACTAGGTGTGACATTGGCGTCTTGGTTTACATTTGCAGATCGCTTTTTGATGGGAGGTCCCGCTTGTCAATCGCAATCATCAAAATCTGAGAAAGCATCGAACCTATTTGCGACTTCCAACGGGGTGAAGGGTAGCAGGTGATCCATCCTTCCATTTCCTACAAAGTGATCAAACCTCTTGTTTCCATTTATATGGCGCCTGAGAGGTACGGTTTCCCACCTAGATGCATTTTCAGCAATCATGGGGTCAGGTGCCTGCATCATATACCGGTTGTTATATGGTATAGTTGGTTTGATCTGCGGGTACACTAGTGCCCCGGGATGGAATACAGGGTTCACAAGAGATCTCGGGTAAAAGTAAGTCAGATCACAGGGAACAATGGAATTGCCAATGCTCCCTGGGATCCATTCTAGAATATATCTTACAGCCCCAGGATCTCTAAAATTGATGACAATTAGATCCCCCTTAATGTTTTTCACTCTGTTTCCCAACCAGGAAAGTCGACGAACATGCAAAATGTCTCCATTAACATTAGGGGGCAGTGGTCGGTTTTGGTTAAGCCAATGCATGGTTTTATTTTTCAGCTGGAAAAACCCCTCCCTCTTACCATCCTCTAATGTCGGAACCCCCCTCAGGACAACCACAAAAGGGGCCGCTTCAGGGGGTAATTCGACCTGGCGCCCCCTGCACTTCTCCGTCCTAGCTGTACTAGTTGTTCCCCTCTCCTCTCGCTTATTTCCCATGAACGATTTATTCCCTTCCTTCGGAACTTCACTAGCTGTGCAAGGTAATAACTGTTGGACCGGTTTAGGGGGTATTGCCCTCTGTTTTTTTATATTTGTAGGCTTGCTAGTTTTATTTGTACCCGTCTCAACAGCAAGAGTGGGAGATGGCAGTACTGCTACAGGGGGTGGGGCTAACTTCACAGGACCCTTAGATGGTGCAGCATTTTTGCTAACGGCC
The DNA here is from genome assembly GCF_964261635.1 of Lissotriton helveticus. NCBI lineage: Eukaryota > Metazoa > Chordata > Amphibia > Caudata > Salamandridae > Lissotriton > Lissotriton helveticus. Next base: position 2,067,961,812 of record NC_136059.1, on the reverse strand, counting down.
ATTTCTAAAGCTCCCAGCCTTTCTTCTACCTTCTTCAACCTCTCTATTATGGGTAAAACAAAGGACCTAATTAGATGTTCAAAACCTTCAAGAGGAACAGCCGGCACTGTTATCTTAGACGGGCAATTCAGGGGAGTAGCCAAACCAGGGGGAGTTGGTACAGTCTGTGTAGGGGATTTTAAAATTAATGCAGTGTGCGTAGGGGCCGTTGAAATTTGGACATTTGGTACAGTGACTTTCAGAGTAGATGTAAGTATTGCGTTCACCTTAGTAATTTTACCGAAATCAGAGTGGTGAATCCTGCTTCTAAGCGGCTCACCACCCCTTTTCCTTCTCTTGTTAGGTGGTGGGCCATAAACTTTGGGCATGGCAGGTTTCCTAACCTCATTATTCCTGACGGTCTCTAGTACAGGCACAGATTGCTCAACTATCACATCTGTACCTGCAATGGAATCGCCAGGAAGGGATACAATATTCAGAGATAAACTATTGGGAGAATCATGTGAGGGGGGCGTATCACGTAAAAGTATAGGAACATTGTCAGTAGAAAGAATATCCTCATTCTCTGTGAGGGTAGTAGCACCAGCTGATATAATACAGGGCACACCATCCAAAAGAAGTCTACTTTTCAGGCACTCAATAGAGCGACGCCGCTCCGCTTTGCGTTCAGCCAAAGTACTTTCCCTATCAGGATCAATGACAGTCTTGACGAAATAGTTTTCCAAGGTACCCTTGGTATTCCCAACAATGCCTCCAGAAATGGGTTTGTCTCGTGTCTCAGCCATGCTAAAGAGGCAGGCAAATGTAAGAAGGTATAAACTCACGCAACACGTTAGTGTATAGGCCGAGCCCGGCCTCGTCGTGCCTCTGAGGGCCACAGAGGGCCCGCCCTTTGCCCGGGCTTAGCCCGGCGCTCCCGCGCGCTCCCACGATGCGGGGATGTTTGTCGATTATATCGCGCCTGGAGCTGTGGGCGTGGTGGTGGTCCGGGCCAGGTGTGCTTGGCCAGAGGGGAGTCTTGGGATTTGCAGTCCCCCACAGAAATGCAGTTACAAATTCCACACGGGTAAAGCGCCGCTCGCAGTCAGGGTGCTATGCTGGAACTGTTCTCACCCGGTCACTCCAGGTAAAGGGAAACAAACAGGAACGCTTTAAATTGCTGAGTGCCCCACGATTTTCAGCAACTTCACAAAACACGCCACAACGAACTCTGCGCAGCGGCACCCGAGATAGCGGGAGCGGCAAGCCATTTTCAATGCGCCTAGAGCTGTAGGCGTGGTGGTGGTCCGGGCCAGGTGTGCTTGGCCAGAGGGGAGTCTTGGGATTTGCAGTCCCCCACAGAAATGCAGTTACAAATTCCACACGGGTAAAGCGCCGCTCGCAGTCAGGGTGCTATGCTGGAACTGTTCTCACCCGGTCACTCCAGGTAAAGGGAAACAAACAGGAACGCTTTAAATTGCTGAGTGCCCCACGATTTTCAGCAACTTCACAAAACACGCCACAACCAACTCAACTCTGTATTGATTTCTAAAAGCATGGCTCATCCTTCCAAGGCCTTGAAAGACTTAAAAACATTTTTAGCAACCTAGACAAATACTACTATAAACTATATGAGAACGCTCCTTTCCTTCTTTGGACATGGTTACTCTGGCTCATTGCTAATTACACCAAGGTTTACTTTCAGAAACACAAAAGCATACTTCAAAGTCACAGACAACTGATTTAGAGTCACAATGAGGCTGGGAAGGATTAACTACATTTCAGTTGCAGGTCATCAGAACAAGAGAGACACAAGTCTAGGGCCTAGTAGAGCTGCAGGGTATCAAGGTCAGGACATGCATGAATCTGAAGAGAGCCCCTGTCCTCTCTTTCAGTAAATACTGCTTGTTGCTGTCTCGGGTGAAGACACAAGAGTGGTAACAGATCCCTGGGGCAAGAGCGAACAGGAGGAAACCAAACATCAGAGTGGAGCAGACACATAAAACGACATTGAGTACAACATCAACACCAGATACGTGCAATAGAGACAGAAATGACTGCTTTCACCGTAGCTCATGCTATGAATATTGCCAGAGGATACCGGGAAAAATCTCCTTCCTCCCAGGTCAAGACACGACAAACTCTAGCAAGAGGCATGCACAGAAACAGATGGAAAAGCGCACATGGCACAGAAGGGTCAATTCAAGAAAGGAACACGCACCCAGGGTAGGAGGAAAATAACAAACGTATGATACTGAAAAGTCAGTTTTGAAATGGAATAAGTAGCGGTCAGTCGGAGCAACAACAAATAGTTCCCAGGCTAGGTGAGGTGCTCACACTGTCCTCTTCCACTGACTGCCTCCAGAAACCCAGAAGCGCCCACCAGCAATATTTCCTATACATCTTTAGAGCATTTACCTTTTGCAGCGAATCTAAGCACACAAAATTATGTTTTGTGCCCAGATTATGCACAATGGATCTGTGTTATCGAAGCACAACCTTCCAGTACAATGAATCCACAAATAGTAAGATAGGGAGACAGATGTCATATGAAGAGTAGTCACGATGAGCAGAAGAGCATGGACAAACTCTCAGAAGAAAGTATACACCTTGCCAGAACTTCTCGTCATTCATTCTATACAATTTCACGGAGATTTGACATGCCAAACAAATGATACTTTAGGACGAGGTCAATCTTCTGGCCCTTGTCTATTAGTGTTTTGGGTACAGCACAACAATCAGGAGTGCTCCCCTTTCTGTTATCTTTTGCAAACAGGTGGCAATCCACTGGGGTTAGTTGAACCGAATGTTAACTGTCTTAGACTAGCTCATCTACATTACTTTCGGTAAAACCAATAATATCAAACAAGTATCAGATATACAGTTAGGGGCCTTATTCATTGCTAAGTTATGCAGTGCAGTGCAGAAAGTCACCTTGCTGCACTGCATAATAGGGAAAGGGCGGGAATGCACCGTTTTTAAGTCAATATGGTGCCTTCCAAGGTGCCAGAGATCCTGCATTGTAAGGAAAATTGTTTTGTGCAGGAAGGGGTATCTTCCTGCACAAAAACATTCCCCAGAGGCTTTTTCCGAAACAACAAAGAGCAATAAAGATATATGTCCTCATTACATTTCATCTGGGGGGGGGGGCACCGTTTTTTGGGGCATTCCCAGGTCTACCACTTGAGTTGCAGTACTTGAGTGTTATGAAGACACTCTGGGCCACCCAAGGTGGCTTTGCATGCCTTCTTAAATCTCTTTTTTCAGTTGCGTTGCTCCTGCACCATCTTGCATGGTGCAAGAGCAACGCAAAGGGGCTCCAAAATGTGGCCTTCAATATGTATTTTCAACACTACCGTGACCATAATACACTGGCATGCACTAGCGAGCCAAAAGAAGGGCTACAATGAAGTGCTGAAAGATGAAGCTCATGAAACAAAACTACACTGTCTATAACCCAAAGTATGGGAACAGAGAAAACAGTTTTCCAAAACAAGAATTGCAGCTGAGAATTGCTGGTTTGATGGTGTATGCACCCTCTTCTATTATTTTTGGACTTCCCAGTATGACTTCCCGGGTGCAGAAGGTTAGCAGAGCATTGGGTGAATGCATTCCTTGTAGATGGTCTGTTATTGGACAGGTATTCACATTGTTCTGTGAAAAATTGAAATCTGAACTGTTTGAGACCACCTGTGATGCTTCTGCTGTACTACGTTTGTTGTACTACACTGACCACAATGCACTGGCGCCTGGCATAGGCTTCTGAGCTAAAAACAGGATCAAATGAAATTGTGAAGGATGAACTGTTTGACATATAGGTACACAGTACATAATCTAAAGTTATATAGAAAGGGATATTTAAACCACGAGGTGCATCTTTGGTTTGCTTCTTTGATAGTGTGAGCACTTATTTCTGCTGTTTTTGGATTCTTCATGTGTGACAGGTTTAGTTCTCGGGAAAATATTTTTATTTCATAACCACTGAACCCTTCAAAGAGTGGCTGAAGAGTGCTGGCTCTTTACTCCTACAGTGAATTTATCAAGTATTTCCTCTCTATATATAAAATATTCCAGTATAAACCCTAGTGACTTCTATTGCTCCATAATTGATGTCTCACCTCAGGTCAGCAATTCT